>NC_137003.1:27053397-27408397 GCF_032717465.1 Coenobita brevimanus
AAAAAAAAGATTTTTTCCCGCCCGTAATTTGAACTTGCCGCGCGCGGCGCGGGAGAGCATTGTTGTGGCGCGTCATTCCTCCGACGTCCGATAGAGCGCCGCTGCATCCTCCCCACTTTCCGCCTGTCTCTCGCCGCGAGTGCACGCTCGTCGTTATGGCTGCCCACGTGATCGCTTTTGTGGTGGTGCCTTACCTGCTGCAGGGCCTCCTGCTGCTCTCGGGCCTCCTCTTAGTGTGTGTGATGATGGCCCCGCCACCTGAGAAAAGGAAGAGAGTGGTGTTGACTCTGGAGAAGAAGCGGGAGATATTGGAGAAAGTAGATGCGGGGTGGTCTTCTTCCCGCATTCTCCGCGAGTTTAACCTGGCCCGGTCTACTTTGTTCGATATCAAGAGATCCCGAGACAAACTCATGCAGTACACGGCTGACTTCTCGTCGAGAAGCAAACGCAACGTGGAAAGGAAGGTTATGTTTACCCCCAAGTTTGCAGAAATCGACCGATCCACGTTGATTTGGTATCGACAACAACGTGCTGCTGGTGTGATGGTACGTGGAACGGAGCTGAAGGCTGCTGCTGAGAAGTTCGCCAGGCTTCACGACGCCCTAGACTTCAAGGCATCCGAGGGTTGGCTCTTTGCGTTCAAGTTACGGCATGGCCTTACCAACCGTAAAGCACATGGCAAAGCATTGGACGCTAACGAGGATGGAGTTGACGAGTTTCGGCACAAGGTGAAGGGCTTGATCGACAGGGAGGGCCTAACTCTCGGTCAAGTCTACAACGCTGACGAAACTGGCCTATTCTATCGCTCGCTGCCAACGAACACTCTAGCCGAGGAGACGGAGAAGCGTGTACCTGGCCGCAAGCTCTCCAAGGAACGGATATCTGCTTTGTGTTGTGCCAGTGCTAACGGCATGCACCGGCTTAAGCCCGTTGTTGTTGGCCGCGCAAAGCAGCCTCGGTGCCTTCGTGGGGTGATGGATGTCCTTCCTGTCGTCTGGTACCATTCTTTGAAGGCATGGTTCACAGCTGTGATCTTCAAAGACTGGTTTCACCGTCACTTTGTCAAGGAGGTCATCCATTACCAGACGAAGACACTGGGACCAGGTAAAGGCCCTCCTTCTCCTCGACAATGCACCTGCCCACCCGTGCGACAAGGACTTGGTTGCTGAAAATGGCCGTATTAGGTGCATGTTTCTGCCACCTAATACGACTGCTCTCATCCAACCAATGGACCAAGGAGTGATCGTGGCAACAAAGCGCCTATACCGTCGGAAGTTCCTGGACGAGGTGATGGTTGTTCTCGAGGACGAGGACGAGCGCAGGGAGGGACGGGACACACGAGGCAAGCGGATACCGTAAAGTCTGCGCTGTACAACTGGGCTAGTGCATGGAAGGAAGTCCCTGTGAAGACTCTGGAAAATGGTTGGTCTCATCTGCTTCTCGGAACGGATGTGGAGTACGATTTTCTAGGATTTGACGTGGATGACTTCCATGCACGGCTACGTACGCACGGCGACGATGTAGATGTGGACGATGTTCGTGAGTGGTTGGATGACGACGAGGGCGATCCTGGGTATCAGACATTGTCTGATATCGAGATCGCATCTTCGGTTGCAGGTGTCAGTACTGAACTTGAAGATTCCGACAATGAAGGCGACGATGATGCGGACTCCTCTCAGCAGGACACTACTCCACCCATCCCCAAGCTGAGCGCACTCCGGGAACATCTAGAGTTCGTCCTAGACTACCTGGAACACCCGGACTGCGACAGGGAGATGGGGCCCTTGGGACTCGTGGAGGAAGTGCGTGCTTTCAGGCAGCGCATCATCAATCGTCAGAATCGTCGGTCATTGCATCAATCAACCATTGACAGTTTTTTCAGGCCCGTGACCCCCGCTGTGCCCAGCCCTGGCTCCACTCCGTTGCCTCCCCAAGACAGGCCCTCATGCTCCGAGCCACAGCCCAGCACATCAGCCACGGTGGAGTCACCGCTCGACGTGAGTTTGCGGCTGTCTTCAGAGTCATCTGCAGTGGGTATGCCATCACCACGACCCAGCGATGCACCCCTAGGTCGCCTGCCAGTGATACTCTCGGACTCTGACAGTGAATAAACAGCAAGAACTTCTCCACTAGACCACACGGGAATTTAGAGTGTTGTGCAGTGAAAAAAACAGTGTGTTGTGTTAAGGATTTACAGTTGTGAGAGAAAAGACTCAATAGAAAAAAAATTTAACGTAAATAGACTTGTTTGTTTTGGCTTTGGAAAATTATAAGAATGGGAAAAGTTAAAGTGCAACACTTAGTAAGTTACAATGGAGCATTATTTAGACAAGAGTGCACACTGTGAAGAGAACGGACTTCTGTGTGTGATTGACTAAGTTCAGTGCAAGACTTCAGGAACAGTGTACTGCAAGTGCTTCAGGAAATCCTTCTTACTGTCAGAGTCCGAGAGGAGGCGGTTATTCATCGAGGTGGCCAAGGGACTTGCTGTAAGTAGGCAGAATGTTTCATACTGTACTTTTTTCCATACTATACTTACCTCATTTCACTCTTTAACCCCTTAACTGCGGGGCGTCACTTTCGTGACGCTTGGGAGCAAGGGATCATACCGCGGGGCATCGCTTTTTTGTTTATGTGTTATTTTTAATTAAACCAGGCGTCCAAGTGGGGCTTGTATCATCTATCAGTACTGACAATGTCCAACACTAGTCAGCACTCCTAATCTCATCTGTACTCCCATCCATTGTTGACAATTTAGCCATTTCTCCCCGTTCTTGACTCCCCTCCCTACCCCCCCTCCATTACCCTATCCTCTCGCCTGCCCGGCCATGCTACGCTAAGTAAATCTTCCCTGGAATTTTTCACTGATTTCATCCAATGAAATAAGCCCTATGTCGTATTCTTATACCAAATAATATATACAAGAAAGAAATCAGGTAAGTGAGAGTGCCATACACCTGGAATTGGCTAATTATCACCTGACAACACCTCACGTGCACTCGTTCGCTTATTTTCGCTGTTTTTTTCCCCTTGAAATATGCCGTATAATCTATTTTCGTAATAAATATACATGTAAGGAGAGAAGGGTGAAGCCTCAAGTGATATTTACATTCACCTGGAACTACCTAATTTATAATGTATTGTCTAGATTTCCTGCCAATCATATCAGTGCTACACAAAGCTGTTTCAAGATTTAACATTGGTAGCTCTGATTATATATCTCCTAAGTAGGCCTTCTAATCTATTTTCGTAATAAATATACATGTAAGGAGGGAAGGGAGAAGCCTAAGTGATATTTACATTCACCTGGAACTACCAAATTTATAATGTATTGTCTAGATTTCCTGCCAATCATATCAGTGCTAGACTTAGCTGTTTCAAGAAGTAATATTGGTAACTCTGAATAACCCCTAAACAGGCCTCCTGGCTGGCTGGCCCGTTATCAGTTCTCTCTCATCTTCCGAAGTGAGAGGACGTATGTTTATTCTTGCTGACTTCAAGGCCTTTTTTCACCCCCATGCAAATGGCTCTGTGACCTTTACCCCCTACTAAACCTCGTGTGGAAAGAGGTAAAGGGCTGGCAATTGATAAAAGAGTAACTACGATCTTTCTATTGAGTAAAACAGTGCAAGTGGAATTGTAAATAATGTGTAAATAATGTGTAAACAGCAAGTGAAAGTAATGAATGTAAATATACGTGAACAATGGAAAATAGTTTTATAAGTTATTTCAAGTGACAGTGCACAACACAGTGTAAATAAAATAGAAATGTAAATAACGTAAATAAAATAGAGAACGTAAATAGAAATGTAAATGAGTAGTATTATAAGAATACGAGTATATAGAAAGTTTCACTCTAGCATGTCTGAATGCTATGAGTTATGAGAGTGAAGATGAAAGTGACATCCACTCTCAATGCCAGTATACAGGACGAGAAAGTGAATGCTACGTATTTTACTGAAAGAAATTGAATCCCTACAGTGACAATAAACTAATAATACTGAAGGAAACTTATGGATAAAGACTGTAGATATATATAAGTGTTATATAGTAATAGAAATATAAAGTGTGAGGGGTTTTATGAATAATAAATGACAGACTACCAAGAGCGAACTAGTGCCAGTGCGACGATCAGACGCGCTCGTAATTTCCATTGCTTTCACAGTATTTTTTTTTTTTTTTAGTATGGATCCCAAACTACTTGAAAATTGTAGAATAGTGTTTATAGTGTTTGTATCTGGCTGTGGTAATCATATTACGGGTTGTCGGGAAGTGTAAAGTGGAGACTTCGTTACCCTACTTCAGAGGTCTCCACAAGTCCTACGGTAACCGACGAAGGCTCAACAATCATTCCAGGAGAAAGCTGAAGGTATGTGCCATAAGCATATGTAATTTTATTATTCTAGGACTAATAACTGATTTTTGGCAAATATTTTTTGAGAGTCTGTCGGAGCCCAAATAACCCCGCGGCACACGCAAGTCATTGGTAAACAAGCCTGCGGTGTAGGGGTTAATGTCCTTTATTGGTGTGAATAGGGTGTTAGTAGCTATGCATGTGCAGTAGGACATTCAGACTCATAAGGATAATGGGTTTGAAAAACAGGTTAAATATATGGTTAACTGCAATAGCCTCTATTAACACGAAATTAGCATGAGTAAATTTATCTAAGTCAGCCCTGATAAAATGAAAATACACTGGGTAATGCTCAGTTAATGCAAGATAAATAATTACAGATACAGTCTTTTATTACCACTGGCTGACAAAATGAATTACAAAAACTTTACTAGGTCTACAAATCAACACCTTATGCTACACAGTACAAGAACAAAATGCAATAACACTTATACTCAAATCACACAGCTGCTACATGGTTGGAGACTTCCTGAGAAACTCACAATAATAATAACTGTACAGGGGAGGACAGAGATGTGAACAAAATGAGGAGCAGATCTAAGTGGCAATGATGCAGAGACTGAGCTCATTATATAGGGGCCAGCAGAGCTTGATACAACTTGTAAGAAGGACGCGCAAATGAAGCCATGGGGACAAAGAGCTGAAAATCCTGCTCTGAACAACCGAAAGGACGACTTACTCTACTATAACGGTAGAAGGGGGGAACTGAGGCAGAACACGCTCGTGATCAAACAGGCAGCACACTGTACGTTAGAATTACACAAAGGATGATGAAATCATAGGCTATGTAACACTCTCCCACAAAGAAAAAGAAATTTACAAAGGAAATTTCTTATTACTCTAAAACAATCTGTCAAAAGTCTAGATAAGCAATCTGCAATAACATTTTCTTTCCCCTTGACATGTTGTATGTCTAATGAATACTCCTGAAGAAGTAGACTCCATCTTGTCAACCTCTGATTTTTATCTTTGAACTTACTAAGGAATTTCAGTGGGTTATGATCGGTATAAATGACTATGGGGTCAAAACCAGAACACAAATAAAATGAAAAATGCTGTAAACCCAAAATCAAGGCCAAAAGCTCTTTCTCAATAGTTGAGTAGTTCTTTTAAGGTGGAGTGAACTTCTTACTGTAATAAGATACAGGGTGTTCAATACCCTGATCATCCTCTTGCAGCAAAACAGCCCCAGCTCCTGTATCACTTGCATCAACAGCCATCTTAAAAGGCTTAGCAAAATTTGGAGTAGCGAGCACTGGGCCACTTAATAGAATAGCTTTAAGTTTGTTGAAAGAGGATTCACAGTTATCGGTCCATATACAAATTTAACTCTTTTCAGTAGGTCTGTAAGTGGTGATACAAGAATTGAAAAGTTAAGAAAGAACAAATCTCCTGTAATAACATACCATTCCCAAAAAATCTTTGTAGCTCTTTCCTACTTCTTTAGGTCTGGGAAGATCACCTATAACCTGAACCTTAGCTGCTGGTGGTGCAACATGTCCATCACCAAATTAAGTACCCGAGGTACTGAACTTTAGCTTTGACCAAACTCACACTTTGATAAATTAGCTACAAGATTAGCATGAACCAAACGCTCAAGAAATTTACTGACATGGCATAGGTGATCTTTCCAGTTGTCACTGAAGATTAATACATCATCAATATAAACAACACACCCTGCCAAACCCTCTGTTACAACATTCATGAGCTTCTGAAATGTGGCTGGTGCATTTCTTCATACCATATGGCATTACGGAACATGCAAAAGTCTTTCCTAGTGTTACAAAACATGAGATCTCCCTAGCACGTTCAGTCATAGGTACTTGCCAGTATCCCTTTAACAAATCAAACTTACTTATGTGCCTAGCCTTTCCGATCTTGTCTATGCAATCTTCCACGCGAGGGAGAGGGTAAGTGTCTGTTTTGGTTATCTGATTAACACGTCTGTAGTCAATGCAAAGCCGCTGTGACCCACCTGGCTGAGGGACTACAGTGACAGGAGAACTCCACTCGCTCTGACAGGGCTCAATCATCTTGTGGTCCAACAGGTAGCCAAGCTCCTTCTCGATGAGAGGAACTTTCACTGGGTTCACACGGTAAGGAGGCAATTTAATTGGCTTTGCATCTCCAACATCGACATCATGCATCAACACAGTGGTTCTTCCTGGAGTGGCACAGAACACTTGCGGGTACTCCTGCAGTAATGCCGAAAACTCCTGCCTTTCCTCGGGAGGTAGATGAGAAAGCTTAGTCTGGAGATCATTCATGATATCAGGATTCTTCCCCAAACTATCACTCAGGCTCATACTGCATGGGAGAGCTTCACTTGCAGACTCGGGTGGAACAGCTACAGTGCAGACTGGATTATTTTCATCCTGCCTGTGATATAACTTTAGCATGTTGATGTGACATAGTTGCTTGTTCTTTCTACAATCTGGTGTGGCGATGACATAGTTGACATCACTGAGTTTCTTCTCCACGAAATAAGGACCACTAAACTTGGCTTGAAGAGGTTGCCCATGAACTGGTAGCAGAATCAAAACCTGATCTCCTGGCTGAAAGTGGCGTAACCTGGATTTCTTATCATACCAAGTCTTCATTATCTCCTGAGCAGCTCGTAAATTCTCTCTTGCCAGCTGTAAAGCAGTGGACAGCCGTTCTTTGAACTTCATCACATACTCCAGCAGGTTGACGTCATCTTCCTCCGACAGCCAGCATTCCTTGAGTAACTTAAGGGGTCCTCTTACTTCATGGCCAAACAGTAGTTCAAAAGGTGAGAAGCCCAGTGATTCATTTGGAGATTCTCTTGCAGCAAACACAACGATGGAAGACCATTTATCCCAGTCTTTCTGATGTTCCAAACAGTATTTCTTGAGCATCGATTTGAGTGTTTGATGATATCTCTCCAACGCTCCTTGGGTCTGGGGATGGTAAGCTGAAGACGTGATCTGGGTGATGCCCAACTCTTTCAGAGACTGCTTGAAAACGTTTGACATGAAATTACTTCCCCGGTCTGACTGTACCTCCTTGGGCAGACCAAACTTTGTGAAGAACCCTAGCATTTCCTTAACCACGTTCTTTGCTGAGATATTTCTAAGTGGAATGGCTTCAGGATAACGAGTAGCCATATCAATCAGGGTCAACACATAACAAAATCCTGAAGAAGTCTTAGGAAGAGGGCCCACAATATCCACCAACACACGGGTGAAAGGCGCCTCAAAAGGAGGAATGGGAACTAGAGGTGCAACCTTTTTGGTCTGATTACACTTCCCCGCAACTTGACAGGTGTGACAAGACTTACAATACCAGGAAACATCCCTGAAGATACCTGACCAGTAGAAGTCTTTCAAAATGCGTGCCACAGTCTTCCTCACTCCAAGGTGTCCTGCCAAACTGGAATCATGAGCCACTCTAATGATATCCTGCCTACAAACACGAGGGATGACAACTTGATGTACAACCTCCCATTCACAGTCGGCTGATGCTGTTGGGGGTCTCCACTTCCTCATAAGTACTCCTGACTTTATATAATAACAAGTAGAAGCACCAGCTGACTCTTCCTCACTGCAAGCAGAGTTAGCTAGACCTTTCAAGTCAGGGTCAGCAACCTGCAACTCAACCAACTCTTGACGAGACAAATTATCAACACTACGGGGTACTGCCTCATCTGGTGAGTGGTCCAAATTAGCAAGAAAAGTGTCAGCTAGGATAACATCATCATCATCATTATCCTCTAAATCACCAGTAACTTTAGACTTAGCCCTAGTGACAGCACATGCAGGGAACACATCAGGGACATCACAATCCCGGGTCGCAGCCACTGGCTCACTAGCCCCTACACCGCGGGCTTGTTTACCAATTACTTGCGTGTCCCGCGGGGTTATTTGGGCTCCGACAGACTCTCAAAAAATATTTGCTAAAAATCAGTTATTAGTCCTAGAATAATAAAATTACATATGCTTATAGCACATACCTTCAGCTTTCTCCTGGAATGATTAAGTTGAGTTTCAAACGGCAGTTTACGAAAGGACGGTGGAGATTCTGAAGTTGGGGTAACGAAGTCTCCACTTTAGCACTTCCCTGATAAATCCCGTAGCCATGATTACTCACAGTTTCAGAGATACAAAACATCATAAAACACTACCCCGTTACCATTCTCAAGTAGTATGGGATCCATAATTAAAAAAAAAAATCACTGCGAAAGCAATGGTCAAATTACGATATCTGATCGTCGCATTTCGCGCTTAAAGCCTTCGCTCTAGTTAGGCACTCTGTCATCATTATTCATAAAACCTTCACACTTTATAATTCTATTATTATATCACACTTATATATATTTGGAGTTCCTTCTCCATAAGCCTCATTCAGTCGTGAATGTATTAGTTTTATTGTCACTCGAAGTCATTAATTTTTCAGTCAGTAAAATACGTAGAGAGCCACGGATTCACTCCTCACTGTTATAACATAAATTATTTGTACTCATATTCTTATATTATTTAATACTATATTTATTACTATTTACATTTTCTAATTCTATTTTCAGACTATTTACCCTTCTATTTTGCTTACACTATGTTATTCACTGTCACTTTCAGTAAGATAAAACTATAATACACTGCTCAGTCATATGAACTGAACATGATCCATTGCTTTCAATTGTTATTTACACATTATTTACACATTATTTACTCATTACTTCCAAATAATTCTGCTTCCACACTCGTTAGTTTGAACTGCATTTGGCTGTGATAATCGAAGAAGCAGGTTACACAGAGGGGAACCTGGCATTCAGCGCACTGCCAAGAGGTGCTATCGCGCCTCAAGTGTGCGCGTATGCGCGACATACCTGACACCTAGCGAATCGCAGCCTTCCTTTCCCTGCAGCAGGGTAGCTTTCAAGTCTGTGCAGATCCATACATGCCTGTTGCTCAAGTCGGTCGGGAAGTGTTGTTGATTTATGCCTTGGAGTTATTGCTTGCACCTTACTATATGTTTTCCATAGCTGCTGGACACAAGTCCTGGCGAACAACCTCAGGGAGAAGTGACTCTGGTGGCTTTACTCCTTCATCTTGTACAGGATGAGTATGTCTGCATCGTCATATCTATGAGATGCAGAAACCCTTTCCTGTACCACTCTAGCATTCTTCCTGAGTAGTCGATCTCACCAATCATCATGTCGGACCTGTCCACTGTGCCGCATGCTGATTATTATAGTCCAACACAGCATCAGGTTTCATCACAGGCCTGCCTGTCCTAACGTCGACCTTCCCACTGTCTCTCATCCCCCTTATGTACGGTGGTGAGCGTGCGCACGACTCTCTTGTCATTTCACCGTATTGCCAGCATTATCTCCCACTTGCGCAGAGCACGTCTCCTCGCTGCGAGGTTCGCCTCTGGGAACCTTGGGAAGCTGGCATCTATTACTTTTCACAGTGTCGCAGAGAGCCAATGCCGCGTGCTCAGAGCGCGCATTTGCCAAGTTTCGGTGCCGTATAGCTGTCCGTATACGTTACATACGACCCCACCAGCATACTTTGCTAGGAGCACTTTCACTGGCACAGCCTTCTATGCCAAGGGGGTGTGTTTCATCGAGATCGACAGCGCTACTGACATAGCGACGAAGTCAAGGATGTACCTGCCGTCATACAGTCGCATTGGTAATAAAAGATCCGGTTCCAAAGCGATGGCATCTGCTCGGAATGTACTGAACAAACCGAACACGTCCTCTGAACAAAACCAAGGATTCATCAATCGACAACCTTCTGAAATGGGTGGAAGAATGACGCGAATTTATCCTCCAATCTGTTCAGAATCTCCCGGATCTTCCAGAGTGGGTCGGTTTGGGAAAGGCACATCGTTGTCGGCAGCGTGCAGGTTTCCCATTACTTTCGGCAGTTTGATCTCTGGCCATGTACTTATTGAAGGTAAGGAGGGTAGTAAGGTGTCCATGGACCAGCATTCTTCCAACTCATGCTTCTTGGAGCGTGGCATGAGAAGCATGAGGGCAAAGAACACATACAGCTCCCGTACTCCCAGCATGGACCACTGTTGCATCTTGGCTGCACCTGTACTAGCAGCACGTTGTGATTTCTTACCTCAGCACTTATCACATATGTGCTGCATGACTTC
This sequence comes from Coenobita brevimanus, assembly GCF_032717465.1. Lineage (NCBI taxonomy): Eukaryota > Metazoa > Arthropoda > Malacostraca > Decapoda > Coenobitidae > Coenobita > Coenobita brevimanus. Next base: position 27,063,941 of record NC_137003.1, read on the forward strand.
GTCATCTAGGAAGGCCAAAGTGTAGTGCGACACACTCAGCATTTTCGTCCATAGTGAAGGCAGGTTGAACTCCTGAGGAGCTCTCATCGAAAACCAGGTTTTCGGGGACAATTCTGACCCTTCCGCCCACGCCGGCACGCCCAGGATTCCCTGTCGCAGCGGTGCAGGGCGTGGTAGCGGTGGTGGAGGTTGGCTGTGAGGGAGGCTTATCACGGTCAAGGTCACTTTCACCACCCTAAGTTGGGCCATACAGCACTAGCAGCTCTTACCCTACTAGCTACACTACTTTTCACTCTCCTAGATCTACCCCTACTCTACGGCCTGCCTTCACTATTGATGCTGGTGGTGACTCCGACGACGAAGACTCCGGAGATAACTCAGCCGACGATGATGACGAGATGAGTAATGCTGGCCGTGGGGAACGGGGAGGTGAATGCACTCAAAATTTATGGCGTGGCTGGGTCACGTGCGGGCATTGTTCTGGGGCTAACACGGCCGCCTTTTCACTCCCTTCCCAAATTCTTGTCCTTCCTGCACTAAGGCCTCCTTTCCCTTGGAGCTAGACACTGATTCACTTGTTGAAAGACTTGTTGTCGCTAAAATTTATGGCGCCATAACCTCACCCGGCTAATCACACGATTCACCCGAATCATCATAGTCACCGTGTCCATCATTATCATGGAGCCACTCCTGCAAGTGCCTCTTCGTGCCATCGCAGAGTCATTCAGGCCTTCTCGTTGCTTGCCTCAACACTTTTCTTTGGAGTGTAGAGGTCACGGACCCTTTGCAATGGGCTTCAGTACCAGCAGGACGGGCGGGCCGCGAGTGCGACATGTTTTCTCTACAGCGGAGGACAAGGAACTAAATTCCGCGGCTTACCTGAGAAGGGAAGGGTTGACAATGACACTTTAGGCTCGACTGCCGCTAACTTACAGGCTAATTTTTAAAAAGCAGAAAATCTCGGCAATAAATAAAGAAATAGGTAGTTCCAGGTGAATGTGTGGTCAGTTAGATTCTCCCTTCCTTTCTGAGCACTTTGAGCCGGAGCATTGCACACACAAGCGCATAAATCAAAGGGGAAATTACTCGCGGGTAAATGTGTTTTAATGAAATGCTCGTGAGTGTTTTGTCAGGTGATAGTTAAATAATTTCTGGTGTAGAACACCATATCACTTACCCGTTTTTTTTTTTGGTATATATTATTCGGTATTTGAGGGGCCACTTTAGGGTTTACTTCAACGGATTTTAAATCTGTGGAAAGGTCAGGGCCTTCAGAATGCGCAGCGCGCCCGGAGGTGAGAGGAATGTAATGGAGGGCAGATAGGGAGGGGAGTCATGAAGCAGTAAAATCGCTAAAATGTCAACAATGGATGGGAGTACAGATGAGATTTGGAGTGCTGACTAGTGTGAATAATTGGCAGTACTTCGATAGATAGCCACACTGAGTATTTCCGGGATAATTCAAAATAACACAGAATCACAAATAGTGACGCCCACGGGTATGATCCATGCGCCACGCAGTGACGCCCCCCACGGGTTATTAAGCTTACAAAAAGTTATGTTCGACCCTTTTTTAATAGATGGAACTAAGAGCTAGAAGTCTGTAAGATCCTTCCCAAAAAAAAAGCCAAATTCAAGATCTGTTCATTTTGAGATGGCTGGACATACATTGCATCTACAAAACTGGGGGTCATAGGCAGTTCCTATTATAGGTAGTGGAATATAGTTCCAGTGTTGATTCTTATTGCATACATGGGACTTGGGAGTATCCTTTAAACTTTGCATTAGACAGTTGGACGGAAAAGGAATAAGAGTTTCCTGCCAGAAAGGTGCTGCATCAGCTGAAGTGGTGGAAAGATGTGAGACAGTTCTGTATTAGTTGCCACCTAACATACAATGATTTAATGGCGTGTAACAGTGCATGTAACTGACTGTTTGAAGGGAGCCAGTACGCACGGAGAGTTATCACCTTAAAAAGCCTTATTCTCCACCTAGCTGAGCAGGAAAGTTGGATGCGGGGAGCCTCCTCACATATGATATGTACTTGACATATGAGCAAGTAAAACCCCTTTAGAAAGTCGTGAGAACTGTGCGGTGGGAAAGAAGGCTGAGTCAATCTTGGCTAATACCTAACCTCTTAGAAGCAGAGCTGACAAGCAGAGTGTACATGACACCCTTCCAAGTTAAATCCAGAGAAAATGGTCTCAAGTATGTTCAAAGACTGTGCTGGGATTGAGTTGGACATTGTTATATAAGGTGAAATGAATGTTTTTAACGTGCCTGATTAGTTGATTTTTTTTTTTTCACCCCGCGTCTTGTATGGTTACATGGGGTTAGGTTAATATTTGGGGGAGTCTGGGCACTGAAGTTCTTCAGTTAGTATGGATATGGACAAATAACATATTCTCTAGTGTTTTTCATTTTTAAACGGTTCATTTTGATTTTAATCCATCATCTTTTTCTGTGGAAATGTTTAATTTCCCTCGAGACTTACCGCACACAAAACCCCGTTTCCTCGGAACCTTAAAATCTTTTTGGATGGAGAAGCAACGTTGGGTCTGGTTAGTACTTGGATGGGTGACCGCCTGGGAACACCAGATGCTGTTGGCATCCCTACGTGTCAAGTGGGGTTGGTGGAGGATTAGTGCCCTCCCTGTAAAACAATTAACTCTAAGCCCTTGACCACCCCGTTTGGGATACATGGCGTCTGGCAATGAATGAAATGAAAAGAAGGGAGGAAAAACAAGAAAACCTGGTATTTCCAATAAATTAATTGACTGTCGAAATCAATGGATTTGACATAAAAAATCACTCAGTTAATTTTTTTTTTCATCAGCCCCTGCTTTTGCCCATGGAAAAAGTGTATCTCACGCATACGCACTTGCTCTGTCACACACACACACACACACACACACACACACACACACACACACATTTACACATGTAATCTCAAAAAAAGTGTAACAAATTCAGGTAAACAATGAAAAAAACAAAAAACAGGGAATAGTGTATTTATCTCATACCCACTCGTGGATTGTAAATCATACACTGCAGTGAACCTGGACCAAAAATATGGCCATGTTCAGTGATTGCCCCTATTCTAATTAAAAATCTAAGATGGTCCCACTGTTAGTAAAGAAACTAATAGATATTTACACAAAATTCCACAGTCTTTCTCAGATTGTAAGTCGCACAAAAATATACTTTATCATTTATTTTTTTTTTATAGAGAGACAGTTTCCACCCTGCGCCCTCACTAGATTTTGCACAATTTTTCCCAAACCAACCTCATCTTGTATTTAGCTAACTGCAACAGCTTTCATACCTGCATACATAATGCATACTCCATGGCATTTGAAGACATAAGAAATTCTACAAAAATAATTATTTACTTTAGGGTGTCTCATTCGTGATTGTGCTGACATGCTTCGGATAAATCTGATGGTCATCTAATGGTTGATCTGTCACTTGTCAAAATGTAACTGATGTCGTCCCTGACTGATCTCACTGGTAACTGGGATGTTGAGGCACACCCTCTAGCTTAGTATTGTATTTATATATATGTTTAACCAATGATTTCACGATATTCCTTGGAAATTCGTGAAATGAGTTTGGGGGCCTAGGATGGGTTGATTAAGGTTAGGCTAATTACAGCCGCCGTTAGGTTATCCTGTGACAATTCCTAGATTAAGTTTAGGTTAGCTTATACTAGGTTGATTTAAATAAATGCTGAAAGCGGTTCATAAAAATTAACCTAACCTAACCTGATTTTTTGTTCTCATCTGTTACTCATAGTGTGGGTCACCTGTAATCCCGGGATTTAAGTAGCTTAGCCTAACATAACGTAAATCTCATCCCAGGTTATCCCAGCCTATTCCTAACCGCAGCTTCTCTTCCAAATTAACTCAACCTTTAATTAACCCATTCTAATTCTGTGTATTTCACTGATTCACTAGGAATTTCTCATGAAATCAGCTAGTTACATTAAATTTTCTGTAAATATCACACACATTCACTCATATACGAGTGGAACACGAGACATTTTAGCTGAGCGTGACTAATAAATGCTCAGCTCGCACTAAATTTCTAAGTGTTCCTAAAAATGAGTCAAGTTTTGCAATAAGCTAAATTATTTGATGACTGTAAATCAAGTAAAAGCGAAAAGGTAGCTGTCCAAAATAAGTATATCAAATAATCAGAATTCTTAAGGAATTTGTAGCATATAGTATAGATGCCCCGCGTCGAGTATCACAAGAGACGAGCGCCGCGTAAAATCCAACTCGGAGATGCTAAACTGTCAGTAGAAAGTATACTTCAATTAAAAATGGCAGTATATTCAAGAAGTGCATCTGTGCAAGATGACTGCACAGGTCTCGGTGGACAAAACAGGTTATAATGAGCCAAATTAGCAGCTTTATGAAATTTACGGGAACTTTCAAACTGAAATTGGATGATCAAGGAAGGAACTGTACCAACAAAATGAAAAAAAGAGAAACTGATAAAGGAATTAAACAGAAAAAATGCAACAATGGGTGAATTCATAAGCTGAGGTAGACACTTTGAGGAAAGCAAATTAATGAAATGTGGAAATGGGCAGTCAAATTACCCAAAAAGAGTTCTGAAGGAGTACAATACAGACATAATTAGATAAGCACGTAATCTGAAAGAGCAAAATAGAAACACTGATGTGAAGATGACTCAAATTAATGAAATGATGAAATATATTACACAGAGGAAGTATAAAAATAGTTATTATATGGGCAGAAGTATTAAAATAAGTCAAGATCTAAAAATATATGCTCAGGCAAAAGTTGACACGAGAAGTGAAAGACATTATGAAAAACAAGGCCGATAAACAAAACGGTTGGAATTACCAAATCTATAGTCATCACTGGTAAAGCTGAAGCAGTCAAGGAATAGAATCACCAGAGGTAACAAGGAGATGGTACATATAATGAAGAGCTTGACAGTAGTTTCAGAGGAATTCCAGAGAAGGATGCAGAGGAATTTAAGAGACAGGGAAATATGTCAAGTTAAGGCATCTGAAAGTAACCTTCCAAAGTGTGATCAGTGTAAAAGAGGTATTAGAAAATGCTAACTAACGTAAGGAATCAAAAGAGTGTTAAAAAAGACAGTGTGGATGAAAATAAGTGCCTAACAAGAGGAATGGGGATTACTAATGGAAAAAGAGTGAAGAAACAAAAAAGACAGAATTATGCAAGCATCAGATGAAAAGTATTTTTTATAGTAGTAGGATTAAAAAGTAAAATACAATGGCACATAAATAGCAGGGACTAAAATAAAGTAAGATGATAGATTCAACTAATGTCAAATATGTGAATAATATATTAAGTTGATGTAGATGAAATGGTATCCAAGTCTGTTAGAAATGAAAGATTATAACATAGATGAACTTCTTCTTGTAAAACCTAACAGAAACAAAATTAACCTCAAGTGAATTATCGTCGACTCTTTAAATTTGGATGAGCACACTACTTGATTAAAGAGACAAATGAAAATAAAGGTGGGGAAATGGTTATGATATTAACAGAGAAAAGACTCCAAGTAAAAGAGCTAGAAATAGACATACCCTCACTAGCAGAATAAATTGCAGTAGAGATTAGTCTATCAGACGGGATAATAATTGTGGAAAATTTATATATGCCACTAAGAAAAACAGCACCAGGGGTGAATATGAAGAACTGGCAGAAGACAATTCAGAGTTAAAGAACCCTATTATACAGAATGGAAGACAAATTCGAAAGAATTCGTTAATGTAAGATTTTTTAACAAATACACACTGGAATACTGTAGATGTAAGAATTCATGAAAGCTGTTTGGATCCAAAGCTTCCTGGATTCTATACAGGAATTTTTTCTAACACAAAATGTAATATAACACCAGAAAAAGAGGACCAGAAGACCTCTAATCATTAGATCTCATATTTACTTGGCAAGCTAAAAATGAAATTAACAATATAATCTGCCATACCCCTATTCGGCAAAATATCCATGCAGTATTAGATTACATATTCAAGATAGCAGATAATATAGTTAGAGGTAATGCAAATTGAAAAATGAGGCTAAACTACAAAAAAGGCAATTATCATGACCAAAAGAAGTACTTTAAAAGATATAGATTGCAGGAGTTGAGAGGAGAAGATATAAATGTTGGTATATGAAAAAGTCTTTGAATTTTAGGAAATATAGTCCAGAATTATGTCCCATTTCACAAAGAAATGGAAATAAGGATGGGAAGTGGTTTAATATTGATTGTAAAAACGCAAAAAGAGAAAAGATATTTGCTGCGGGATCAGAGCCAGACAACATAAAAGTGAAAGAGCATACAATAACTACAGGCAGGCAAGAAGTGATTGAGTACTGGGTAATGAGACAGTGGAGAGAAGCTCAGCTGTAAGCCTGAGGAAGACATTGTGAATAATAGCACTGATCAGCCAAAGGTATTTCATAGCTACATACGAAGGAAAGCAAAAGTTGCAACATAAAACATAATCCATCGTGGAGAAGAGGAGTGTATCACTGAAAATGCTTGGTGAAGTGCACTAAACAAATGTAATTTCTTGATCAGTTATTACTAAAGTAAGTAGATTTGCGAGAGATGAAAACGACCAAGCATGCCCACATATATTAACAAATACACGTATAACTAAACAAGAGGTCCAGGATTACTATGAGTAAATTAGACAAAGGGAAAAGTAATTGGCTCCTGATGAGATTTCATGTTGGGTATTACAGAATGTGCAAAAAGAGCTAAGCAATCCATTACATTTAATAATCAGAGAATCCTTAAGACAGCGAAAACTTCCTGATATTTGGAAGAAAGAAAACATTTTCCCTCTTTTCAAAAATGAAAACAGACAAAGCTCCACTTAACTACTAACCAGTATCACCGACCAGCATCGGAAAGCAAGATGCCAGAAAATTCGATGTGAAGCATTTGGGAAAATCATCGGGAAAAACACAATATGATTAATGGGAAGAAAATATTTTTAGAAAGGGAAAATTATGTGTTATTAACTCATTAAATTACACTGATAGAGTTGCAGAAATAATACAGAAAAGAGATGGCTTGGTAGACAGTATATATTTTGATTTTTCAAAACGGTATTTGATAGAAAGCACACACAAGACTTTCATGTGAAACTGTACCACCAAGGATTAATCCTATGTAATCTGTAAATACTGGGATCCAAGATTTTTCTTTTAAATAGGGAAACGAGAGCAGTGTTAGGGAGAAATCATTCCCCATGGATAGAAATGACAGGCGGAGTTCCACATGTCTTCATTATTGGCATTAATTGTGTTTTTTTAGTATATATACTGAAATAGAAGCTACCTAAATATTTTATTTTTCCTTCCTCCTCTGTTATTTAAAAAAAAATGGAAGCTACCTGTCAAATATGTTTTCCTGATGATGCAAAAATACAGAGGGAAACTACAAACACATAATTTTTTTGCATGGAGCTTATTTCTTTTTTTTAATGCGACTCGACTCCGGGCAATAGTTTCACAGCCTGCTTTCAGGGCCCAGTAGTCCTCCTATGTACCGCACTCTTACATGTTACACATTTCGGCGCTAACACCCATCGTCCATATTGAATACATATAGGGCTGTCTCCTACAGGACTGGTGTATTGGTATTAGCAGAGACATTTTTACAATATACCAGCGGGTCTCATGGTAACAGCAGTTCGATATTTATGAAATTCAAATCTCTTAAATTGTGCCCTGAGTTTATTTATATTTGAACCCGGGTCTGTTAGGTCTGCAGACTGTCTCTCTACCAATTGAGCGAGTGCTACAAGCAGGAATTAGTAAGTTTCCAGAATACAGCAATAGATGGCAAAAGGAATTAAGTGCGGACAAATAAATATAATAAAATTTGGTAAAATTGGAAAAGAATAGACTGGGACTATATTGTGAGCTGGGTTAACCCCGCATACAGGCAAGAGGTGATAATTGGGCTGAAAACTGTACCTTTGAAATATGATACACGCTTCCACTTGAGAGGTGATGCACTGAGTCATTCGAGATATATCTGCATAGGAAGTGGGTATCTAGCATTAGTCATCAATACACACACACACATCACACACAACAGAATTGATATTATATACACTGTCGGACAGTAGGTATGAAAGTGATAAATTGCTCATTTGATATCAATTTGGTACATTGTATATTGATCACACTCACTGAAAGTGCAATACTTTCATACGCAAGCATATACCTGACAATTGAATTATATTTAAGAATATTTTATATGGACTAATATCATTAAATATCACAGATTGTCATTGGTAAAGAAATACTTGTAAATGAGCATAAAATCTGTAAGTTATTGCACAAAAATGATTCGAAGTAGGCAAACGAGACATGAAAGTTTACTGTGATTGAAGATAGTTTTCATTTCTATGTTTCTGAGAAAATAACTGATTTTGATGGTGATAAAACAAGAGTAAAACTGCGTTAAGATTATAGCATGGCAAGCAGTAGTAGAATCTCGATCCATGCCAAGAATCCAGATCTGATGCTACATCATGATGCTGATATGGACTTTTCTCCATCCAAATACTTTCAACCACCAACAAAACTGCCCATAGTGCTGAAAGCGTGTAAGAGGTATGCTTAAGTACCACTTGGAGGTAGTGGGCATACTGGCAACGTGACTGTTGCCATGGAGGCACGGGTTGTGGCGAAGCAGATCTACGCTTAAGTACTACCATGCTACTCATGATGCGTTTGTCCTTGATACTCACCCAGAGCGTAGAGAACGACAGGAAACAGTTTAGCGAAGGCAGAAAAGAGATATGGACAGTGAAAGGGAAGGAAAACTCAAAAGCTGTCAGGCGCTATAAGTAGTTATTTGATAGAAAGTGTGAGCTCTTTGACGCATATGCAGATTCCGCTGCGTGGCAGCAACATCTGGAGCAGGAGTGGTGGGGTGAGCATGAGCACATGGAATATGGGTATTATGACGATCTGAAGATGGAGCAGAAGGTGTTTTGTCACAGAGATGTGGATTCCGTGTGGTACCAAAGCATTAACGAGAGCCTAAAGGCTCGAGAGAGAGACAGGAATGAATACAGGAGGATGAGATCCAGTTGTTCCCAGTACAAGACCTTCTGACCAGATCACTGATAATCTCGCAGAAGCCGGTGAGCTTCCCACCAAAGGCAGCTTTAATGCCATTAGTGAATCGGATTCAAAAAAGTTTATTTGCAGATTTCAGTGAGATTGACAGACAAGATAATCGAGAAAGCAAGAAGAAGTGAGGTTGCAGCTGACCCCAAGTTAATGAAGAGAAAGTTCTTCAAGGATGTTGCTGAGGCAGACACAAATGATCTGCCACCACAAGAATTTCAGCACATCCGAGCTTCAGAGAGAAAAGTATTACTCCAGCAACAAACTGTGGTCAAGCTCTTAGGAAAGGGACTTTGTGTTTTGGAATTGAGCTAAGCTGTCGTTGTCGTTGGCAACACATTATTTGGAAGAAGTTACTGGAATCATTCCTCGAGAACGTGATGAGATCTTTGACTTTGATACAGTGCCAATCGACAGGAACATATGGACAGTTTCCGCAGCAAACTGAGTCCCAGAGTCGGCCGCTTGAGCGGGCAAGCTTGAGGAGGAGAAACAGAAGGGCAAGATGATTACCCACGCATCAGACAGTACCACAAAGTTGTGGGAGCCATGTCATGGTGCAAGGGCTGCATGTAGGTCAGGACAGTCCATTTCTTGCTACCTATGCTGCCAATTTAATGAGAGACAACTGAGGATAATACAATGCAGGTTGAAATGGGGTTTGAGATACTACATCTGTCTTAGGAGTCGGAAAAAGCAGAGGACGTGTATAAGTTTGTAGATGCCCATTTGACATAAATAGCACAAAGCATAAACAAGGGTTTTCAGAGCTGCTGGCAGATATGTACGACCTAAAACACCAGCAGGACAGTAATTTTGTGGCACTCATATTAAACTGGAGTTCGAGCATCCGCTTTCATGTAAGCCTGGGAACCACTACAGCGGAATTCCTGTTCTCCCTGCAACAAAGGCGTGTATCCAGTATCCTGCTTGCCCACAAAGATAGCAAGTATATGCTTCTCCAGGCAGCAGCAGTCTTAACTCCTACACCACGGGGAGATTTTTGTGCTCCTTGCGCTCCCGCCAGGACATAAATGCTCCGAACCGACTTTTTAAAAATATTTGCCAAAAAATCAAAGTTATTAGCTCCTAGAATGTTAAAAATTACATATACATATGGCACATATCTTCAGCTTCTCTCTTGTGAGGTTTGGTTTGAGCCCCTGTCGACAACCGTAGGATTTATGGAGATTTTCTGAAATTGCAACGAAGTCTCCACTTTACACTTCCCCGATACCCCGTAATATGGTTGCCATTGCCCGATATTATAACTTCAAACACTAATCCATGAATTTCAATGCAGCTTGGAATCCATATTCCAAAAAAAAAACACCGTGAAAGCAATGTAAATTATGAGCGCATTACGAGCTTTCCTCCCGTGCTGGTCTCCTGATGAATTCTGAGGCGGAGCTAGTCATCATTATTTATAAACACACTCACACTTTATGCACTGGCAATTTTATTACATTTATTTATATATACAATATTTGTCTATAAGTTTCTTTCAATACTAGTAGTTTATTTTCTCACATACTAGGCATTCACTTTCTCTCTCTGTTTACTATGTAGTCATGAAGCTGTCACTTTCTCACTCAAACTCTGTATTCATACATGCTAGAGCGAAACTCTCACTTCACACTTTCCTTACTCCTTGTATATATACTCGTATTCTTATATTACTATTTATTTACATTTCTAATCACATTCTTTATTTTATTTACATTATTTACATTTCTATTTTATTTACACTATGTTATGCACTGTCACTTGCAGTAATTTATAAAAACTAATCTTTCCCACTGTCTCACTCATATTTTTATGTCTCACATCTTGCTTTCACTACTGTTTACACATTATGTACACATTATATTTACATAAATACTTCTGCACTCGTTTTTAGAAGTCACCAGGCATGGGGTCTCTGTCTCACCTCATTATCATTGATACATTAGTTGTGCCTCTGTCCCACAGCAGTGTGTTAGCCCTTTACTCAATGCGTAATGAGGTTTGGGTAGGATGGTAGAGGTGCCATATAATCCCTTGTAAGTTGGGCTAAAAAGCGGCGGAATTGGACAGGTGTGAATCCAACGTACTTTCACCTTGAAAGACGCTAGTGCTGAATACTGTGGCCTAGAGTTTCAGTGAAGGGTTGTTAATGTCATGTAGTGACAGCCGCTAATATATACGCTATGAAATGATTGGGCAGGAAATCTAGACAATACATAATAAATTAGGTAGTTCCATACATCTGGAATGGGTTAATTATCACCTGGCAACACCTCACGTGCACTCATTCAAGCCAATTTTCAGGCCTGTTTATTTCCCCTTGAAATATGCCATATGACCTGTTCTCATAATAAAAATATATATAAAAAAGGAAGGGAGAAGCCTAAGTGATATTTCCATTCACCTGGAACTACCTAATTTATTATGTATTGTCTAGATTTCCTGCCAATCATTTCATAGCGTATATATTAGCAGCTGTCACTACGCTGACATTGGCAACCCTTCACTGTCCCTAGGCCACAGTATTCAGCTTACTGTCGTCTTTCAAGGTGAAACCACGTTGGATTCGCGCCTGTCCAATTCCGCCGCTTTTTAGCCCCATGCAAAGGGCCCTATGACCTCTACTCCTACTAAACCTCGTGTGTATTGGTAAAGCACTGACTCTGCTGTGGAACGTGAACTGGCTAATGTATCAATGATAATGATGGACAGAGACTACGATCTTTCTAGTGACTCTAAAACAGTGCAAGTGTTTATTAAATAATGTGTACATAATGTGTAAACAGCAGTGAAAGCAATGAATGTAAATATAATTGAACAGTGGGAAATAGTTTTATAAATTCTGCAAGTGACAGTGCATAACAGTGTAAATAAAATAGAAATGTAAATAATGTAAATAAAATAGAGTGTGAGTAGAAATGTAAATAAGTAGTAATATAAGAATACGAGTATATATACAAGGAGAAGTGAAAGTGAAAGTTTCGCTCTAGCATGTATGAATACTGGGAGTTTGAAAGTGAAAGTGACAGCTTCGCTCTCTACGCTAGTAAACAGAAAGAGAAAGTGAATGCCTGGTGTGAAAATAAACTACTAGTATTGAAAGAAACTTATAGATAAATATTGTATATATAAATAAGTGTAATAAAGTACCAGGAATATAAAGTGTGAGTGTGTTTATAAATAATAAATGACAGCTTCGCCTCAGAATACCATCAGGGAACCAGCACGGGAGGAAAGCTCGTATGCGCTCATAATTTACATTGCTTTCACGGTGTTTTTTTTTTGTTGGAATATGGATTCCAAACTACGTGAAATTCATAGGATAGTGTTTGAAGTTATAATATCAGGCAATGGTAACCATATTACGGGGTATCAGGAAGTGTAAAGTGGAGACTTCGTTACCCAGTTTCAGAAATCTCCATAAGTCCTACGGTTGTCGACAAAGGCTCAACAAACATCCTAAGGGAAAGCTGAAGGTATGTGCCATAAACATATGTAATTTTAACATTCTAGGGCTAATAACTGATTTTTGGCAAATATTTTTAAAAAGTCAGTCGGAGCACGAATAGCCTCGCGGGACGCGCAAGGAGCACAAAAATATCCCCGTCGTGTAGGGGTTAAGACTGCTGCTGCCCTGGAGAGGCACCCAAACCTGCTATCTTTGTAGGCAAACAGGATACTGGATACACGCCTTTGCTGCAGGAAGACAAGGAATTCCTTGTAGTGGTTCCAAGGCTTGCATGAAAATGAATGCTGAACTCCAGTTTAGTATGAGTGCCACAAAATTACTGTCCTGCTGGTGTTTCCAGGTCGTACATCTCTGCCAGCAGCTCTGAAAAGCCCTTGTTGTGCTTTGTGCTATCTGTCAAATGGGCATCTACAAGCTTATACACGTCCTCTGCTCCGACTCCTAAGACAGATGCCAGTATCTCAAACCCCATATCAACCTGTATTGCAATATCCTCAGTTGTCTCTCATTAAATTGGCAGCATAGGTAGAGGAAATGGGCTGTCCTGACCTACATGCAGCCCTTGCACCATGACATGGCCTACACCTTTCTTTGTGGTACTGTCTGATGCGTGGGTAATCATCTTACCCTTCTGTTTCTCCTCCTCAAGCTTGCCCACAACTAGCGGCAAACTCTGGGCCTCAATTTGCTGCAGAGCTGTCCTTATGTTCCTGTCGATTGGCACTGTATCAAAGTCAAAGATCTCATCACGTTCTCGAGGGCTGTTCCATCTTCTTCCAAACAAAGTGTTGCCAACATCAACGACAGCTTAGCTCTATTCAAAAACACAAAGTCCCTTTCCTAAGAGCTTGACCACAGTTTGGTAAAACTCATCGTATACTTTTCTCTCTGAAACTCGGATGTGCTGAAATTCTTGTGGTGGCAGATCATTTGTGTCTGCCTCAGCAACATCCTTGAAGAACTTTCTCTTCATTAGCTTGGGGTCAGCTGCAACCTCACTCTTCTTGCTCTCGTTATCTTGTCTGTCAGTCTCACAGATCTGCCGTCGCTTTTGGACTCGGTTCACTAGCTCTTTGTCACTGCTGCTGGTGGGAAACTCACCAGCTTCTACGAGAATATCAGTGATCTGGTCAAGGGTCTTGTACTGGAACTGCTGGCCTCTCATCCTCCTGTATTCATCCTGTCTCTCTCTCAGCCTTTGGGCTCTCGTTGTACTTTGGTACCACACGGAGTCCACATCTCTGTGACAAAACATCTGCTCCATCTTCAGGTCGTCATAGTACTTATATTCCATATTACTCATGCTCACCCACCACTCCTGCTCCATATGTTGCTGCCACGCAGGGTCCTCTGCATATGCGTCAAAGAGCTCACACTTTCTATCAAATAACTCCTTATATTGCCTGACAGCTTTTGAGTTTTCCTTCCCTTTCTGTCCATATCTCTTTCTGCCTTCACTAAACTGTTTCCTGTGGTTCTCTACGCTCCTCTGGATGGTGCTCAAGGACAAACACAACATGGTATCATGGTAGTACTTAGCGTAGATCTGCTTCGCCACATCCCGTACCTCCACCTTGGCAGTCACCTTGCCAGTGCCCACTACCTCCAAGTGGTACTTAAGCATACCTATTACACTCAGCACTGTGGGCAGTTTTGTTGGTGGTTGAAAGTATTTGGATGGAGAAAAGTCCTTATCAGCATCATATTCTTTAGCATCAGATCTAGTTCTTGGCATGGATCGAGGTTTACTACTGCTTGCCATGCTATATCTTAACATAGTTTTATGCTTGTTTTATCACCATCAAACTCGGTTGACTTCTCAAAAACTTAGAAATGAAAACTATCTTCAATCACAGTAAACTTTCATGTCTCGTTTTACTTCTCAGATCATTTTTGTGCAATAACTTACAGATTTTATACTCATTTACAAGTATTTCTTTACCAGTGACCATCTGTGATATTTAGTGATATTAGTCCATATAAAATATTCTTAAACATAATTCAATTGTCCGGTATGTGCTTGTGTATGAAAGTATTACACTTCAGTGAGTGTGATCAATATACAATGTACCAAATTGATCCAAATGAGCAATTTAACACTTTCATACCTACTGTCCGACAGTGTGTATAATGTCAATTGTTTTGTGTGTGTGTGTGTGTGTGTGTGTTTTCATGCTAGATACCCACTTCCTATGCAGATATATCTAGAATGACTCAGTGCATCACCTCTCAAGTGGGCGTTATCATATTTCAAAATTTTAGTTTTCAGCCCAATTATCACCTCACACTATGTGTGTAGGGTTAACCCTCCTAACATATAGTCCCAGTCTGGTCTTTTTTCCAATTTTACCAAATTTTATTACATGACATTTGTCCACATTGAATTCCTTTTGCCATCTATTGCTCAATTCATGAAGCTTACTAATTCCTCTTGTAGCACTCGCTCAATTGGTAGAGAGTTGGTCTGCAGTCCTAACAGACCTGGGTTCAAATCTCGCTGGGCCAGGGAACAGTTTAAGGATTTGAATTTCATAAATATCAGACTTTACTGATTTACCATAAGACCCGCCGACATGTTGTAAAAATACTCCTGCTAATACCAATACACCAGTCCTGTAGGAGACAGCCCTAGCATGTATTCAATATGGACGGTGGGTGTTAGCGCCGAAGTGGTAACATGTAGAGTGCGGTACATAGGAGGACTACTGGGCCCTGAAAGCAGGCTGTGAAGCCTATGCCCGGAGTCGGTCACATTAAAAAAAAAAAAAAAAAAAAAAAAGCTCCATGCAAGAGTGTGTTTGTAGTTTCGCTTTATTTTTGCTCATCAGGAAACATATTTGGGTAGCTTCCATTTTTTTTTTTAAATAACAGAGCAGAGGAAGGAAAAATAAAAAAAAATATTTAAGTAGCTTCTATTTCATTTATATATATACTAAAAACACAATTGGTGCCAGCAATGAGGCATGTGGAACTCACTTGTCATTTCTATCCATGGGGAATGATTTCTCCCTAGCACTGCTCTCGTTTCCCTCTTACAAAGAAAATCTTGGATCCAGTTGTACAGATTACCTTGGATTCCTCCTTGGTGGTAGAGTTTCCATGAAAGTCTTTTGTGTGGTACTCTATCAAATGCCGTTTTGAAATCAAAATATATGCTGTCTACCCAGCCATCTCTTTTCTGTATTATTTCTGCAACTCTATCAGTGTAATTTAATGGGTTAGTAACACATAATTTTCCCTTTCTAAAAATATTTTCTTCCCATTGTCATATTGTGTTTTTCCAGGTGATTTTCCCAAATGCTTCATATCAGTTTTTCTGACATCTTGCTTCCGATGCTGGTCAGTGATACTGGTTAGTAGTTAAGTGGACTTTGTCTGTTTTCATTTTTGAAAAGAGGGAAAATGTTTTCTTTCTTCCAAATATCAGGAAGTTTTCCTTGTCTTAAGGATTCTCTGATTATTAAATGTAATGGATTGCTTAGCTCTTTTGCACATTCTGTAATACCCAACATGAAATCTCATCAGGGCCAATTGCTTTTCCCTTGTCTAATTTACTAATGTCTTCCTGGACCTCTTGTTTAGTTATAGTGTATTTGTTAATATATGTGGGCATGCCTGATCGTTTTCATCTCTCGCAAATCTACTTACTTTAGTAATAACTGATCAGAAATTTTTGTTTAGTACTTCACAAACATTTTCAGTGATACAGATTTCCCCTCCTCTTCGATGGATTGTATTTTATGTTTAACTTTTGCTTTTCTTCGTATGTAGCTGTAAAATACCTTTGGCTGATCAGTACTTGTATTCACAATGTCTTCCTCAAACTACCTTTGAGCTTCTCTCCATATCCTCGTACAGTATAATCACTTCTTGCCTGCTTGTAGTTGTTGTATGCTCTTTCACTTTTATGTTGTCTGGCTCTGATCCACAGCAAATATCTTTTCTCTTTTGCATTTTTGCAATCAGTATTAAACCACTTCTTTATCCTTATTTCCATTTCTTTGTGAGATGGGACATAATTCTGGACTCCTGTTTCCTAAAATTCAAAGACTTTTTCATATATAACATTTATATCTTCTCCTCTCAACTCCTTTTCCCAATCTATATCTTTAAAGTACTTCTTTTGGTCATGATAGTTGCCTTTTTTGTAGTTTAGCCTCATTTTTCAATTTACATTACCTCTAACTATATCATATGCAATCTTGAATATGTAATCTAATACTGCATGGATGCTTTTGCCGAATAGGGGTGTGGCAGATTATATTGTTAATTTCATTTTCTTGCCAAGTAAATATGAGATCTAATGATTAGTGGTCTTCTGGTCCTCTTTTTCTGGTGTTCTCCTTTACATTTTGTGTTAGAAAAAATTCCTGTATAAGATCCAAGAGCTTTGGATCCAAACAGCTTTCATGAATTCTTACATCTACAGTATTCCAGTGTATATTTGTTAAAATCTCCCATTAGCATAATTCTTTCAGATTTGTCTTCCATTCTTTATAATAGGGTTCTTTAACTCTGAATTGTCTTTTCTGTCAGTTCTTCATATTCACCCCTATCCCATAATTATGTTTTTCTTGGGTGGCATATATAAATTTTCCACAATTATTATCCCGTCTGATGAACTAATCTCTACTGCAATTTATTCTACTTGTGAGGGTATGTCTATTTCTAGCTCTTTTACTTGGAGTCTTTTCTCTGTTAGTATCATAACTCCTCCCCCCACCTTTATTTTCATTTGTCTCTTTGTCAAGTATTGTACTCATCCAAATTTAAAGAGTCGTTTGATATCCTTGAGGTTAATTTTGTTTCTGTTAGACACACAAGAAGAGGTTCATCTATGACATAGTCTTTCATTTCTAATAATTTGGATACCATTTCATCTACATCAACTTAGCCATATTGTTCACATATTTGACATTGGTTGAATCTATCATCTTACTTTTATTTAGTCCCTGCTATTTATGTGCCATTGTTTTTTTACTTGCAATCCTACTACTTTATAAAAAAATACTTTTCATCTGATCTTGCATCATTCTTCCTTTTTGTTTCTTCCCTCTTTTCCATTAGTAATCCCCATTCCTCTTGTTAGGCACCTTTTCATCCACACTGTCTTTTTTGTACTATTTTGATTCCTTACGTTAGTTAGCATTTTCTAATACCTCTTTTACACTGGTCACACTTTGGAAGGTTACTTCCAGATGCCTTAACTTGTTTCTTTCATATTTCCCTAATCTCTTAAATTCCTCTACATACTTCTCACAGATTTCCTCTGAAACTACTGTCAATATGTTTATTATATGTACCATCTCCTTGTTACCTCTGGTGATTCTATTCCTTATTTCTTCAACTTTACCAGTGATGACTATAGATTTGTTAATTCCGGCCGTTTTCTTTATCAGTCTTGTTTTTCATTATGTCTTTCACTTCTCGTACAATGTCTTTTGCCTGAGCCTTGTTTTTTAGATCTTGACTTGTTTTGGCTACTTCTGCCCATGTAGCCTATTTTGTACTTCCTCTGTGTATTTTCTCATCATTTCATTGGCCTGAGTCATCTTCACATCAGTGTTTCTATTTTGCTCTTTCAGATTACGTGCTTGTCTAATTATGTCTATCATTATTGTACTCCTTCAGAACTCTTTTTGGGTGACTACTGTATTTCCCATTTCGTTAATTTGCTTCCTCAAAGTGTCTACCTCAGCTTGTAGTTCACCCATTGTTGCATTTTTTCTGTTTAATTCCTTTATCAGTTTCTCTTTTTTTTCATTTTGTTGGTACAGTTCCTTCCTTGTTTCATCCAATTCCAGTTTGAAAGTTCCCGCCAGTTTCCTCGCTTTCTCTGCTAATTTAATAAATATAACCAGTTCCACCAAGCCTGTGCAGTCATCTTACCTAGATGCACTTCTTGAAAATATGCCATTTTATTGAAATATACTTTCTACTGACAGTTTAGCATCTCCGTTATGTCAGAGTTGGATTTTACCCGGCGCTCGTCTGTTGTGATACTCGACGCGGGGCCTGTCTCTCTGCCTGCTAATGCTGCAAATTCCTTAGAGCTCTGATTATTTGATATACTTATTTTGGACAGCACCTTTTCGCTTTTACTTGATCTACAGTCATCTATAATTTAGCTTATTACCAAGCTTGACTCAATTTTAGGAACACTTAGGAATTTGGTGCAGCTGAGCAGAGCGTAGTCACGCTCAGCTATTCTGTCCCGTGTTCCACTCGTGTGTGAGTGAGTGTGTGTGTGATATTTACAGGGAATTTGTGTAACTAGCGATTTCATGAAATTCCTAGTGAATCAGTGAAATACTTTTGAATTAGAATGGGTTAATTAAGGTTAGGTTAATTTAGGCTGCGGTTAGGTTAGGCTGGGACTAGGTTAAGTTTACGTTATGTTAGGCTAAGCTACTTAGGTCAGGTTAGGGTTATTTTATATGAACGCTAGGCTAATTAAGTCAGGTTAGGTTAGGTTAATTTTTATGAACGCTTTCAGCATTTATTTAAATCAACCTAGCATAACCTAACCTAAACTTAATCTAGATTGTCCCAGGCTAACCTAACGGCGGCTGTAATTAGCCTAACCTTAATCAACCCATCCTAATTTAAACTCATTTCACGAATTTCCAAGGAATATCGTGAAATCATTGGTTACGCATATAAATGCAATACTGAGCAAAGTATGCTAAACATCCCAGTTACCAGTGGATCAGTCAGGGACGACGTAAATTTACATTTTGACAAGTGACGGATCAACCATTAGATGACCATCAGATTTATCCGAAGCATGTCCTTTTAATCACGAATAACACCTACGTAAATAGTTATTTTAACAGAATTTCTTATGTCTTCAAATGCCATGGTGTATGCATTATGTATGCAGGTATGAAGCTGTTGCAGTTGGCTTAAACAAGATGAGTTTGTTTGGGGAAAATTGTGCAAAATCTGGGCGAAATAGACATGGAACTTAATCTGTAAAAAAAAAATAAATGATAAAGTTTATTTTTGTGCGGCTTACAATCAGAAAAAGACTATTGAAATTTTGTGTGAATATCTTATTAGTTTCTTTACTAACGGTGGAGCATCTCGAGACAATTAGAATAGGGGCTGTCACTGAACGTAGCTATTTTTGGTCCAGGTTCACTGCAGTATGTTTACAATCCACGAGGTGAACCTGAATAAATACACTATTCCCTGTGTTTTTTTTTTTTTTCATTGTTTACCTGAATTTGTTACACTGCACGAATTCATGTGTGTGTGTGTGTGTGTGACAGACGAATTGCGTATGCGTGAGATACACTTTTTCCATGGGCAAAAACGAATTTGATGAAAAAAAAATTAACTAGTGATTTTTTGTGTCAGTCCATTGATATCGACAGTCAATTGTTGTGGAAATACCAGTTTTTTTTTTTTTCCTCCCTTCTTCTCCATCCAAAAAGACAGTGAGGTTCCGAGGGAAACGGGGTTTGGTGTGGGGTAAATGCGAGGAAATTAAACATTTCCACAGAAAAAAAATGATGGTTAAAATCAAATGAACCGTTTAAAAATGAAAAACACTAGAAGTTATGTTGTTGTCCATATCAGTTATACTAACTGAAGAACTTCATTCTCCAGACTCCCCCAAATATTAACCTAACCCCATGTAACCATACAAGACACAGGGTGAAAAAAAAAAAAAAAAATCAACTAATCAGGCACGTTAAACATTCATTTCACCTTATATAACAATGTCCAACTCAATCCAGCACAGTCTTTGAACATACTTGGGGTTTCATTTTCTCTGGATTTAACTTGGAAGGATCATATTACCTCTCTTGTCAACTCTGCTTCTAAGAGATTAGGTGTGCCAAGTTGACTCCGCGCCTTCTTTCCCACCGCACAGTTCTCGACTTTCTAAAGGGGTTTTACTTGCTCATATGTCAAGTACATATCATATGTGAGGAGGCTCCCCGCATCCAACTCCTCTCAACTAGGTGGAGGCTAAGGCTTTTCGTGTTATTAACTCTCCGTCTCTTACTGGCTCCCTTCAACCACCGTCAGTTCGCTGCACTGTTGCACCATTATCGTTATATGTTAAGGGTAACTGCTCTTCTGAACTGTCTCCTTGCATCTTTCCACCACTTCAGCTGATGCACAGCACCTTTCTGGCAGGAAACTCTTATTCCTTTTCCGTCCAACTGTCTAATGCAAAGTTTTACCAATACTCCCAGTCCTTTATGTATGCAATAAGTCAACACTGGAACTGTCTTCCTTTACCTATAATTCAAACTGCCTATGACCCCCAGTTTTGTAAATGCAATGTGTCCAGCCATCTCAAAATGAACGGATCTTGAATTTGGCTTTTTTTTTTTTTTTTAGGGAAGGATCTTACAGGCTTCTAGCTCTTAGTTCCTTCTTCCATCTATTAAAAGGATCGAACATAACTTTTTGTAGCTTAACCCCTTAACCGTGGGGCGTCACTTTCGTGACGCTCGGCCACAATGGATCATACCGCGGGGCGTCACTTTTGTGATTCTGTGTTATTTTGAATTATCCCGGGCTCTCAAGTGGTGGCTTGTATCATCTATCAGTACTGCCAATGTCCAACACTAGTCAGCACTCCAAATCTCATCTGTACTCCCATCCATTGTTGACATTTTAGCGATTTTACCCCCTTCGTGACTCCCCTCCCTATCTGCCCTCCATTACCCTCTCCTCTCACCTCCCACGCCGCGCTGCGCTACGGAAATTTCCCCCTGATTTTTCCACAGATTTCATCCATTGAAATAAGCCCTATGCCCTATATTTATACCAAATAATATATACCAAAAAAAAAAAACAGGTAAGTGATAGTGTTATACTCCAGAAATTGGCTAACTATCACCTGACAAAACCTCACGAGCATTCATTCGCTACATTACCACGGTAATTTCCCCTTTGATTTATGCCTTGTAATCGATGTCTGTAATAAAAATATATATCAGAAAGGAAGGGAGAATCCTAACTGACATTTACATTCACCTGGAACTACCTATTTCTTTATTTATTGCCGAGATTTTCTACCTATAAAAAATTAGCCTGTAAGTTAGCAGCAGTCAGCCTAAAGTGTCATTGTCAACCCTTCCCTTCTCAGATAAGCCGCGGCATTTAGTTCCTTGTCCTCCGCTGTAGAGAAAACATGTCGCACTCGCGCCCCGCCATTCCTGCTGGTACTGAGCCCATTGCAAAGGGTCCCGTGACCTCTACTCCAAAGAAAAGTATTGAGGCAAGCAGGAAAGGCCTCAGTGACTCTGCAGTGGCACGAGAACTTGCAGAATTGTCCATGATAATGATGGACAGTGACTATGACGATTCGGGTGAATCGTGTGATTAGCCAGGTGAGGTTATCACGCCAGAAACAGCGACAACGAGTGCTTCAACAAGTGAATCAGTGTCTAGCTCCAAGGGAAAGGAGCCTTTAGTGCAGGAAGGACAAGAATTTGGGAAGGGAGTGAAAAGGCGGCGTGTTAGCCCCAGAACAATGCCCCCACGTGACCCAGCCCGCCATGAATCACGAGTGCATTCACCTCCCCATTCCCCAAGCCCCGCTTTACTCATCTCGTCATCATCGTCGGCTGAGTTATCTCCGGAGTCTTTGTCATCGGAGTCACCACCAGCATCAATAGTGAAGGCAGGCCGTAGAGGTAGAGGTAGATCTAGGAGAGTGAAAAGTAGTGTAGCTAGTAGGGTAAGGGCTGCTAGTGCTGTATGGCAACCTAGGGTCAGTGAAAGTGACCTTGACAGAGATAAGCCTCCCTCACAGCCAACCTCCACCACCACCACCACCACCCGCCCTACACCGCCACGACAGGGAATCCTGGACGCCTTCGCGTGGACGGAAGGGTCAGATTTTGTCCCCGAAAATCTTGTTTTCGATGAAAGCTCCTCAGGAGTTCAGCCTGCCTTCACTATGGACGAAAATGCTGAGTGTGTCGACTACCTTTTGGCCTTCCTAGATGACGAAGTCATGCAGCACATATGTGATGAGACCAACAGGTATGAATCACAATGTGCTGCTAGTGGTACAGGGGCAGCCAAGATGCAACAGTGGTCCATGCTGGGAGTGCAGGAGCTGTATGTGTTCTTTGCCCTCATGCTTCTCATGCCACACTCCAAGAAGCATGAGTTGGAAGAATACTGGTCCATGGACCCCTTACTACCCTCACCCACCTTCAATAAGTACATGGCCAGAGATCGCTTCTGGAACATCATGGGAAACCTGCACTTTGCCGACAACGATGTACCTTCCCAAACCGACCCACTCTGGAAGATCCAGGAGATTCTGAGCCGAATGGAGGATAAGTTCATGTCATTCTTCCACCCATTTCAGAAGGTTGTCATTGATGAATCCTTGTTTTTTTTCAGAGGACGTCTTCGGTTTGTTCAGTACATTCCAAGCAAATGCCATCGCTTTGGAATTAAGTTCTTTGTACTGTGCGACTGTAAGACGGGGTACATCCTTGACTTCGTCATATATTCAGCCAGCACTGTCGATCTCGATAAAACACACCCCCTTCGCTTCTCAGGCTGTGTAGTGAAAGTGCTCCTAGAAAAGTATTTTGGTGGGAATCATGTGCTGTATACAGACAACTACTATACAGCACCGAAACTTGCCAAATACCTTTCTGAGCACGGCATTGGCTCCTGCGGCACTGTGAAAAGTAATCGTGCCAACTTCCCCAAATTCCCAGAGGCGGGAACCTCACAGCGAGGAGACATGCACCTACGCAAGTGTGAGAAGATGCTGGCAATACGGTGGCATGACAAGAGAGTCGTGCACCTGCTCACCACCGTACATAAGGGGGAGATGAGAGACAGTGGGAAGGTCGACCGTAGGACAGGCGAACCTGTGATGAAACCTGATGCTGTGTTGGACTATAATATCAACATGCGGCTGGTGGACAAGTCCGACATGATGATTGGTGAGATCGACTGCCTCAGGAAGAATACTAGGTGGTACAGGAAAGTTTTTCTGCATCTCATAGATATGACGATGCTGAACGCCTTCATCCTGTACAAGATGAAGGTAAAGCCACCCAAGTCCTTCTCCCTGAGGTTGTTCGCCAGGACTTGTGTCCAGCAGCTGCTGGAAAGATATGGTAGGGTGCAAGCAGCAACTCCAAGGCGCCATCCAGTAACACTTCCCGACCGACTTGAGCAGAGGGCGTATATGGATTGGCACAGACTTGAGCTAATACCTGCCACAGGGAAAAGGAAGGCTGCGATTCGCAGGTGTCAGGTATGTGCGCATACCACACGCCACACACCTGAGCATAAACGCACCTCTTGGCAGTGCGCCGAGTGCCAGGTTCCCCTCTGTGTTACCTGCTTCTTCGATTATCACAGCCAGAAGCAGTTCTAACAGTGCAAGTGTGGAAGCAGAATTATTTGGAAATAATGTGTAAATAATGTGTAAATAGCAGGTGAAAGCAATGGATGTTCAGTTCATATGACTGAACAGTGTATTATAGTTTTATCTTACT
Organism: Coenobita brevimanus; assembly: GCF_032717465.1. Lineage (NCBI taxonomy): Eukaryota > Metazoa > Arthropoda > Malacostraca > Decapoda > Coenobitidae > Coenobita > Coenobita brevimanus. The sequence goes on from NC_137003.1 coordinate 27,088,081, forward strand.
GAAAGTGACAGTGAATAACATAGTGTAAGTAAAATAGCAGGGTAAATATTGAAAATAGAATAGAAAATGTAAATAGTAATGTAAGTAATTAGTAATATAAGAATATGAGTACAAATAATTTATGTTATAACAGTGAGAGTGAATCCGTGGCTCTCTACGTATTTTACTGACTGAAAAATTGAATGACTTCAGTGACAATAAACTAATACGACTGAAGGAAACTTATGGAGAAAGACTCCAAATATATATAAGTGTGATATAGTAATAGAATTATAAAGTGTGAGGGGTTTTATGAATAATAAATGACAGAGTGCCTAGAGCGAACTAGCGCAAGTGCGACGATCAGACGCGCCCTAATTTCCATTGCTTTCACAGTGTTTTTTTTTTTAGTATGGATCCCAAACTACTTGAAAATTGTAGAATAGTGTTTATAGTGTTTGTATCTGGCTGTGGTAATCATATTACGGGTTGTCGGGAAGTGTAAAGTGGAGACTTCGTTACCCAACTTCAGAGGTCTCCACAAGTCCTTCGGTAACCGACGAAGGCTCAACAATCATTCCAGGAGAAAGCTGAAGGTATGTGCCATAAGCATATGTAATTTTATTATTCTAGGACTAATAACTGATTTTTGACAAATATTTTTTGAGTCTGTCGGAGCCCAAATAACCCCGCGGGACACGCAAGTCATTGGTAAACAAGCCCGCGGTGTAGGGGTTAATGATCTGTGGATCCTTAGCCACCTAGACCACTCTCCACTATTTTTAGTTTCAGTAGAAAATTATATTGGGAAAAAGTTTGATACTGACCTAATTATTCAAAACAAAACACATTAATTTGCATTCCTTGTGTGTGCCCATAAATAAAAAAAAAATTGTTCTTGCATGCATGTGTGCATGAATGTAAGTTTATAACCTTCAGAGTATTCATACAGATTTAAGATTGCTTAAAGTGGTCACAGTAAACGAATAAACTGTTCTAAATATAATTGCAATGAACTTTGATAAGCTTTAAATAGTGTATGAGCAGTAACTACAAATAAAACTATTGACCCATGGCTCCCACAGGTGGTTGACCTTCCTTCGCTTTGGATGCATAAACAGGACTACCGGTTTGTAACGGCATTAATTAATAACGCAGTAGGAAGAGACGGTTATTCAATGAAACTTACTCATAATGTAATTCCCTATATAATCGTTATACTGCAACATTATGAACAATTTTCAACCACAGTCGTCGACGTCAATATAAAGTTCGCAATATTGTGATCTGGTTCGCCCTGGTCATCACTAACCCCTTCAATTCAGAAATGTCTCCTAGGCTAAAATGAATACCCTCTGAACAATCTAGGACGAGAATAAAAGAGAAAAGTTTAATTGGGCTAAAGGGATCTATCAAAGTATTATAAGAGTTTATAGTCATTTGAGAATCACGTACAGAGAGAGAGAGAGAGAGAGAGAGGAGGGAATAGGTAACAGGCCAAGGTTTAATATTTCCAAATACGTTTACCTTAGTTATTATTCCACTACGTTTCTCACAATGTGGAATCTTAGATTAGGTCATGTCCGGTACTCCATACGTCTGTTAGTCTGTCCGTCCATTCATCCGTTAGTCTGTATTTCTTCTCATCCGTTCCACGCTGTATCTCAGAAATAATTTGTTGAAATTTCTTCATATTCTGTACGACTGTAGGGCCATATAGGAGGCTGATGCCTGTCTTTTCGAAATTTTGAAAACAAAAATCCAAGATGGCCGACTTATGACCAATTTATATTTTTTTACACTTTAAATCCTTTATATTTTTTTTTAAAGATAGGTTTACATGTTGTAATAAGCTTATATCATCATCATCATCAGCCATTACAAGTCCACTGCTGAACAAAGGCCTCCCCCAACATTTTTCACGAATTCCTTGACGGAGCCAATCTCTGCCAAGTTTTCTCTGAAAATTTCTGTATCTCATCTCTCCATCTCCTGTCTGGCCCTTTTCTGCTACACTTACAATCTCTTGGTGGTGGTGGCTGAATCGGTAGAGAGACGGCTTGCAGTCCTAATGGACCCAGGATCGAATCCCGGCTGGGGCAGGGAACAGTTTAAGGATTTGAATTTCCTAAAAAGCAGACTTTCCTGATCTACCAGATGACCCGCCGACATGTCGTAAAAGTACCCCCGCTAATACCAGTACACCAGTCCTGTATGAGACAGCCCTAGCATGTATTCAATATGGACGGTGGGTGTTAGCGCCGAAGTGGTGACATGTGGAGGTGTAGGAGGACTACTGGGGCTTGGGATAGGTCACTGCCCCCAAGAAATAGGCCCTAACCCTTTGCCCAGAGTCGGATAAGTAAAAAAAAAAAAAAAAAAAATCTTGCTCCATCGGCTATCCCCTGTTCTTGCTACGTGGCCTGCCCACCTCCATTTATGTTATATATATATATATATATATATATATATATATATATATATATATATATATATATATATATATATATAACTTCTATACTGTCTTTGACTTTAGTCTGCTCTCTCACCTAAGATGATCGTTTCCTATCTCTTAAAGATATTCCCAACACTGACCTTTCCATTGCTCTCTGAGAACGGATTAGTTTATTTTCCATAGAATTTCTTAGTTTCCAGGTCTCACAACCGTACGTCATAGCTAGAATTATACATTCGTTATATACTTCTCGCTTCATACATGATTACTGACAAGCTAGTTTTCATAATATCTCTATGTTTACCAAATGCTCTCCATCGAATTGTAATGCCTGTTTTTATTTTGCTATCATGGCCTTTCATTAATTTTAGATTATGTCCGTTATATGGACCCCTTGATTTCATCAAGAATTTCTTCATTATTCTGCTGACACTTTTTGGTGTATGTGCATTAAACATTAGTTTTACGCCAGTTCATCATATATGGGAAGTCATATATATTGAGTCAAAATATGTTAGATTTGATCTGTGACTTGTTCTTCAAGGTCAAATGTAATTTTTTCCTATATCATTGTTTCTACGAGACGTTATGTTTGTATGAAACACAAATAGGAAGTCATATCCCGGGTGTCTATATGTGATATCAAATTTGACCTGTGACTTTCTTCCAAGGTCAACTTGAAAGTCGAATGCTAATTATCACTTATATACTTGTTTCTTTGAAAGACAGAACCTATGTTTTTATGAAACACGTATATGAAATCATATAAAAAGATTCTAAATATGATGAGAATTTTGATCAATATGATACTGGGGCTGGTATGGAAAAAGCTATGTGTTATTACATAAGTATCTCTCTTTCCGAGATAGAGCCTTTATTCGAAGTGGGATATAGTCTCTGGGACTTTTTTGTTTATATTAGTAGTTGGAAATGGGATAAAAAATTTCTTCAATACTAGGGGAGTCTTTGAATCGTCTAAGTAAAACCACCCCACTGCAGGAAGAATGACATAAAAGCAGTCGGGGGCCGTATGCTACTCACCTGCCAAAATATGTTGGCTAAGGTACAAGCTACCTGCAAAGTATTATGAAGAGGAGATATTCGAAAAAATGTCTGGAAATCGGTCACCATGTTTCACAAAAAGTCAGTCCACATTAAGAAAAATACACATATAATGCCAGTTGCTATTCGGCCGTCTTTGATCAACTCCTCACCAAAAGTAATTAGCTTCAGCAAATCCATATAACCTAGCTGCTGTTTCCTGAAGGTTTGGTGAAATGTCGACCACAAATTTTCGGGATATTTTGGCAACAGATACAGAAACACACACAAACACACAGACAAAAACTGTATCACCCCGCCTTGATAAAGACGAGTGATAATTAGAAATATAAAAGCCGTGTTTTAAGAAAGGATTGAGTAGGAGAGTGGTACTGGATTTTTTTCTATTTTTGTGAGTAGTTCTATTTTGTCTCTTAAAACATGTAATCCGGTAATACAGATAAGGCAACATTTTCAAAGGAGTAACTTGTAAACTAATACTGCCTTACTTCATAGTGAGGGCATCTCGAAGTCCATCCTCAGTATTTACTCCAACATACATCAGTTCTCCTAAAGCCTTGAAAATGGGTGAATCAGACTTGGAGAAGAAGCTCTTGTGAGGACTGCCAAAATGATCAATGGTTACTCTGGAATGCAAAGTATATTAAGCAACTTTGACTACATGAAAACTTGTATTGCTTCGTTTCATGGTTGACTCCCTGTATTCTCCTTTCATTTCCATCACACACACACACACACACACACACACACACACACATATTATATATATATATATATATATATATATATATATATATATAGATATATATATATATATATATATATATATATATATATATATATATATACAGTATACTGCTAAGATTCCCATTCTTTTTGTCTGTTTGTATGTTTGCACCCTCTAATTAGCCGAAATGGTGCATTGCAGAGCAACAATTTTGAATCAACGGACCTAAAGTGAGCTAATTTAAAAAATGTGTTTAAAAAAATAAAGTGCAATCAACCTCCGGCTACCAAAAATGTTAATGAACACAGGTCCGTATACTACGCGGTAATGCAGTGGGGCATTTCCGTGGAATATCATGTCTCTGCAGAGAGAGAGAGAGAGAGAGAGAGTTAAGTTGCCTGTCTGTCTGTCCTATATGGAAATCAAGGGGGATGCATATAACACTCTTTTAACAGCTCTGATTGGTGTAACTTCTTAAGACGATTTTTAAAAATTTTTACTTGTATATTACATACACTATGTGGATCCCCTGATGGGCAAGACAATAATTAATCAAAAATACTCAAATCAACATGGTGGAAAGTTGGTACCCAGTTACCTTAGAATTTTTTTTTTATACAGTAATCACTCCAATATCCGACGTAATAGAGCCATAGGTAGGTCCGGATATTGGTTCTGTCCGGATATTGGGCCCCAGCTTATGGACTTGTACTTATGGACCCTAACTCGGAGAAACACCTATACAACTCCCTCTGGACATGCATAGCACCTATTTAAGACCCAAATCACACCAATAAGGCAAATAAATGACTGAAGTAAATGCAAAAGAAACATAAAATGAGGGTTTAGAAGTGCATTCATACATTAATAAACATTCTGGTACTTATGGACCCTAACCTAGCCTAACTCAGAAAAACACATTCCTACTGCACATGCATAGCTACTAACACCCTATTCACACCAATAAAGGACATTAACCCCTACACCGTGGGCTTGTTTACCAATGACTTGCGTGTGCCGCGGGGTTATTTGGGCTCCGACAGACTCTCAAAAAATATTTGCCAAAAATCAGTTATTAGTCCTAGAATAATAAAATTACATATGCTTATGGCACATACCTTCAGCTTTCTCCTGGAATGATTGTTGAGCCTTCGTCGGTTACCGTAGGACTTGTGGAGACCTCTGAAGTAGGGTAACGAAGTCTCCACTTTACACTTCCCGACAACCCGTAATATGATTACCACAGCCAGATACAAACACTATAAACACTATTCTACAATTTTCAAGTAGTTTGGGATCCATACTAAAAAAAAAAAAATACTGTGAAAGCAATGGAAATTACGAGCGCGTCTGATCGTCGCACTGGCACTAGTTCGCTCTTGGTAGTCTGTCATTTATTATTCATAAAACCCCTCACACTTTATATTTCTATTACTATATAACACTTATATATATCTACAGTCTTTATCCATAAGTTTCCTTCAGTATTATTAGTTTATTGTCACTGTAGGGATTCAATTTCTTTCAGTAAAATACGTAGCATTCACTTTCTCGTCCTGTATACTGGCATTGAGAGTGGATGTCACTTTCATCTTCACTCTCATAACTCATAGCATTCAGACATGCTAGAGTGAAACTTTCACTTTCATTACTCCTAGGGTATATACTCATATTCTTATAATACTACTCATTTACATTTCTATTTACGTTCTCTATTTTATTTACGTTATTTACATTTCTATTTTATTTACACTGTGTTGTGCACTGTCACTTGAAATAACTTATAAAACTATTTTCCATTGTTCACGTATATTTACATTCATTACTTTCACTTGCTGTTTACACATTATTTACACATTATTTACAATTCCACTTGCACTGTTTTACTCAATAGAAAGATCGTAGTTACTCTTTTATCAATTGCCAGCCCTTTACCTCTTTCCACACGAGGTTTAGTAGGGGGTAAAGGTCACAGAGCCATTTGCATGGGGGTGAAAAAAGGCCTTGAAGTCAGCAAGAATAAACATACGTCCTCTCACTTCGGAAGATGAGAGAGAACTGATAACGCAGGGCCAGCCAGCCAGGAGGCCTGTTTAGGGGTTATTCAGAGTTACCAATATTACTTCTTGAAACAGCTAAGTCTAGCACTGATATGATTGGCAGGAAATCTAGACAATACATTATAAATTTGGTAGTTCCAGGTGAATGTAAATATCACTTAGGCTTCTCCCTTCCCTCCTTACATGTATATTTATTACGAAAATAGATTAGAGGCCTACTTAGGAGATATATAATCAGAGCTACCAATGTTAAATCTTGAAACAGCTTTGTGTAGCACTGATATGATTGGCAGGAAATCTAGACAATACATTATAAATTAGGTAGTTCCAGGTGAATGTAAATATCACTTAGGCTTCTCCCTTCCCTCCTTACATGTATATTTATTACGAAAATAGATTATACGGCATATTTCAAGGGGAAAAAAACAGCGAAAATAAGCGAACGAGTGCACGTGAGGTGTTGTCAGGTGATAATTAGCCAATTCCAGGTGTATGGCACTCTCACTTACCTGATTTCTTTCTTGTATATATTATTTGGTATAAGAATACGACATAGGGCTTATTTCATTGGATGAAATCAGTGAAAAATTCCAGGGAAGATTTACTTAGCGTAGCATGGCCGGGCAGGCGAGAGGATAGGGTAATGGAGGGGGGGGGTAGGGAGGGGAGTCAAGAACGGGGAGAAATGGCTAAATTGTCAACAATGGATGGGAGTACAGATGAGATTAGGAGTGCTGACTAGTGTTGGACATTGTCAGTACTGATAGATGATACAAGCCCCCACTTGGAAGCCTGGGTGAATTCAAAATAACACAGAATCACAAAAGCGATGCCCCGCGGTATGATCCCTTGCTCCCAAGCGTCACGAAAGTGACGCCCCGCAGTTAAGGGGTTAAAGAGTGAAATGAGGTAAGTATAGTATGGAAAAAAGTACAGTATGAAACATTCTGCCTACTTACAGCAAGTCCTTGGCCACCTCGATGAATAACCGCCTCCTCTCGGACTCTGACAGTAAGAAGGATTTCCTGAAGCACTTGCAGTACACTGTTCCTGAAGTCTTGCACAGAACTTAGTCAATCACACACAGAAGTCCGTTCTCTTCGCAGTGTGCATTCTTGTCTAAATAATGCTCCATTGTAACTTACTAAGTGTTGCACTTAAACTTTTCCCATTCATATAATTTTCCAAAGACAAAACAAACAAGTCTATTTACGTTAAATTTTTTTTCTATTGAGTCTTTTCTCTCACAACTGTAAATCCTTAACACAACACACTGTTTTTTTCACTGCACAACACTCTAAATTCCCGTGTGGTCTAGTGGAGAAGTTCTTGCTGTTTATTCACTGTCAGAGTCCGAGAGTATCACTGGCAGGCGACCTAGGGGTGTATCGCTGGGTCGTGGTGATGGCGTATCCACTGCAGATGACTCGGAAGACAGCCGCAAACTCACATCGAGCGGTGACTCCACCGTGGCTGATGTGCTGGGCTGTGGCTCGGAGCATGAGGGCCTGTCTTGGGGAGGCAACGGAGTGGAGCCAGGGCTGGGCACAGCGGGGGTCACGGGCCTGAAAAAACTGTCAATGGTTGATTGACGCAATGACCGACGATTCTGACGATTGATGATGCGCTGCCTGAAAGCACGCACTTCCTCCACGAGTCCCAAGGGCCCCATCTCCCTGTCGCAGTCCGGGTGTTCCAGGTAGTCTAGGACGAACTCTAGATGTTCCTAGAGTGCACTCAGCTTGGGGATGGCTGGAGTAGTGTCCTGCTGAGAGGAGTCCGCATCATCGTCGCCTTCATTGTCGGAATCTTCAGGTTTGGTACTGACACCTGCAATCGAAGACGCGATCTCGATATCAGACAACATCTGATACCCAGGATCGCCCTCGTCGTCATCCAACCACTCACGAACATCATCCACATCTACATTGTCGCCGTGCGTACGTAGCCGTGCATGGAAGTCATCCACGTCAAATCCTAGAAAATCGTACTCCACATCCGTTCCGAGAAGCAGATGAGACCAACCATTTTCCAGAGTCTTCACAGGGACTTCCTTCCATGCAGTAGCCCAGTTGTACAGCGTAGACTTTACGGTATCCGCTTGCCTCGTGTGTCCCGTCCCTCCCTGTGCTCGTCCTCATCCTCAAGAGCAACCATCACCTCATCCAGGAACTTCCGATGGTATAGGCGCTTTGTTGCCACGATCACTCCTTGGTCCATTGGTTGGATGAGAGCAGTCGTATTAGGTGGCAGAAACATGCACCTAATACAGCCATTTTCAGCAACCAAGTCCTTGTCGCACGGGTGGGCAGGTGCATTGTTGAGGAGAAGGAGGGCCTTTACCTGGTCACGCAGGATTCCTAGTGTCTTCGTCTGGTAATGGATGACCTCCTTGACAAAGTGACAGTGAAACCAGTCTTTGAAGATCACAGTTGTGAACCATGCCTTCAAAGAATGGTACCAGACGACAGGAAGGACATCCATCACCCCATGAAGGCACCGAAGCTGCTTTGCACGGCCAACAACAACGGTCTTAAGACAGTGCATGCCGTTAGCACTGGCACAACACAAAGCAGATATCCGTTCCTTGGAGAGCTTGTGGCCAGGTACACGCTTCTCCGTCTCCTCGGCTAAAGTGTTCATTGGCAGCGAGCGATAGAATACGCCAGTTTCGTCAGCGTTGTAGACTTGACCGAGAGTTAGGCCCTCCTTGTCGATCAAGCCCTTCACCTTGTGCCGAAGTTGTCAACTCCATCCCCGTTAGCGTCCAATGCTTTGCCATGTGCTTTACGGTTGGTAAGGTCATGCCGCAACTTGAACGCAAAGAGCCAACCCTTGGATGCCTTGAAGTCTAGAGCGTCGCGAAGCCTGGCAAACTTCTCAGCAGCAGCCTTCAGCTCCGTTCCACGTTCCATCACACCAGCAGCACGTTGTTGTCGATACCAAATCAACGTGGATCGGTTGATTTCTGCAAACTTGGGGGTAAACATAACCTTCCTTTCCACGTTGCGTTTGCTTCTCAACGAGAAGTCAGCCGTGTACTGCATGAGTTTGTCTTGGGATCTCTTGATATCGAACAAAGTAGACCGGGCCAGGTTAAACTCGCGGAGAATGTGGGAAGAAGACCACCCCGCATCTACTTTCTCCAATATCTCCCGCTTCTTCTCCAGAGTCAACACCACTCTCTTCCTTTTCTCAGGTGGCGGGGCCATCATCACACACACTAAGAGGAGGCCCGAGAGCAGCAGGAGGCCCTGCAGCAGGTAAGGCACCACCACAAAAGCGACACTTGGGCAGCCATAACGACGAGCGTGCACTCGCGGTGAGAGACAGGCGGAAAGTGGGGAGGATGCGGCGGTGCTCTATCGGATGTCGGAGGAATGACGCGCCACAACAATGCTCTCCCGCGCCGCGCGCGGCAAGTTCAAATTACGGGTGGGAAAAAATCTTTTTTTTTTGGGGGGGTGGGGTTTGGACCATTTTGGGAATATTGGATCCCAGGACAATTATGTCCAGGTAGTGGGGATGTTCGGATATTGGGCGTCCGGATATTAGAGTGATTACTTTTCTATATCCATATAATTAGCTAAAGCGGGTCATATGGGTAACTGATTGGTGGAATGGGTGGGCAGGGTTGGTGAGGGGGTGAATAGCGGAAGATAGTTCATTAGTAGGAATAGGGGCATGGAGAACATAGCCCTGAGAAAATTGACCCAAGGATAAAATGGGAACCAGAGGGTCTTCTCGTCACACAAGGAGTGGCCATCCAGGGTCGCAGGTACTACACGAACAAAGACTTTTATCTAGGCAAAGCCTGTTACCCCTTCTAGTAAATGTATAAACTGCTTTTAGAATGAAAAATATTCAACATATATCATTCTATAACAATTCTATTCATGAGAAAGTATATTCAGACAACCACCATAACTGACGCCCATTTTATTGTATTTTTCTGGTACAGCCTGTTCTGCGATATTTAGAATAATAACAGGCGGTAACTTAAGGTTTAATTGGGAATTTTCAAAATGCAATATAAACACTGTTGCAGTTTTTAATCAATACAGAGCTACTGTTACTGATAAGCTGGTGAGCAAAAGTAATTGCCTAATTATTAACAAATAAGATTATCAATAACTGTAGCTACATTACAGTTGAGATTCGTACCAATGACAAAATTTTAAAATAAATAGTAACCTTCATTCAGCCTTCTTATAAAAGTTTTTTTTTTTTATTCCATCATTCAGTCGGGGCAGACTCAGCGGCAGTATAATGGCTCACTCACGAACTGTATTCACGAGGGTTCCTAAATACAGAGCATCAACTCCACCTATTTCAAGTAACTTCTTGCAGAAACGTTGGAATTGTTTCAGGTATGAGTTTTGTAGTCTCGTCTTTGGTTTCCTCCAATGCTGTTTGTCTCTTTCGATAATATCCTATGGACTTTACCGTTCATTTCGTGCCTCAAGAACGATTAAGAGAGACTCTGTTTGGATAATTGGATCCCCAGCAAATTCAAGGTCAATGACCATACAATTGCTAATTGGTAAACCACACTAACTCTGACCCACAGTCCATTCCAGTATCCAAGGAACTTGGTGATACGTACTGAAGTTAAGAAACATCCCTGTCTAATGCCATAGCTCTCTGGAAAGAAATTGGTTGCTCCCCCTGCACAGTTAATACCACTCAAGTGTCCAAGTGCAGGCCATTTGAACCAGATTTTGTCTTTCAAGAATGTAGGGAGTATCAAGAGCTCCAACACTGCCAATAGTTCTTGGATGTGAATCCAGATTGCTATGACCACTGAAACGTCAGCAAGATCCTACAAATTCGCTATAAAATCATGAATGCGAGAACCTTGCTTTGTGCTCTCTGCATTGTAACACCAGGCTACAGTAATAACTGCAGTAATGTTAGGTCCTATTATCCTAATTCTGATAGGGACAAAGAAGAATACCAGTCCGCCAAATAGACTCCATGGAAACTAGTAAACTAAATATCATGGCTTCATCCCCAGCTTTGATCAGTTCTGTAGGGATGGCACAAACGTCAGCTGCACTACCATTCTTCAGCTTAGTCACTGTCTTCTTAATTTCATTTGTAAACGATACAGCATCATCTGTTTCTGGAACAGCACCCAGTAGTTTCGAACCAGCAAAGTTCTCAAATTGAGGGGATGGCCAACGAACTCACACCAATGAGTCTTGCACACATCCATATCTGATTTGAGCCATCTGTATGTCGCACATGTGTGTGTGTGTGTGTGTGTGTGTAATTCACCGGGTCGGTCAGGATCACTTGATGGTCGTGATCGTCAGCTTTTTACCCTCCTGGAAGGGAGCTGAGAGCTCATATAGTCTGATCTAAGGGCAAGGCTGTGACCTTCACACATGCTCAAAGGGGACAGTAACCACCCACTTCGTCAGTGAAACTTTTCGCAGCCTGAGCGAGGCGCGAACTCCCGTCTACCAAATGGCAAGTGAGAATGTTACCACTGAGCCAGTGTGTGTGTGTGTGTGTGTGTGTGTGTGTGTGTGTGTGTGTGTGTGTGTGTGTGCACTGTTTTCATCCACAAATGGTAGGATCGGTAAAATGCACAACTACAGTGACAGTGCCGTATTCTTCATTCCAGGTTTTTATTTTTCTACTTACCATGCTTGCACAAACACTTGCCGAAAAATGAAGCCAGCACATATAGAACATAAGAAAATATATATTATTTTCAAAAACAGCTGACAATAATTTTGCTTTCCTCAGCAGCACTAAGTACTTCCATATTTTTTTCCATTAGTCAGCTGGAATGTTTTTGTTCTTTATTTTCAACAAAACTCGATAACATTCCGGACTCGGCCGTTTGGAGCAATTGTGAAACATTGCTGAAACTCGTGTGTTGTTTCATAATTTCTTAAGTACCGATGCCTCGTGTGTAAACATATTCATAAGCTAGAGTAAGCCTTTCATCTAAGAAATACTCACGTGTTTTTCCTGGATACAGATGATTGCTTTGATATGGCATTCTGTAACTTCATCCTAAACCTGTATTTTTAATGTACAGTTAATTGCACCAATTACGCTTTAACTGTAGGCCAATGATTTATTTATTGCTTGGTAAAGTATCGATAAATTTCTGTATAATTCACGTTCTTATAATTCCACTTGTCTGTTTTGAAGGGCATGAATTAAATTGCAGAATACAGATCCATACCTCTCTACTACTGCGACCAGCTGCTCGATATTTTCTGGTCTGGGAGGCAGCGTCGGGAGAGTGAGGGAAGCCATGAGGCTGCTGCGATATGCTGTGCCCATCACCACACCAAATAACAGCCAGCAACCCACAAAAATGTAGTTGGAGTGGCTGGTTGAGATGCGGCCGTAGAGTCCTTGGCCAAGCAAAGTGCCAACCGTCTCCAGCACCACCGCTCCAGTGCTTAGTCGGCCGTGGCGGGACGTCCACATCTCTGCTCCGGTGACCTCATAAAGGAAGGCAAAACAGCTATCGTTAGAAACGAAAAGATGATTTGAGCTATCATCCCAAAACAATTGGAAATTATCTATCCACTGCCAAACAGTAATCATCATGTGTTCCATGCTGTCCTGTGCAGTGAGTTAGGCTAGGTCATGACAAGGTACTATGATTAACACTACAGTAGATTATCCTAATATTAAAGTAATACCTAGCATTAGGTTGACAAAGTTTGTAAAATATAAAAATATTAGTATGATATACAGTGATAAGATGGTAGGCGGCGGTGATGTTGGTCACTGCTGATGTACCATGCAAAAAAAAAAATTGTTAAACAGGAGTTTATGATGGCCCACTGTTCAGTAGAGCTTTTTAATGTATTCCATTGCTATCAGTGTACACATACTACATCTTGTCAAACAGAATTAGGCCCCTGCTGGAGTGTAAGTGAGCAGATGTTTATTACTTATTCATTATGAGCCAGATTCTGCTTGAATGTGATAAATCAACACTGACCGTTTCCTCTGGTCAAATTTGCAGACTCAGGAAGGGAACGCTGAGAAGACTGTTTTATGTGTACACAGCGAAGAATTCCTTCACTCAGTGTAATGTGATGACACTGGAATGGAAGCTCACTTTCCTCGCTCTGAATGAAATTCAGGGTGGCAACGAACTCAATATCACTCCTCTTCAGCCTGTCTGACTTTATTACAGAAGCTGTCTATCATCTGCTTTCAAGACTGTGATATTATATACAGATGCTGCCTCCCATCTACTATGAAGCCTGTCTACCGTCAGATACAGCAGCTGTCTGCCGTTTGTGACAAAGTCTGTCTGTCACCCCGACTCACCCAACATCTCACATCTATCTTTAACATCATATGCTGTATAAATAGGTGGTAAGTTAGAACGATTCAGTAAAATGTTTATTTCGTTATCATCGGACCCAAAATCCTTATACATTATTTTTTTTTCTCTTATCCGACTCAATTACTGTACTTCTGTAATAAGAAGGAAAGTTTACTCCACAGCAGTAGAGTCACTTAGACTCACCTCCCCTTACTTAGATGAAATAATCCCCATCTACCCACCCTTGATGACTTAGATTACAAAACTCCTGCTTAAGACAAACAAATCACCAATATTTTTCAGTACTTACATTTATTACAGAGGAACCTTATACCCTTAAATCACTGAAGATACATGTAACACTTCACAAAATTAATGCATCACCATGCAGAAAATCATACTAGGAATCATAATCGCAGTTGCTGGTTTCATACCTCTAACTCATGTACTGTACCAAAATACAGTAGTAACATACATGACACAACTCGGTTTCCGTTATATCATTTGCAATAAATAACTCGGCCCTTAGGCCACATGCAATAAATACCTCACCTGTATGAGCCCACTAATATAGTCAAAAACCCAATTTACAGTCTCTTACATTTCAGGATTCTTTTTAACTCCAGAAGATACGGCAGAGCTTATACTTAAAATTAATGATACTGACCGCTTTACTTCACATTCGGGTTTATTTACCCTACACCTACAATCTGTATGGCATTTCTTGTATAGCAGTTTCCCAGCTTACATAACACAGTCGCTATTTGTCCGGCTTCCCAGTTCTCTCTTGTGCCTGCTAGTACCAAGAACCATCACCTAGAGTCGCCCCAACCCCCCTGGGCTGCACCTTCTTCCGACAGTGCCAAGTTGGACCAAAATCCTACAGACAAAAACACCCACATACCATCGCTAACAACATAACTCACAACCTTTAGTAAAAGCTATGATGTTTCAGTATTCTTGCAACCAAGGCTTCTCTCCAAATGAAATAACATATATACTTGCTTAACTCGTCGATGGTCATGCCTTCAGAAATTTGCGTGCTCCCCTGGCCAGCGCCGGGACAATTTTTTCAAAGTTCTAAAATAAATTTCTTTTACACATGTGAAGAGAATCGTCTTGTGTACCTGGCAGTGTGTGTGTGTGTGTGTGTGTGTGTGTGTGTGTGTGTGTGTGTGTGTGTGTGTGTTTAGCTTCCTAAACCCATCCTGTCATTAGCTATGATTCACAGAAGAATTCACAAAACTACTGAACATGTGCCATTAACTTGTAAACATATGGGAGAAAACATCCGAAATTAAGTGACCAATTGAGTGATTATAACTTGCGCAAAATCAACGTCAAAGACACCAGTACTGTAAAGCATCATTCAACGCCGACAGCTGTTAAAGGGTCAAAATTGGCGAGAAGCCATATGGAAACACAACAGCTCTGGCAGCCTGCCGAGAGTGCTCAGCTGGTGTATTCCCAATTTTTGGCGGGCAAGGGCAAGAGGTTTAAAACTCAACCCCATCTCCCTGCCTTTAACTTAGAACAACTTCCCCAGGTCATCACTCATACACCCAATTTTCTTTTGCTATATGCATCCACATGGACACTTCATTTGTAAATTTTTTACATATAAAGACCCTCCTTTGTTAACTGTTAATGTACATAATGGCTAATTTTGGTAAGAATATTTACTCTCTGCTTGTATTCACTTGCATGATATTTTCTTTGTACTTATATTTTCCCTCTTTTCCAACTTACTTCTTGATGACATTTCCTTACTTTAAGATTAATGTACCTGAAGATAATACACATTTTGTTTGGATATGAAATAGAATTTAGTCCCACCCAAACTGAGTGCTCTCCTCGCCTTGTACTACACGGGCAGTTGGTAGCGTTTATGACTGGACTGTCACATTGCAGTACTGCAAACTTCTGCCTATCAAAATTCATTTATTCCCCAAACTGCATCTCTTTGTAACTCTCTTCCCCAGAATAGTTTTCCCCAGACTTCAATCTACTCGTTTCAGGAATGGAAAGACTTATTTGCGAGAAACGTTTTTACCAGCTGAGTCACAAATACCTGTCTCTCTTGCCTAAATTAATTCTTCCAATGTAGATTTTTCATGTCCTACCCCCAGTACATCACACATTTCTCAGTTATCTTCTGATAGGATCTCACCTTCCTTATCCTCCCATACCACTCGCAGCACTGGTGCTACTACTGTTCCAAGAATAACTTCTTCTTTAACTATGACAACTCAGTTTACAACACCCCCTACTGCACCTCAAACAATCATCTTGGAAGGTGCATCCCGTCCCAAATTTACGGGTATGAATCCTGCTGATAGTGTTTATTTCATTAGTTATGTCCAGTCTGCAGTTACAAAATACATACAGCAGACAGGGGTAAGATTGCACAACTCAGCAGCAGGCTTGATGAATGTTATTCAAGTGTGAGTTCTCTCATAGGATGCAGATTCCTGAGGGAGTTTTACTCCTTTGATGAATGCCATGTGCCAAATTTGTAGATTTATTTTTTTTGTAACCACATGAAAGCACGATGCTTGATTTGCAACTAAAGACCACTGCAAAGTATGAGACAGGATAAGTTCATCCCTCGCAAACAAAATATACTGTTCAAGGTAGATGCGGTATCTGCTGACAGGGATCGAACATTTTGAGGCACTGCAAAACAGTTCATGGGTGGAAACTGATGATACGGAAGGAACCACTTTGGTACTAGATAATGTACCAACGTTACCTAGTTATCCCAGGTTCTTAAATCCTCTCAACAAGAATGAATTAGACGCTTCATTAGAGATTCAGGTTTCTCTTAGCGATGACAGAACCATGTTAGCTGTACAGATAGATGAAAAACTTGATATCATACCTACTCAGATGGTTCATACTGTTGAACCAGCTACAAGCTCAACAGCACCTTCTCAGTCTCAAGGTCAAGGACACGTTCCACATCCATTCAGCCAACGAAACGTCACATGACGTTCACAAGCCATGTTATGTGCAAGAACTGTGTCACAAAGAACATTCTCTAATGACCGTGACAGGTCTAAATGCAGGACATTTTAAATGCTCACACCATAAAGTAGATCAGTGTTGCAAAAAACCTGGAGATGAACGAGGTCACAAGCATGATTAATCACCTTCGCGATCATTCAGTAACAAATATACTGTAGTGTTCATTACAAAAGATGTCATCATTCTACCAGCAAATGCTATGCCCATGCCAATACAGAGCCTGGGGAAGCCCTGTGTCAGAACCAACAGAAGCCTCAATAACGACACAAAATTCTGTGCTCTTCATACACCAGTCCTATAACTCACTTACTGCACATGTATTTATCATAGGTAATTGTGAAGAAGACCCTAAATCATTACTTATGGACTCTGGCTCTGTGTTGAACTTAATATGTAAATATTCCCTGCAGTATTAAAAGGAAGATCAAACGGGTTTGAATCTTTGAGCCGGCTGTGGTGTTGATGGCTCAGACTTTTATGTGAAGACAAGGTAACTCCTGAAATACAACTTGATGAATTAATTAAATCTTACACTTTAGAGTGTTGTGTCAGAAAGAAGTTCCAGTATCCTGCAGACATTTGGAATGGTACTGACACCATGGCTGAACATTCCATTGAAGTCATACCTGCTTGTGGTAGTATTACAGTAAAAGTGTTTATGTATCAGGCATGAATTTCCTACACCTTGTCCATTCACAGGTAAATTCAATGGCATATTTTACCGTAACACTTACTCCACAGCCATCAATAGAAAGTAATGAAGATAATTTAGTAACAGTATCTCATGACACTCCCTCTAACAGTGACACAATGGTTGACTCATCCACATCCCACTTACTACTTCAAAGATTCTGAATGACATTTTGCAACATGCAGAGATTAAACGAACAGTGACAAAATGGCACACCGTTTCGTTGTTGCACGAATTCACGAAAGTCTCTGTCCATGTTGTATGTGCAAAAGAAGGAGTGAATACATTAACCTTACCTAGGACGTGTTGTATGAATGTTTTAACATATGAGTCAGCATTGTGTTCCGTGTTGGAGGAAAATTTGTGTTATCTTTTCCTACTAAATGTCACCAAGGCTTCACTAAAGCTTAACATTGGCACAAAGATTGGCGATTTCCTGGTGTACCCATCGGACATAAAGGCGTGCCAGAATATACCCTTCCCTGCAACCGCTAAGGATGATGTTGATGATTTACATGGTGTATAATACTGAAAACTCTACGGATTCTGCTACGACTCCTTCAGCTGACATAACAGTAAACTGCAAAGATTTTCTGGAACATAAAGTACAATTAATTAATGTTTTGCAGTCCTTCAAACCCCAACGTGCTTATTCTTATCAACTCGGTTACCTTCCCTGAGTCGTTGTTTTTGGACCCTTTTCTTAATATTAAGTTGATTTTTTGTCATCAGATCAAGTGTTTCTGAGCTCGACCTCTTCATCACCCTCGTCTTTTTATAATTTATGCTCAACTTGGGTGGGTGTGAGGGCAGCAATAAGTCGCCAGCACTGTGGGAGGTAGACTGGCGTGAGTCCGCCACAGCTGGGCTAAAAATGTGAAATGAATTACTAAATATGCAGTACTTGGCAACAGCAGTGTGGTAGGGCTTGGCAAGTGGTCTGACTGCATAGAGGGGAACTAAACGTTCCCATGGAAATAACTGACTTCTTTGTGCTTGAAATTAGGGCACGAAGACCCATCGCCTCACATGAGGCGATTAGCAAGGCCAGGGGTGGCCTTCATATCTGAATGACGAAATATTCGGTATCTGGCCACTGCGGTGGGGCAGGGCTTGGCAACTGTTCTGATGGCGTAGAGTGAGACTCGACGTTCCCATGGTGACCAAGGACGCCTCCTCGTACTTGAAATTATGGCGTGGAGACCCATCGCCTCATATGAGGCAGTCAGTGCAGCCAGGGGTGGCCTGCATATCTCCTCATATGAGACAGTTAGCATGGCAGGGGATAGAGATGCTGTGACCTTACCTGGGGAACATATGGGGATGACATATCAAATAAACTACACCACTGAATTGATTCCCGGTACCCAGACAATTTATGTCCCATTGTATTATCGCATAGCTTACGATAGGGTGACGAGATTCTGTGGGATATGCTTATCCAGGACACCATTGAACACTTCGTCAGGCCGTGGAATAGTCCGCTTTTTCAAGTCCTCAGCAAGGGATTTGAGTTCAGACCCGTATTTCACTTCTGTAAAGTAAACTCTGTCACAGTACCCGATTGATTCCCATTACCAGTCTTAAGAGATTAACTGGAATCACTTGGTGAGAATAACATTGTTTTCGTTTCCCTTGAGTTACGTAGTTGCTACTGGCAAGTAGAAATAAAGAGTTGTCTTGCCCCATAACTGCATACAGTACTGCTTCTTGCCACTATTATTTTAAAACTTTCCTTTGGTCATAGAAATGCTCCACCAGTATTCATGAGGCTTATCTATTTTGTATTCAGTGGTATGATTGGCCGTTATCTTTTTGCATACATAGACGATAAACTTACGGTGAATTAATCAATCCCTGAAAATTTTGCCACTCAACAGCAAGTTTTCAATTGCTTCCAAATGCCAAGTTTAAAAGTTAAGCATGTTAAATGCATCTTCCTAAGCAGGAAAATTACATTCCTTGGATATGTGGCTGATGCTGAGGGGAATCATGCCTGAGATGAGAAAGTTAAAGCAGTTGCTAACTTCCCAGAACCCACCAGTATTGATGATGTACGGAGTTTCTGTGGACCGAGTGGCAATTACTGGTGATTAATTCAAGGTAATACATAGATTGCTGCCCTCCATACTAAATAACTCAAGAAAAATTAAACTTTTGTTTGGACTAATGACCAGTCTCTTGCCTATGAAACGCTGAAGACAGTGCTTTTTAATTTATTAATGCCACAGTCTTGGCATACCCTAATTATAAGATGCCATTTCTTATTCGTCAGGTGATGCACAGTTTTGGTACTTGTAACATATAATCCAATACTACCTGCTTCAATGGTTGCATCGCCGGTTACTAAACCGGCACCCCCACTGGTCTAGTCCAGTGAGGAGGGTGACTAAACATCCTTCAGTATGAAAAGCAAGACCTGTCAAAAAGCGGATGAGCAAATTATGCCAGAGGCCATCTAGTAGGGTAGGTGGAGCTCGTTAGCCTTGGTTGGCAATCTTCCTAGGAAAACGAAAACTATGAGGTAAAGCCTGGACAGGCATGATCAGGGATTCCATGCCTCTGTCCATAGGCTAGTAGTAAGCCCTCTCCTAGATGTGGGGTTTGCATTCCCTCCCTGTAAAAAATAACATCGCACATATCAAGAGAAAGAAGAAAGATAGGGATCAGTGCTTAGTGCCTGACCTTGACCCTTTTCTGCCGGGGGGTCCTCCCTCGGGTGTCGGCCTGGCAGGGCTTTTTGGGTCCTGTCATGTTGTTGCCCACTATGATGGTTGCTGGGTAAAGCCTATGGGACCCCAGCAACTGGCTGATGGGGGTGGAGGAACTCCTAGCCCAGGCCCTCCTTTTGATTTGCGTCATGGTGGTGCAGAAGACGCTTGAGCCCGAGCTCGAAGTGTGGGTTTAACCTTCAAAAGGCTCTACGAGTGGGGACTTGGAATGTTCTGAGCCATTCAAAGGATGATCAACTGCCTTGTTGTCATGAAAATTAGGGCGATTTAGGGTCAGCATAACATCACTCTCTAAAGTGAGGTAATCCTGGCATGGCGAGATCAGTAGCGATGGATACACATACTAATGGTCTGGCTGTGACGATGGTGTCCATCTTAGGGGTGTGGCTGTGGCAAATGCTACTCACTTTGTCTTTTGTGTCAACAGGGTTATTCCGTTTGATCAACGTATAATGATGGCGAGGTTGAAGCCTCCCTTTGGGCTTTCTCTCTCTTACTGCAGTGTACGTTCCAACTGAGATAAGTGATCATGAAGAGAGAGCTATTCTACACCAAGCTTTAATCTGTTGTGGAACAGTGCCCCTCATAGGATAAACTCCTTGTCTTGGATGACTTTAATGCAGTTACAGGCACTGACATGGAGTGCTTCAGGGATCAAGTAAGTCCCCATGGCTCTGGAACCCAGAACTTCGATAGTTCTTACCTTCTGGATTTTGCAAAATCCCGTAAGTTAAGAGTTGCTGGATCCTGGTTCCAGTGGCGAAATCTTCACCGCTGGACTTGGTATCTCATTACTGGAGGGGTTGCTAAGGAGATTGATCACATTTTTGTTGGTATTTACTGGAGAATCCTTCAGAACTGCAGGGTTTTCAGGAGTGCAGAGTTCTTTGATGCTGATCACAGACTTGTTGTTGCTACTGTAAGGCTACAAATAAAAACAGAGATTCTACACAGGCCACCGAAAAAGGTTCCATCTTTAGAACGTCAGGGATCAGGAGTGTGCATATGAATATGCAGTGGCAGTCTCAAATTGTTTTGAAGTGCTCAGTGCTGTTGAGGATCCCATTGGATGATGGGATACCTTTAAGGATGCTACCCTGGATGCAGTTGATGAGTGTACTGGAGGCCACCTGAGATCAAGGAGGGAATCATCTCGTGCGGGATGCTGACCACAGTTGAAGAGAGTCATGCTGCCAGATTGGCTGGGTATCAGGAACAGCACAGACTTCTGACTCGACAAGCATGAGCTTCATGAGAAGGGACAACGAGAGGTATGTCAGGGAAATTGCTGAGGAAGAGGATGGCCGTTTTCATGCCAAGCCCTGAAGAAGTTCTCCTTCAGACCCACTTCTCAGGTTAACTTTGTTCAGGCAGCTGATGAATGGCTTGTGTGGAGGGCAAGTGAGTATATAGCTCTTTGGGCCGAGTATTTTTGAGCAGCTGTGTATGGCTGAACCTCCCTGTGGAGAGTTTTCGTTGGCTGGTGTACAAACACTGACTGTGTTATATTATTCGGTTGTTATGATATTCTTCAGGATTATAAGGTGTAGTGAGAGACCTTGTAAGTTGGTATGTCTATTGGGCTATGGTACAGCAGCAACTGAGCTCGTGCCTACCATCACGAAACAAGTAAACAATGAACACCAGCACTTGGTTACGAACCATTAGATTTCAAACCACATTATGGAAGCTTCATATTCTAACATCCTTCCCTTTACTTTTTTTTAACAGATTGCCTAAACTACATCATTATGTTCCACAATGATCACCAACAATGTTCACATACATGCTTACCATTAGTAGACACCCATCTCTTGAGGACAATTAGATAATTAAAAGATATGTTCACTCTCATAGGGACGTTACACATACTAATATAAAAACCTATAAACATAAAGCAGAAAAATGACATCAAACAGCATATGCAAAATAAAGGACAAAACATAAAATCATTTCACTTTTACAAACATGTGGTAAATGACACTGAACAAACCTATCACCATAAAACACATAACAAACTATTATTATAAAGAATGTACACATCAGAAGTATGTGTTCTCCATAACATTGTTACCAAACCTGACCGGAGGCCTAACAACGCGGCCATACCTTGTTTTCGTTACTGCTTTAGGATGTGGTTCACCGTTCATATTTTGTTCTTTATTTCGCCTCCCTTGACCTGTATCAGAGTTTACATCCTCATGGCTACTTTTATCATGGCTCTGCATGTCCTCTCTGTTCTCGTCCTCTTTGATCACATTACCCTCATCTACTTCGATATATGAACCACTGAATGAGGGCTCTCTTGTTAGCTTTAAGTGACACCTGTTTCTACGATAAACCACCCCATCATCTGTCTTCACCTCATACGACCGATCCTTTAACCTCCTAACAACCCTTGCTTTCTTCCACTCCTTAACTCCTAACTGAAAGGGTTTCATCCTAACTACATCACCCTCTCGTAACTCTGGTAGTTCATGGGCTCTCCTGTCATAGTAATATGCCTGCTTTTGCTGCAACTCCTTCATTCTATCCAGATTCTCAGTCACAGTTACTCGTGGCCTCAACAAACCTTCCTTAGTTGGCAACACTGTCTTGGTCCTCCGACACATCATCCTTTGAACTGGACTAGTGTTCCTTCCTTGAGTCGGGGTATTTCTTATATTAAGTAAAGCAAGATATTGATCCTCACCTGTTCTCAAAGTTTTCCTC
This sequence comes from Coenobita brevimanus, assembly GCF_032717465.1. Lineage (NCBI taxonomy): Eukaryota > Metazoa > Arthropoda > Malacostraca > Decapoda > Coenobitidae > Coenobita > Coenobita brevimanus. Next base: position 27,110,838 of record NC_137003.1, read on the forward strand.
AACATTTTCTTAGCAGATTTCACTGCAGACTCTGCTTTACTATTTGATTTGCTATTGTAAGGGGATATAGTGATATGGTGAATGCCCCACTTCCTAGTGAATTTACTCATCCCTGAGGAGACAAACTGAGGCCCTTTATCACTTACAATCTCATCAGGGATACCATAACATGCACAGTGAGCTTTTATTTTCCCAATTACAGTTCTCGACCTCGTGTCATATACCCTGTCTATCTCCCAAAAGTTGGAATAGTAGCAAACAGTTATAAGATTCTGTCTCCCTTCCAGATCAAACAAGTCAATGCCAATTCTACTCCAAGGCCGCCCTGGACACTCATAACTATGAAGGGCTTGTCTGGGATTAGAAATCTCATAAGATCTACATGTTTCACATGCTTGTATCATTTCCTTTATGTCAGCATTCATGTTTGGCCAGTACACATACTCCCGGGCCCTGCGTAAACAACCCTCTATACCTGAATGTCCTTTATGAATATCATCCTTAATCTTGGCTCTCATCCTCTTAGGAATAACTATCCTCTCTCCTCTGAAAATCAAGCCATCTGAAACAGTTAACTCATCTCTGAAATTAAAATATGGGGTCACAGCTGGCTGTAGTTTTGACCTATTTTCTGGCCAGCCATTAATTATCACATCCCTTAAATTCTGTAGTGCCAGATCATTTCCAGTTTCCTGTCTAACTTCCTCAAGTCTGTTTCCTGGCATTGTTACATGGTCTGCTGCATTTACCTGTTCAATTTCCTTGCCAAAATCTTTATCTCCAAAAGGCAAAAAATGCTCTGCTTAGTGTATCAGCAAGTACCATCTCCTTACCTCTTAAATATTTCACCACAACATCATATGCCAGCACTCTTACAAGCATTGTCTGCAGTTGGTTTGGTGCTTTATCTAGAGGTTTCTGAACTATTGATTCCAAAGGCTTGTGATCCGTATATACAGTAACCTCCCTGCCATAGGTAAATTGGTGCCATTTCTCCAATGCATGTACAATAGCAAGCATTTCCTTCTCTATAACTGCATACCGACTTTCTGTGTCTGACAAGGCCCTACTGACATAGCAAAGAGGTTTTCCATCTTGAAGAAGAACAGCTCCTATTCCTTGACTACTTGCATCAGACTGTATAGAGAGTGGCTTATTAGGATCAAAATAAGCCAAGACCGGTGCCTGCGTTAATAGTATCTTAATCTCCTGGAAAGCTTTCTCTTGAGCGTCTCCCCAGTTCCACTCTACTAATTTATGGGTTAACAGAGAAATTGGTCTTATGACTTCAGACAATTTAGGTAAGAGCCTTGACAAATAATTAACCATGCCTTTAAACCTTTCCACACTCTCAATATTAGATGGCGATTCCATCCTCAGAATTGCCCCCATCTTCCTAGGATCCGGTTTAAGTCCTTCTGAACTAATCCTGTGACCCATGAATTCAACCTCAGACAATCGGAATTGACACTTCTTCTTATTAAGTTTGATTCCAAACTTATTACACTTCTGCAAAAACTTGTTCATCCTTGTATCATGTGTTGTCTCATCACCATAAACTATCACATCATCAGCAACACATTGTATTCCATCCAGTCCTTCCAGAGCCTGATTTAGTCTCTTCTGAAATATCTCACTGCTTACTTTTAACCCAAAAGGTAATCGCAACCATTTATACCTGCCAAGGGGAGTAGCAAAAGTAGTTAGCAGGTTTGATTCATGGTCAAGTTCAAGATGATGGTATCCTGCCTCCAAGTCACATACTGAGAACACTTTTGCTTCACTTAATTAGGTAAAACATCGTCCATGACTGGCAAGTGATAGTGCTCTCGTTTAAGCGCTAAGTTTAACTGTCTTGGGTCAATGCATACCCGAAGGTCACCAGATTTTTTAACTGTCAGTGACATCTGATTCACCCAGTCTGTTGGCTCTTCAACAGGTGTTATTTTGCCTGATTTTACCAGTTCATCTAGAGCCATGGCTGCCTTGTTTTTCAGTGCCTATGGGATTCTACGAGCTGGTCGAACACTGCACTGTACTTTATCAACTAGGGTTAGATGAACTAGTGGACCTGGCAATGACCCCACTCCACCGTCAAATACTGCAGGATAAAGATCACAGAAAGTAACTGAATTGTCCAGCTTACAAACACTCTCAAAATTGTGAGAATTTATGGTGATCAAACCCATCTTCACCGCAGTGCGAGCACAAAGCAAAGGCACCAATCCTACTCTATCATCAACAATGACAAATTTAACTAGGTACTCTTCCCCAGTTTTGGGGTTGACAGTATTCACCTTTCCTTTCCCCAAAGCTTTCTGGGTGGAGCCGTCCCACATCTTTAGTGTTACTGTCTCTTTCCAAATCAAATTCGCTTGCACATACCTTTTTGGCAAAACATTAACAGTGGCTCCACAGTCAGTCTGCATCCTTATTCGAGTGCCATTTATGATTATATTACAATATATACTCTTACTTGGCTGAGACAGTGAGCAAATTCTTTCCACAGTACACACCCTCTCTGCATCGTCCAAGTCACTTTCACTGTCACTTTTCTCACGTACATGATTAATCCTTGATCTACATAATCCAGAAACTGCAAAATGATTCTTAAAACCGCATTTATTACAGCTTTTTCCCCAAGCAGGACACATCTCTTTGATCATAGTATGAATTTTACAACAAAATTTACATTTAACAGATTTAGAACCACATTTAGCTCTACCTGGATTAAAATAACTTCCACCATGCTTAGATGAAGGTCTAGACATTTTAGATCTAAACTAACTTTGGTTCACCTCTGATTGGCCCAGTGTTGTATCTGTGCTCGTCTTTTCAACCTTCAGCACCTTTTCTGACTCCATCTCTTTCATGTGAGCATTCGCCAGTTCCATAGCATTACATATGCTAATTGCTGAGGATAAGTCCAATTTTCTCTGGGATATTAGTTTTTCCCTAATTTTCTCATCTCTCTCTCCCATAATAAGCCTGTCCATAAGCAGTTTATCATGCATACAGTCACAAAACCCACAGGTCTTCGCCATGTTCCTAAGTACAGCTATATACTGTTCTATATTTTCATCTGGTCCTTGGTCACGCTTATTAAACTTAAATCTGTGAAAAAATTATTTTTGTTCACCAACAATTATTTGCTCAAACTTTTTAATCACATCAGCAAGTACTCCTCTGTTTTCAGCTGAACCAAACTTCATACTGTTGATAATCTTGAGAGCATACAGCCCGATACAATTCTCAAACAGGGCCACCTTAAACTTCTCTGGTCTAAGCTTCATACCAGACAGCACTAAATAGTTCTCAAATACTTGACGCCATAGTCTCCAATCATCAGTTACATGGGAAGACTGCATGTCCAAACTCCTGGGTGGTGCAAGATGATGGGGAGCAGTATGTACCCCTTCCACTGCAACCGAAGAGGACTTGTCATCATCTCTGGGGAAGCCAGTACTAGCCCCAGACGCAGTACTAGTGGTAGAGCCGCCGGCACTTCCCGTCTGCATTATGTAGTAACAGCAGCAGCACAGGACACACAGAAGAACCACCTCACCACCAACGTTGAAGGAATCCCACCGCAACCACCAAGTTATATTATTCGGTTGTTATGATATTCTTCAGGATTATAAGGCGTAGTGAGAGACCTTGTAAGTTGGTATGTCTATTGGGCTATGGTACAGCAGCAACTGAGCTCGTGCCTAACATCACGAAACAAGTAAACAATGAACACCAGCACTTGGTTTCGAACCATTAGATTTCAAACCAAATTATGGAAGCTTCATATTCTAACAGACTGCTTTCCCTCAGATTGATGAAGCCTTGCCTTCTCTAGATGAAATCAGTAAGGCAGTGGCTGAGTTGAAAAGTGGTAGAGCAGCTGGTGCTTGTGACATACCAGTACAATTATCAAAGCTGGGGGAGAAACCATTATCAGGAGGTTACATGCAGTCATAGAAGCCGTTTGGCAGACTGGTATCATTCCTCTTGACTGGACAGAGGGTTTGGTCACCCCTATCTGGAAAGGAAAAGGAGACCAGCATGACTGTAGTAATTACCATGGTAATACAGTGCTCAGTGTGCTAGGCAAAGTTCTTTCTTACTTTCTCCTGATCCGCATCCAGGACCATTTGCTAAAGTTTCAGAGGTCTGTGCAATCTAGGTTCACGCCCAAGAAGTTTACTGTTGACCATATCCTATTGTAGCTCTTTGAGCTTGGAGGGCTGCCTTAAGTTTCGACAAGGTTAGCAAGCAGCCTATGTAGATTTCAAGGTGTTTGGCTCATTAAGTCAGGAGGCCCTATGGGAACTCCTGGGACTCCATGGGATCACCACAAGGATAATCCGATTAATTGCTAGCCTGTACTCAAAAAATGAAAGTGCTATTAGGTGTCTGCGGGTGGGGGAACGTCCAACTTCTTCCCAGTAAATTCTGTATGGCCGAGGTAATGGACCGAACTGCGAGTCAAAGCCACTGTGGTGCATCAGTTGGCAATTTCAGTGTTACCGACCTTGACTTTGCTGATGATACACTTATCCTAAGAGTTGCTGGAGATACTACCCAGTGCCCTTGAGGAATTTCACGAGAATACAAAGCCATTGGAATTAAAGGTCTTTTGGGTCAAGACCAAGGTCCAGGCATTTGGTGGCTTGCTGGATGAAGCAGTTCAGTCTGTCCAAGCATGTTGTGGGGATATAGAAGTCTTGGAAATATTCACTTATATTAGTAGTGTGGTCCATAACAATGGCAGATCAGACAGTGAGATCGTTCGTATCATTGATCTGGCTTACAGGGTTATGGATTCACTCAATTCGGGTATTTGGTGCTGTTGTACTTAGTGTAAAAGGACGAAAGTTCACATCTTCAAGGTGCTGGTGCTCCCTGTCTTACATTATGGCTGTGAGACATGGACACTAAACAGTGGGTTGAGGCAGCAAACTGACTTCTTTGGTACTAAGTGTCTTCGCCAGATCATGGGATATTGATGGTTCCACTGGGTGTGTAATGAGCTACACTGAGACAGAATCGAGGCCTATTACCCACATGATACGTCAATGCCAACTCCTGCTTTATGGGCACGTGGCCCACTTCATGAGACTGATCATACTCACAGGGTGATCTTTGAACGAGTTAACCCAGGGTGGAGGAAGTCATGGGGAAGGCCAAGTAACTCATAAGTGAAGCACGTTGATGACATCTGTCGAGAGATGCTTAGAGGAGGAAGAGTCACTGCCTGGAGGGTTGCACAAAGGGACCCATGTAGTTGGAGACGGAAGGTGAGTGAGGCCATGCGCCCTATGGCGTTCTCTCCTTCTTTACTGATTGATTTCTACTTTGGATAGACACATATTTTGTAGGCCTTGTCACAGTACTGATGCAATTATTCATGCAAAGAGAAAATATGTAACAGCATATGCTAGTTGTGCCGTCAGTGCCGATGAATCTGACTACAGGCTTTAGCAGTTGTTTAGCCTTTCAAACATTTCATAGACATAATCTATGGATATTCCGTGGATATCTCAACAGATCATCTCCCACTTTGTGACTTAGTCAAAGGAAGAAATCTTACTGGATGTCTTGCACGATGGTCAGTTTTTTATTCAAGATTTCAATCCAACCTTTATGTATATATCTGGTTAGTTAAGTGTAGTTGCAGATGTACTTTCACGTCATGTAACCATGGCAGTCGCACCATAGCAACCAAGTGATGTTTCTTACACCACTCTAACCTCAGATGTGTGTTTAGCTGTCAGTACACAGATTCTCTGTGGTCTAAGGCTATTTACTTCCATGAGTCAGGAGATGTTTCGACCTTACCTACTCTCCCAGTCAAATTCTTTTTCTACACATCCAACACTTCAACAATATACTATCCGTTCACACATCTTTGAAAGCTACGCAATTATAAATATTTCTTCCATATCCCCCTTTGATAATGTAAGTATTACTCCTCCTCAGGCTGACATGATTTATTATATAAACAGTTTTGACTGTGAGTGACCAGATGTCTCACCTGGTCCATTACTTTTTTGAGCCCTTATTTTGAATAGCCTCCCAGTACATTCACTCTAGTAAGATTCTTGATCGTTGTGGTTTTTGTCCAATTCTGTATTAAATAATACATAGATAAGGACTCCATGAAATTAGATTAGTACATAATGCAGGGAAAACACTGAAACTTGTTAATTCTGGTAGTGACTTGAAGAAATCGGAACCTGATCCTGAAGTTGAAGAAATTTGAGTGGGAACATGAGGCAACTGCGAACTGCGCCACCATCCACAGGATCTCGATTAAACTGTGTTGACTTGCCTGAAGATGTGTGGACATCTAAGTAATTATGTAAACATTATATATTTATTGCAAGGTCTTATTCCCTTGTGAAATAATTGTAAATCCTGTATAACATGCTATTATATTAATGTAGTTTTAATATTCACCAGTATAACATACCCCTTGGGGTTAGGGGGGTTTTTCAAGAATACTCCCCCAGTATCCCTGCTTGTCGTACAAGGCGACTAAAAGGGTTGGCGAAGAGTTAGTGTCCCTCCCCGGAAAACAACTAAAAAGACGAACAAGAAGCCTCGGAAAAGGACTGACCAAAGGTGACGACCAAAGACCTGACAAAGGACATGGTAATCGGAACATAGAATGTAAGAGGTGCGAATGATGAGGTGAAAGAGAGAGAGATTGTCCAGGTGCTTGAAGGTGCGAAAGTTGATGTATGTGGAGTAACTGCAACTATATGGTGAGGTGAGAGGATGAGAGAATGGGAGTATGGATGGGGTATATATGCAGGACAAGGTGAGAATGAGAGGGCAAAAGAAGGAGTGTGTATAGTTGTGAGTAAAAGATGGAAGAAGAATATAAGAGAGTATGGATCAGTTGGGTCAAGGATTGTGTGGATAAGATTGAAAGTTGGAATACAAATGTGGGCGATTGTGTGTGTGTATGCGCCAATGCAAGATCCTGCAAGCAGAGTGAGAGAAGAGTTTTGGACAAATGTGGAGGTGTGCATGGAAAAGTTTGGAAGGAATGAGAGTGTTTTTGATCGGTGATATGAATGGTAAAGTAGGGAATGTGAAGGTGGATGGAATAGTTGGTGAGTGGGGTGTGCCTGCTGAGATAGATGAGAATGGCAGTGCATTAGTGGACATTCGTGCTGGGAGGGGGTTGGTGACAGCCAATACCCTCTTCAGGCATAAAATGATGCACAGGTGTACATGGCGAGTGATGAGGAGGGTGGGTGGTGAATTGAATGAAAGGAAGGCAATGATTGATTATGTGTGCGTGGATGAAAGGATGCGAAGATGTGTAATGGATGCAAGAGCTTACAGAGGTTGGGGGAGTGGACTTTCTGACCACTACTTGGTGGTGGCCAGAATCAAGATCCAAAAAAGATGGAGAAATAGAAGAAGGGAAGGACGGGAAGAAGAAGTATTTACAAGGAGAGTGGAAAGGTTACAAGCGTATGAGAAAAAGGCAGAATATAAGAGAGAAGTGGAGGAACGATTGGGCAAATATGAATTGGAGCAGATGGGGGACGTAGAAGGTGCGTGCAGGATATTCACAGAAGAAATATGTTGTGATGTGGTGTGTGGGATGAAGAGGAGATGGAGGGGGGTGCAAGAAATAGCGTGGTGGAATGAAGAGGTGAGACAGGTTGTGGCACAAAAGAAGAAAGCATACAATGAATGGATGAGTAGGGGCGTGGAAGAAGTTGAGAGACGAAAGAGTTATATATAGAAAGAAAGAGGTGAAAAGATTAGTAAGAGAGAGTAAGAAGAGAGTGGATGAGGAATTTAGAAGGAATTTGAGTGTAAAGTGGAGGGACTGTAAGAAAATGTTCTGGAAAGAGGTGAAGAGAGTAAGACAGGGTGGAAGTGACGTTAGCAGTGGAGTGTAAGAAAAAAATGGTAGATTACTAGTGGAGAAGGGAGAAAAAGTGAGCAGATGGAGAGAACACTTTAACCCACCCCATGCCAATGCCGTTTTAAAACGGTCTGACATAATTGCACACTCAGTGCCAGTGCCGTTTTAAAATGGTCTCGATTTAAAAAAATCATTGTGACAGCAATTTTCAAACTAGGCATGCAATAATTGGTGTGCTTGTAGGGCAACCCTTCCTCTATCTGCCCTCAGGCGGCCTGACCCATACACCCATGCGCTTCTGCCACATGCTTGCTCTGCCTCACTCTGCTTGTGTCAGTCATACAGTGCAGTGATGTCTCGCCTCGGTCTCTCTGATGAGGAGATTCAGGACCTCCTGATGGTTCCCTACACTGGGGAAAGTGATCTGAATGATGATGACATGTAGGATAAGGACTACATCCAGCCTGAGGAGGAAAGTAGTAGCGATGAAATTCCCTCACCTAGGAAATCCAGGTATGTGGTCTACACTAGGGCAACACGTGGTAGGAGGCCACCTGCACATCGTCGCCTTTCACATCACAATGAATAGGAGGAAAGGGAGCAGGAAGGTAGTCCTGCAGTTGAGGGGTGGTTGGGGAGGCAAAGAATTTCACCACGTGGGGAGGAAAGTGTGAGGAGGAAGCGTGGAAGATTTGGGAAAGTTCCATTGTTGGGGGAGAGTGATTCATCTCGCCTGCGCTCTCCCTTGCCTCCCCGTGACCCAGCTCAGCCCAGCACCTCAGGACAAAGTCTTCTTCCCGCCTTCCCCACACCCAGCACCTCACGTGAAACTCTTCCCCCATTCCCCACACTTCCCCATGCTTCCCCACAGCCCGAGGAACACGGAGGCGATGATGATGATAAGGAGGAAACGATGTGGGAGTGGGAGGACGGTAGTGACTTTGTCCCCCACATTCACCCATTCACCCATGAAAATGAGGCCAGGTGTAGTGTCCCTGAACTTCACCATACCTCCAGTAGGCTTGACTTTTTCCGGAACTACTTTCCTGTGGAGTTTGTTTTGATGATTGTGGCCCTGACCAACGCCTTTGCTGCATTTGAACGTGGGGGAACAACACAGACACGACACAGCCGATTGTTTGAAACTGACGTGACCCTGCGTGAAATGTTTGTGTTCCTAGCACTTGTGCTTTTGATGAGGATTTTGAAAAAAAAAATAGCTTCCCTCGTATTGGACTGTGGATCCAGTAATGATGACACCATTTTTTGGTAAAGTGATGGGAACGAATCGTTTTCAGTACATCGTGAGCCGTCTTCATTTTTTTGGCACCCTTGACCCTGCTAACGCAAACAACACAGACAGGATGAGAAGGATACGCCTGGTTTTTGATCACCTTCGAGAGAAATTCCGTACCTCCTTCTCTCCATACCTAGACTTCGTCATAGACGAAAATCTAGTGCTATGGAGAGGTAATATTGCTTTTTGTCAGTATATCCCCAGCAAAAGACACAGGTTCGGCTTCAAAATCTTCATGATGTGCGACTGTAAGACTGGGTATGTGCAGGACATAGTCCTGTACACAGGTGTTCAGACGGACATCACAGAAGATAGAAGTTTGGGACTCTCAGGGGCTGTGGTAAAAACGATGATCAAGGAATACCTTCATCGTGGGCACCTCTTATACCTTGATAATTGGTACACAAGCCCCCTTCTCACAAGGTACCTTCACCTGCACGAAACTGGTCTGTGCGGCACTGTAAAGAAGAACCGTCGGCACATGATGAAGGTGGGGAGGAAGCTTCAGAAAAATGAGGTTGTTTTTTACAAAGCACATAATATCCTCGCAACAACATGGCACCACAACCGCAAAATAATCCTCCTCTCGTCTGTTCATTGGCCCCTTGTACACCGCACATACAGTATAGATTACAGGGCGGAAGGGTGCCGCCATGTCTGGAAACCAGAACCTGTCTTGGCGTACAACATGAATATGCGACAGGTGGATCAATCAGACTCCATGATTTCTAGTGTTGACTGTGCCAGGCCCACAATGAAGTGGTATAAAAAATTATTCTTCCATCTCCTCGACATCACCGTCCTCAACGCTCACTATCTCCACGCACAGACCACTGGCATCAACGAGACATTCGAGGGCCATATTCGCGAGCTGGTGCGGGAAATAGTGTGTGAATATGGTGAAGATAGAAGTGCTGCTCGCCACTGCCACACGCCGCCACACCTCTCCGCCTCACCTCTAGACACTTCTCCCAAATCGTCCCTCCAAGTGCAACAAGTCAGAATCCCCAGTGGACGTGTCACGTGTGTGCAAACAGCACTGTAAGGCAACGTACTCAAAGGAAGGACTCAAGGTATATGTGTGCAGAGTGTGATGTAGGACTGTGCGTATACCCATGCTTCGAGGAGTACCACACTCTCACTAACTATTGAGAAACAATAGTGTGGTAATGACGAGTGAAAAAAAGATGTTCAAAAAGTGTTGTAAATACGAAAAAAGACTCTCAGGAAGTGTTATTATAAGTACTGCATACAGTGATGACATGTAAATATTTTCTCGTAAGAGGATTGGAAGTCAGGTTTAATTATTCCCTTGTACAAAGGAAAAGGGGAAAAAGAAGTTTGTGGTAATCATAGGGGCATTTGTCTTCTTAGTATAATAGGAAAAGTGTATGGTAGGATACGTATTGACAGAGTTAGAGAAAGAACAGAGGAATTAGTTGGAGAAGAACAGGGAGGCTTTAGGAAGGGAAGAGGTTGTGTAGATCAGATAATTCATTCTTAGATCTTTAGTGGAAAAGTTTCTAGAGAAGGGAAAGAAGTTGTATGTGGCTTTCATGGATTTGGAGAAAGCATATGACAGGGTGGATAGACAAGGATTGTGGAAAGTATTAAGAATATATGGAGTAGATGGAAAGTTGTTGAATGCTGTGAAGAGTATGTATGATGGTGCTAGGGCTGCAGTGCGTGTGGATGGTGAACTAAGTGAATTTTTCTCTTTGGAGGTTGGGTTGAAACAGGGATGTGTCATGTCTCCATGGTTGTTCAATCTGTTCATGGATGGCGTAATAAAAGAGGTCAAAGGTAGGATAGTGGATGTTGGAGTGGCTCTGGTGAGAAAGGATAGTGTTTGGAAACTCCCTGTACTATTGTTTGCAGATGATACTGTGTTGTTGAGTGAAGACGAAGGGGAGCTGCAAGGCTTGGTGGATGAGTTTGGGAGAGTGTGCAAGAAACGGAATCTAAAGGTGAATGTAGGGAAGGGTAAAGTGATGGTCTTTGAGAGAGGTGAAGTCAGTGAATGTACAGCCAGGTTGGATGGTGAGGAATTGGAAAATGTGAGTACGTTTAAGTACTTGGGTAGTCTGATGAGTAAGGATGGAGGTTTGGAGGGTGAAATGCTTGAAAGGGTACAGCAGGGAAGAAAGGTTGCTGGTTTTTTGAAAGCAGTGATAAGAAACAGAGTAAGTGAGCATGGATGTGAAAAAGTTACTACATGACAGTATTGTGATACCAACTCTAACGTATGGAAGTGAAGCTTGAACATTGTTGGAAGGATACAAGTCAAGAGTGAGAGCAGTGGAAATGAGTTATTTAAGAGGAGCCTGTGGAGTCACATGGAGAGACAGGCTGACAAATGAGGATATAAAGGAGCGTTGTGGTGTGGGTGTGGATGTGATAGGAAGCGTTAGGAGGAATACACTGAGGTGGTTTGGCCACGTGGAGAGGATGGATGGTGAATGACTGACGAAGAGAGTGTATGTGAGTGAGGTGGAGGGAAGGAGAGGGAGGGGGAGCCCAAGGATGAGATGGAGGGATGGGGTGGAGAGGTATATGAGAGAGGGGGGTGTGAGTCGGGAGGAGGGCAGTGAAATGGTGGGGGACAGGGTGACGTGGAGGCAATTTGTTTGTGTCCACCCCGAACGGGATTGAGGCGTTTGGCAATAGATAGATAGATAGATAACATATATCAGTATTTTATCACTCTCTTATGTGTGTATATTAACTTAAACATTTCCCTGTTAACTAGTATGTTCTTATTATTAGTATGGTATAGTGTCATATATTTTTCTTATCATTCACTTCAGTTTCAGTGATGTTTTATTATTTGGATGGTTCTCTAATAATTTCTACTCTTGTAACATGTCAGGAGACATCTTATTTGCCAGGAGGAGAGACAAATGGAAGGTAGCAGATGTTTATTACTCAGTCGTCATGATTCAGACGCTGCCTGAATGCAATGAATTGGTGCTGACCCTTTCCTTTGGCCACCTCGTTGAGGGGGGTCACCTTGACGCAGTGGGCCGGCAGTGTCATCTGCCCTGATGGCCTACCAACCTTTGTAGGGTTCAGTATCTGTCAGCCTCGTGCGCCAAACACCCCCCACCCCCCGCCTCACATCACTGGTTGAGGAGGACTGCTGGTATTGTTGCTTATCCCTACCATTTTCCCATCTTGGGCATGACTTTTGCCTCCCCAGATGTTTGCCGTGGGTGGCATCTTATAATGCTGGGAAACGAGAGTCCTCAAGATTGGGCAGCATTGCACGATGCGCCCTGTAGCTAGTAACATGCCTGTTTGGTTCTCTGCTCTAGTTAGATGGGTGGCTTGGTTAGGCCCAGCCAGGTCAATTGGCTGGTCACCTTTTGGCTAGGGTCAAGTGGGCATTGGTGAACCTTGTGGCTCCTATCATCCTATAGTCACCCCTGTCTGGGTTCCCTGGTCGATGCCTGCATATACTTCCTCACTACCTCTGGCCTTGCAATGGTATTATCCCTGGCATGTGATCTCTTGTTGGGCTACATAGTGGGTGGAGGATTGAAGGAGTGCAGCTTTTGCTGTTCATGGCTACTATTAATAATAATTCAGTTGATGACTATGAATCTGTCTCTGGCTTTATAAACTCATGATACCTTATTGCCACTTTGGAGCCCTACCAGGCCTCTGGGGATTGTCTTCCTTTGTCCCAACATCGAGCTGTGACTGGGAGGCATTCACAACGGCTCGGTTTGGGTCTGGGGTTAGGCCCAGAAAAAACGATGCCTAATCCAAATGCAAAACTTTAGTGCTGAAATCTTTTATGGATGGGTCAGTGCTAGATAGTGACATTTTTCATTTGCACATTGCCATTGTTTCAGCTTGTGGCAGAGAACCTAAAATTTCTTCCCAGAGGTATGGAAGCATCCTTATTGAGATGTTCTCCCAGAAGGAGAGCTGTCGATCACTGGCTCTGACTGCTGTTTCCGGTAATGATGTGTCATGCTTTCCTCATGCTACCTTAAATAGGTGTAAGGGTGTCAATTTTTTCCCGTGACATCCTCTGATACTCAGAGGCATAGTTCTTGTAGGAACTGCAATCATCGGGTGTGTTGACTGTTAAGCGCCTACAAGAGAGAGTAGATGGTATTCTGATGCTAAGTCTGACCTTGTTCATGACATTTTACAAATTAACCTTGCCTGTTTCTGCGAACCTTGTTTGGCTCTCACCTCCTGTGAAGCTGTATTTGCCAACCACAGAGTGATGTTTCCACTGAAAGGGTAAGAACACGTTAACTGCTTTTGTCACTGTGCACAGACTGGCCTTCCTGGTGTTTGTGTCTTGCGGCGAACTAAGCCATACCAGTGATTGTCAAGGACCCCTTAAATGCTATCACTGTGGGGTTCAATTGCTGTATCTTCTCGTAGCTGTCTTTGCTACTGCATGGTGAAGGAGAATTTGCCCATTCATACACATGAAAAGTTTTTGTTTCCTCATGCAAAGAGCAGGGCCCAGACCCGTTTCTTCCAGCCCAGTGTTACTTACACTTCTGTCCTTTCTTGAGCCCCTTTGTGCCATCCTGCATCTTGGAAGTTGCCTCAACCCATTCCATTGCACACTTCTCCATCCGATGATTTGCCTGATGCTGTCATTGAGGTTAGTACTGCACGTGAGATTGGTGTTCACCCACCCTTTTCTCCCACTGTGTCTGCCCCCACTTTGGTGGCTGAGGGTTTGCCCACTTCTATGGTGGTGGCGAATGTTCACGTTTATTTGTATCCTTGTCCTGCCTTGTCAGGCATGCTTGAAGTTTCATCTGTATCTGGCAAGCATCACCGTGGTTCTTCAATGTCCTCTGAGCCTGAAGACCGTCCACATAAATTCTTTGTTGTGGAACCTTATGAGGACCTCTCTGCTGTTCCCCCTGCCATGGAAATTCTGGAGTCATGAAGGGTGACTTTGGTGTTTAGCCATTGGTCCAGCTCTCACTTAGGGATGGAGATGCACAAATCATTGGTGCTTAATTTGTGCCACATAGGATATCCTCACAGAGTTCTAGTCCTGTGGACTCTACCTTTACATCTGAGGCATCTAATGGTGGTGCTGGCAGCCCAACTTTCCCTAGGCTAGCCTGTAGGCCGCCTTCCATGCAATCTGTATTTCCCTCTCAGGAGTAGATGTTTGTAAAACTTTCTTCCTCCTCATCCTCACGATTGCTTTCAGATGTACGGCAAAATGTCCGGGTTCTGGGTACTGGGCAGTCTTTTTCTATGAGACTTCCTAAGTATCAGTCCAAACATGCTTACTTGTCAGAGGCTGTGCAGACCCCCGCCTATAGGGATAAAAGTAATCAACGATGCATGGTCCAGCAAACATTGCTCTGCAATGGAACTGCAGAGGCATTAGAGTCAATTGGAAGGAACTTCAACTGCTCTTGTCTAAGTTTCACTGTATCTTTTTTTACCTTCAGGAAACTATGGTTGGAGACAAGCCACTTCCTGCTCGATGAAGATATACATCTTTCTACCCACCACCACTTGTGGGATGTGGTTCTCGAGGTGGCTTTGCTATTTTATGCAGCATTGATATTCCACTCACTTCTTTTTTCTGGCCAGTCGCACCTACAGGCTGTGGCAGATCAGTTACACCTGGAGAGGATTTACAGAATCTGTAGCCTTTAAAAATCACCCTCTGAACATGTCTCATGTGTTTATCTTGATCAATTTATTCAACTTCCAGGGCAATTTGTCCTTCTGGGTAACCTAAATGGGCGTCATGCTTTGTGGCGTGATACTTCATATTACTCCTTTGGTGATCCCCTGCCATCACTGATTGGGGATTTAGACCTGATTCTTCTGACTACTTGTGACCCGACTCATTTCCATATATAAAATGGTACTCGATCTGTTATTAATCGTAAATTGGTCACCCCTGATTGTTTGTTGGACTTTTCTTGTCAGACCTTTCCTGATTTGCACGATATTAATCATTCCCTATTGTGATTAAGACACGCAGCTCAGTGCCGGCGGAGGGTGTCCCTCGCTGGTGTTTGGTAAGGCTGACTGGGTAGAGTTTGTGGAACACTGTAGTACTGTATACAGTGTTCCTGACTTCAGAGTGTTGATGATGTAGAACAGCATTTTACATTTACTGTATATCAGGCTGGTCTTTCCTCTATTCCCCAAATGCCTGGAAAGTTTTGCAGGGGCCTGTGCCTTGGTGGAATGAGTAGTGTGCTTTAGCTTGGAGATTCTACAAAGCTGCTAGTAGGAGATAAAAGAGAAGTAAAGGTGTATTTTAAACATTCAGTTTAGGAAAGCTCATGCCAGTTATCGGTGGGGTCTTAAAAATGCTCTTCGCACCTCGTGGAGAACTTATGTCTTGTCTGTCACCTCTTCCACTCCTTTACCACTGGTCTGGAAGAAGGTGAGGACAATAACAGGCAATTATTCACCTTCTCCCCCTCCGGTACTTAAAATCCAGGGGCCTCTTGTATGTAAATCGGATCCCACCCAACCATTTAGATGTTCTCGCCATCAACAGGAGAGGCTAGGTATTTCCATTTCGTATAGAGCAGGGGAACCTTAGAATGCTTTACTCTCCATGAGCCACGTGCTGCTCTCCAGGAGAGTAGTGACTCCTCCTGGATCTGATGACGCTTCTTATTCAATGATTCGCCATTTACCATACAATTCTCCATTGGTTTTAACAGATCCTTATAACAGAGTATGGGATGGAAGGGTAGTCCCCTGTAACTGAAAGATGGTTATAGTCCTCCCATTTCTTAAGCCAGGTAAAGCTCATTATAATATCTTTAATTTTCGTCTGGTTTGTTTCATTTCATTTATTTCAGAACTGTTTGAGAAGATGGTTTTTGTGAGGATTGTCTGGTACCTAGAGAAAAATGGTTTCTTTTCTCAGTCTCAAACTGGCTTTTGGAGAATGCAAATTACATCTGCCAACCTCATCAGACTTGAATCAGCAGTCTGTGAGGCTTTTGCATCTCGACAATATCTTGTGGCTGTGTTCTTTTAGTTGGAAAAGGCATACAGTACGGTATGACGTCTTGGAATTCTGAGTCAGCTTCACACTTTCGGGCTACATGGCTGTTAGCAATTGTTCTTTAGTGACTTCTTGACGTATTGTGGGTTTCAAGTTCGTGTGGACTGTCCATAGAGTTCAGGAGGAAGGCGTTTCAAGGGGGAATGTGCTCAGTGGTCCTTTATTTGCTGTTGCAATTCATGGCATAATAGGTTCCCTGCCTAAGGGGTAGTCTTCTTCCTTTTAAGAGGATGACCTAATGATATGGTTTGGTGGATCTCGGATGTGTGTTGTTGAAAGAATTCAGTTAGCACAGGACAGGATCGCCAACTGAGCGGAACAAAGGGATTTTCGTTTTTCTTCAAACAAGACTGTGATTATGCAATTTTTTAGAATAAGGGAGGTTCACCAAGACCCAGAATTATATCAAAGTGGGCACCGGCTACAGTGTGTTCAAGAGACCCGGATTCTTGGCTTAACATTTGACCATCGGCTTACTTGGGATTCACACCTGAAACTTCTGTCAGTGTTGCACATGCAAGCTATTGGATTTGTTGAAAGTGTCACACCTCGTGGGGTGCTGAGCAGAAGACACTCTTACCCCTGTAACAAGCCTGAGTGGGACCTAAACTTGCCTATGATTGCGATGTTTGCTCCTCAACTACCTTGCTGCAGCTTAGTGTTCTCGATCTTGTGCATCATGCTGGTTCCCATCATGTTACTGGTGCTTTCAAATCCTCCCCTATCCCTAACTTGTTGTTGGAGGCTAGCGTGCCTCCCCTATATCTACACCGTGTCACTAATTCAATGCTGGAACTATGTGAAATTATGACAGGCTCACTCACTGCTGTTTATGTGTCACAATAGTCATGTTTCCAGTACTATGACCTTCATCCTCGGCAGGTTATGGGGGATTTAGGTCTGTCTGTAAAACCTGCAGCCCTGTCTGGTTCCCAAGGTTTGCTTCGTGCTTCCTTCCAGAGGTGCAGGTGTGCAGAGATATCGAAGGTGCCAAATCTTCTATCACTTCTCGAGCTTTCTTTCAGCCACTTTTGGAACATTCATCCATTCACAGAGGCAAAATCCCTATATATACAGATGGCTTGAAGTCAGACACTGGTGTTGGGTTTGGGGTGGTTTACGCCGATTTTTTTGAGGAGACGAATTCTTCCTCAAGATTCCTCTATTTTTATTGTGGAATTGACTGTTCGCGTTTTAGTTCTTCAGCTGATTTTAACACGTGTAGAGTTATTGTTTACGATTTTCGGTGATTCTTAAAGCTCCATTTGAGCTCCGGAGTCCTTTACTTAACTCATTTCCTGGTCCTTCCCGTTCTTGAGTCGCTTTTTTTGATACAGAGGTGTGGTAAGCTTGTCCAGTTTCGTTGGGTTGCTGCGCATGTTGGTGTGGTGGGCAGTGAGAGCTTGGATACATTAACTAAAACCACATCGTCTTCTTGACAACCCACTACTAACTAGTCAGTTCCCGATTTTGATGTCACACCTTTCTTGAGTGTGCAATACATACTTGTTGGCAAAGGCAGTGGGATTCTGTTGTTCATATTAAATGAAAGGAAATTTTTCAGAGGATTATTATGCCGAGGGTTCCCCCATCCATGCACTGGTAAATGGAGGTGACTCTTGCCTGGCTTTTTATTGGGCACTCACAGCATACTCATGGGTTCATGATGTGTGGTGGAACACTGTAATATTGTGATAATTGTCTTGTTCCCCTTGCTGCACTTGCTGGCCGAGTGGCCAAGTCCGGCGAACTTACGTCAGAGATTCCTACATAGCCATAGGGCGGAGGATGGTGCCTAGTTCTGTCCTCGATGCTTGGAGGATGCTACGGGTATCTGACTGATGTTTTTCGTTTTCTTGAGGAGGTGGGCTTCCTGCCCCTTTTATAGGTAATTGATATTAGATAATGTGGTAGGTGGAGGTGCTCACCATCCACTCACTCAATGCAGTGTTGCTTTGTGTGTCTGCCAATTCGTCTCTTCCTTCTTTCCTCTTCTGTCTTTCTTTCCATTATTATCTCCTCTTCCTTCTGCCTATGGGTGGCTTTACACTGTGACAAGCCAAATGGCTTTCAGTACACCAGGAAACCATTTATTACGCTGGGTGGTAAACACATAACCAAATTATGGCGCGATGGTGGTTTAGTGGGTAATTAAGACCCTCCAATCGGACTGAGTCTACGTAGGTTTATATCCAAGAGATGGTCGAAGTATATTGCTCACATAATGCCACTCAGGGATGAGTGAGGCTGGTCACTCTCATCTTAGATGTCAGGACTAACTTGTCTAGCCCCAGGCTCTTACGCTCCGCATAGGGCGACATAGGATTGGATGATGGATGGATGGATGGATATTAATTAATTTTTCCGTCGTCATTTTAAGTTTTTTATTTCTACATGGGGATTATCAATTTTGCCTTAGTATGTAAAATTGAAGTTTTTTTTTTTTTTGCACCGTTAATCTTGTTGTCTTGCGGCATTTCACCCTGGTAGTGGCGCCACCATTTTTTTTTTTTCAAATTGTATATAATAATTAATCAATCCCCTGGCCAAATTTGCAGACTCAGGTAGGGAATGCTGAGAAGACTGTGTTATGTGTACACAGTCGAGAATTCCTCAACTCAGTGTACTGTAACGTGATGTTCGGTTAAATGGAAGCTCACTTACCTCTCTCCGAATGTGATTAATTGAGACACAGATGTACTAGACTTCTTGAGTGTAGCACAGCTCCCTTCCAGTAAAGTATCCAGTCATTGCACAGAGTCTTTAAAAATAACCAGAATTCCTGATAATAAAATATCTACGGGCCAAAAATCGCACAACAGGATGAAATAAAAGCATAAGAAAAGTAGACTAATCCAGTTATCCAACTGGCTCAGACAAGGTATCTCATGTCACAGGGATTTAAAAAAAAGAAAAAAAAACTCGTTAAAAGCAAGATTAAAAAATAAGGTAGTCCCTTGGAAGAATAAACCATCGAAACAATTTTTTTTTTTTTTTAGATCAGGCGAAAAGGTGCATACGATCATCTGTTTTAACAATAATGTAATACTTCAATATTTGCCAATTTAGTGACTGAGGAGACTCTTCTAATCAAACCATTTCAATCGTCAGTTTTGTAGCAAATTCTTGATACTCAGTAAAGAGACACGAACTACACCACTAGTAACTTAAACACTTATCAGTTTCCTTCTTCCAGTACAGTTCTCATCGACCCTCTTGATAAGAGAAGTATCACATTAGAAAAGCCAAGTGTACTTTATATAGTATGCTGGAAAGATATGACAGACATTTCTCCGAAGGACCTCCTATTGTTACTCTCTGATAACAGTGCATTACTAAAATAAGTTTTGTGAACCCTTCATTGACCTGTTGTATCAACTTCTGTCCATATGGTATATAATATCAGCTAGGTTAATTTCTGCTAATAATTAAAATAACGTAATCGTGTGAGTGAGTCTGGCTGAAGAGAGTAAATTATTCAATTGTTACCAGATACCTAGAGGTGAATGTCTATGTATTCCTTTGATCTTTCGTGAATATTTTCTATGCAAGAAGAAAGAACCAAAGGCAAGAAGTCTGGAAGGTTATTTCCTCCTAGAAAAAAAAAATAACAGCTAACTTCAAGATCCAATTATTCCAATATGCCTGAACACATTGCATTTAAAATATTGGAGGTCAAAAGCAGAAGTAAATCAAACCGAGGAAGTTAGTTCCATAGTTGATCAGTTAACAGATGAAGAACTGAAAGTATTGGTTAACTCTTACATTAGAAAACTACAAAGAAATGGAGAGAGAGCTTGCTGTTAGATGGAAGCAATGCGCCCGTCATAATGGGAGTGGTATGCAAATAGACAGTTCAGAAGATCAGAAGTTCATTGAAGCAGCGATAGAAAAGATATAAAAACTCAACAGCAGCGAAGAGACATTTGTTGAAGGGAGCTAGTAAGAGGAGAGATGAGACAAAAAGCCTTTGACTCCACCCTGTTGAGAAGAGCTGCATCTATGGAGCCCCTCCTCATACACACATATGAGAATTGTACTCGATACTGTGGCTAATAACCACTGTATGGAGTCAACAGCTGTGCGAGGATAATGAAGCCACAGATTAAGCTTAGAACCTCTGATCTCTCTGAAGCAGATTTTGCAGGTGAGGTAATATGACCTTTCCTAGATAAATTCCGAGAGAATGAAACCCAAAGTATGTTCAGACATACTGTAATGCAGGGTTGAGTTGGATGTTGTTGAATATTAAAGGATATCCTTGTGGAAGATTTTACCTAGTAAATAGATGTAGAAACTGGGTTTTCGATGCATTAAAAACGACAAGGTTACTTTTACCTCAGTCCGAGATATGAATCAGGTCAAAAATTGCGTGTGCCATAACCTCATCCCGTGTTTGTTGAAGTAAGTGCTGTAACAGACTGTGCAGAAAGAGAATGGAAAGATGAAGGGTGGAGTCATCAACATATGAGTGGAAAGGGTTAGGTGTAGGGCTAAGAAGGTCTTTGATTAATAAAAAGAATAGGTTTGGTGACAGGACAGAACATATAGGAACACAAGAACACCACTATTGTTATCTGTAGGAGAAGAACGATGGCCGACCACAGCAGGAGTTACAGAACGACCAGAAACGAAACTAGAGATAGAAGGATTGAAATTGGGACAATGACTATCTTTATGACATAAATAAGATATTTTTACTGTTATATATTGAATTTCTCGAGTGATTATATTTTGGTAATTTAGCTTCGACTTTGCTAGAAAAAAAAAAAAAAAAAAAAAACTGAGAGGAGGGGACATCTGTAATCTGAGAAGTGTGTGTGTGGAGCTACATGAAGAGACAAACAGGCAAATGAAGAAATTCGGGAGCACTGTGTTGCTTGTATGAATGTACTTCAAGATGTTAGCGAGGCTACCCTGAGGGCACGTATTGAGAAGAATGCGCATATGGATGAGCTGGAGTGAGAAATGGAGAAAGGATATGGAGAATAACGTGGAGGGACGAGGCTGAAAGGTCCTCATTAATTGACTGCAACAAGAGGGTGGGGGAGGTCCTCCTCGTCCTCGTTATGATTGTGATCCCTTTTCCAGTCTAAAGATGCGGTTGTGTCACATCCAGAAACAGGACAAGTAAAAATGAAGATTTAATAAGACAGTGTCAAGGGTAATGTGCCATAGTTTCATACGCATTCCAGTGAAGCCCCTCTGTCTCCTTGTGACTCTCGATTCTTGTAGTAGGAATTAAAGATGAATACAGGGAGTTTATCTTGATTTATTATCTTCAGAGAAAATCTTAAGTTGAGCAGTGTATGTATTACAGAGACTGAAAACACTAAGACTGTAGCAGAGGAGTAGACTGTAGCACCAGTCGAACAGGGCAGTACTCCCAGGTTGATGGAAAGCTGATGACATGGAGAGCTGGAGCTCCCGTTTCATCAGCCCTCGGGACTAGGTCCCGACCATCCCCCTTTGCTGAACTTTTTCAGTGTCTCAGTAACACAGAGAGTAGACCAGCATGCTCTCCAATACAAGTTTCTCCAACTATCAACACCAAACTACATGCACAGTACACACCACACTTCCTTTTCAAAATTTTCAAAATAATGGCGTCGATTAACATAGCCTCGGAGTCCCCGGGGGTTGGGACCATAAATGCCCCCACCTTCAGCCCCTCTCCTGGTGACGACTCAAGGTGCCTGGAACCACTGTCTGACTCTCTTCTTCATTTCTGCAACATTCGTGGTCTTTCCTCTAACTTTCGCACTGTTGAGCATCACCTCTCGTCCTCTAAACCTCACCTTCTTTTCCTAACTGAGACTCAGCTGTCTGAGACAACTGACAGCAAACCCTTTTCTGTATCCTCCTACTTTCTCTATACTCATTTCAAAGCCAAAGGTGGCTGTTGTGTATATATACGCAACAACTTATCTTGCTCTCGTGTTCCTGAACTCGATTCTTCTGAATTCTCTACACTCTGGCTTCGGCTTTCCTGTCATTCTCTGACTAAATATATCTGTGCTATTTACTTATCTCCTAATTCTACTGACTATCAAAAATTCTTTGACTATCTTACTTCTACGATGGAACACATTCTATCCATTTCTCCTTTCTCTGAAATCTCCATTCTTGGAGACGTCAATGTTCACCACCATCTTTGGCTCTCCTCTCCTTTCACTGATCCACCTGGTGAACAAGCCTACACCTTTTCTATCCTTAACGACCTAGAGCAGCTTGTACAGCACCCTACCCGTATCCCTGACCGCCTTGGAGAGAGCTCCAACATACTTGATCTCTTCCTTACAACTAATCCTTCTGCTTACACTGTTAATCTTTTCTCTCCATTGGGCTCTTCCGATCACAACCTTATCACCTTAACCTGTCCTATCACTCCGGTATGGCCTGCGGACCCTCCAAAAAAACGTTGTCTCTGGCACTTTGGAGCTACAGACTGGGAGGCCCTCAGGCAGCACTTCTTTGATTTTCCCTGGAATTATTATTGCTTCCATGGCCGGGAGCAATCTGGGTGTGCCTTGCGCATTACAGAGGTTATTCTCTCGGGCATGGAAGCATACATTCCTTTCTCATATCCTTTGACTACTACACGAAAGCCTTGGTTTAATCACGCTTGTTCTAATGCTGTCCGCAACAAGGAGAGGGCCTACAAAAGGTACCGGAGCCAACCCACCCCTGAATCACATCTTTTATACATTTCTGCCCGGAATCGTGCTAAGTCTGTTCTTCGCTCTGCTAAAAATAATTTCATCCGTACAAAATGCTCTCAACTCTCTAACTCGAACTCTTCCCGCTCCTTCTGGCACCTTGCCAAAAATCTTTCTAACAACTTTATGTCATCATCCTTCCCTCCTCTTTTCTACTCTGATGGCTCTGTAGCTATTTCTTCTACTGATAAAGCAGATCTATTCGCTCAGACTTTCTCCTCCAACTCCACCTTAGATGATACTGGTGCTGTTCCTCCCTCACTTCCCCCCTCTGACCTCCTCATGGCTAACATTAAAATTTCTTCAGCTGATGTATTTTCTGCCATTGCTGGCCTCAGTACTAATAAGGCATATGGACCTGATGGAGTCCCTCCTGTTGTTCTCAAGAACTGTGCTTCTGTGCTTACTCCCTGCCTAGGCAAACTCTTTCGCCTTTGTCTGTCAACTTGTACCTTTCTTTCTTGCTGGAAGTTTGCTCTCATTCAGCCAGTCCCAAAGAAGGGTGACCATTCCCAACCCTCTAACTATCGTCCAATTGCTTTAACATCCTGTATCTCAAAAGTTTTCGAGTCAATTCTTAATAGAAAAATTTTAAAGCATCTTTTCCTATCACAACCTTCTTTCTGATTGTCAGTATGGGTTCCGTCAGGGACGCTCCACAGGCGATCTTCTCACCTACCTTTCAGACTCCTGGTCATCCTCCTTTCGGGACTTTGGCGAAAGCTTTGCCATTGCACTTGACATCTCAAAGGCTTTCGATCGAGTCTGGCATAAATCTTTAATTTTCAAACTGCCCTCTTACGGTTTCTATCCTTCTATCTGTGCCTTCATCTCTAGCTTCCTTTCTGGTTGTTCTATAGCAGCTGTTGTAGACGGCTATCGTTCTTCTCCTAGATCTATTAACAGTGGTGTTCCTCAGGGCTCTGTCCTATCACCAATTCTCTTCCTTTTATTCATCAGTGACCTTCTAAGCTGTACATCTAACTCTATCCACTCATACGCTGATGACTCCACCCTTCGCGTTTCCATTCGATTCCCACAATGTCCATCTCAGCAGTTACTTCAACAGGCAAGGGATGTGGCTATGGCACACCTAATGTCTGACTTGGTTCGTATCTCTGACTGGGGTAAAAATAATCTGTTTTTTTTTTTTTTTAAGGCATCAAAGACTCAGTTTTTGCACCTATCAGCCCGACAAAATCTTCCACTGGTATACCCACTTATGTTTAATAATACTCAACTTAATCCTGCATCATCGTTGAACATGCTTGGGGTTTCATTTGCACGGGACTTGTCTTGGAAAGATCATATTACATCTCTTGTAAAATCTGCTTCCAAGCGATTGGGTGTGCTAAGCCGACTCCATTCCTTCTTTACCCCTGCACAATTGTTGACTCTATACAGGGGTTTTATCCGCCCCTGTGTGGAGTACAACTCTCATGTATGGGGAGGCTCCCCACATACAGCTCTTCTCAATAGGGTGGAGTCAAAGGCTTTTCGTCTCATTAACTCTCCCCCTCTTACTGACTCCCTTCAACTTCTGTCTCTAGGCCGCAGTGTTGCATCTTTATCTCTTTTCTATTGCTACTTCAATGGTCACTGTTCCTCTGAACTGTCTGCATGCATTCCTCCACTTCTACGACGGGCGCGTAGCACCCGTCTAGCAGCAAACTCTCACCCCTTTTCTGTCCAACTCTCTAGTGCAAGAGTCAACCGTTACTCCCAGTCCTTCATTTATGCAACAGGTCAACTCTGGAACTGTCTCCCTCTGTCTGTATTTCCTGCTTCCTATGATCTCCAGTCTTTCAAACGCAGTGTGTCCAGGCATCTCGAAATGAATGGATCTTAAATTTGGCTCTCTCCTGTATTTTGTTTTTCTCTTGGAGGGAACAGTATTGCGGGCTCATTGTCTTTGGTTCCTTCTTCCTCACATAAAAAAAAAAAAAAGTAAGTCTAGTTGGACCCTTCTTCTTGTTCACTCTCTCCACTACCTGTCGGTTCTATAGCTAGCCTCCTTCTAAGCTCTGCTTCCTAAATTCTGGTGTAGCAGGGGCCGTGTCACGTGTGTTACACCGTGGTTGGAAAGTTCTAGAAACCTGTGTGTGAGTATGTGTGTATGTGTGTGTATGGTCACTAGGCATTGTTCGTATACTATCTCGCTGACACACTACCTATATCATCCCCTGACTTGCTACTTCCTGTGTATTGTCAACATTTCCTCAGTTAACTTGCAAGATCATTTCCCGTTCCCAGGCTTGTCTGGAGCTCTGTCTATCTATCTGTTTATCTATCTATCTATCATGATTTGTAATTATAATATGGAGTCCTAACACTGCTTGGCCATGCCACTGAAGGTCCTCTGACAGCAATCATCATTGACATATGCTAATATATTAGTACATAATATTCATTATAATATTGTATACATATAATATTCATAGTAAATTGCAATGATCTAGTAATATTACATTTTAAACAAGTTATATACATATTTGAATAAATGCACTAAAGGTAAATTATTTAACTGTAATACAGTATGTACATGGGTTATTGTAGTGAAATGCATACATGCAAGAAAAAAAAAAATTTAAAATTAAGATATGGTAAGAGTTATAAATTTTTCATTTAAAAATAATGCTACTGGTATGCCATACTTCTATATCATGGGTCATTCTTCTTTGTATTTTTTTTTATTTTCTTTTTTTATATATATAATTAATACTATATACAAAATATGTACACTTCATTCAGGGGGGTTAACTTGGATGTTAACTCTACCCCCACTAAATACTGACTCCAAATTTGCAATTCTTGCAAGCATTCTGTGCATTGCGAACAGCACTACTGCAAATACAATGAAGAATATTATAAAGACAGTAGGTGCTGGGCTATACACATAATATGGGTTGAACATACTCAAACTCAAATCTTCCCAGGGCTTCATTGTTTCATTGATCAGCTGCATAGTTTCAAACGTAGGTGAAGTCAACTTAATACTTGTGCTCATGTTTAAGTCCATATCAGGCAGTGGGTGGAAATGTTTGTGTGTATGACTGAGGATGGCGTAGTGATTGATGGTGAATAAAGTGGACATAGATGGTGTAAATACCGCACAGTAGTCTGGTGCTATGTATAATCCTGAGGCTGAAGTATGAGATGGTGGTATATCTGGACGGACAATGTAAACTGATGTGTTATGAGTGAAATAAAAAAACTGTGAGTGTCCGATGCGTTGATGGTGTACAAGTTTATCTGGAGCAAAAGTGAAGTTGCATTGATTATGAATATTGTTATTTCTGATGATAGCTATTTCACAAGGGACTATATCAGTAGGCTGAAACGTGAAAATGTAAGCAGGACAAAGATGAACAGCATGTAAGGATGTGTGGCACCTTCGTTCAATCATTGATTCACTTGCGCAAGTGACAGTGTTCCGTCTCTTGGAGACCATGATGAGTTCGGTGTCTGTGTTGATGTTGATGATGACCAAAGTGTTGTTATTTTTAGAGGGGAAGGGGTGTATTTGGTATACTGTGAACAGGTATTCAGTTATGAATGGTACATGAACTACTACTGATGTTGGTGTTAGTGTTGCTTCTAAATATGGATAATATTGCATGAATTCCCTACTTCGGAACAAAGGCTTCAATTTAAGTTTATGTATGCCTTGACTAATTATCTGACGTAGCTCATGAGCTGGGAGTAAGTCAATTGTGATCTTGCCATCACCAGCATTCGAAATTCCTTGCATAAGTGCCCTGTAACGAACTCTAGTGTAGTCTAATTGTTGTAGAATTGTGTCAATATGTTCTGTGATGATCAAGAAGTGTTGGAAAAGTGTTATGTTACCTTCCATTTCATTTATTTTTACACTTTCGAGAGCTATGTTTTCTGCCTTTTTCAGATTTTTCACAATTGTCTTCATTGCTGAGTTATGTCCTGTGATGAATTTATCTTGCTATGTTAGTACCTGAGCTATATTATTATTATTTTTTTTTTTAAGGTCATCCTCTGTAGCCAATCCAAAGATGTTCCCAAGAACTGCGCCACCCAGGTCGAACAAACCGCGCTTTTTCGCGAGTACGTGTGATGTTGTTCCTGTCGCTCAATACCTCCGTTCCATAAGATGGGAAATCTTGGATCATGATGAGCATAGTTGACTTTGCCTGTTCTATTTTCCATTTCGCTAACTTCTCTATTTCATTCACTTCCTTTGTGTTATGTGCTTGTGAAACATAGCTTCCTATCATGAAGTCCAGGGTTCGCATAGGTTTCGCAAGATTTTCTTGATAAGAAGGTCATTCATACAAGTAATTCAGACTTATTTCAGTATTCAAGACGTCTTTTACGATTGAAGTCGTGTCCGTTGGAGCTATGAGACATCCTTGTCGTACTGTGTGTTGGGGGTCTAAGTGCGCATATCCTCTTGCTGTGTAGAGGAGAATCCATAGCATAAGTCCCTTCATCGCTACCTACCGAAAAAAAAAAAAATCTATTAATTTCCTAATATGGTCATACTGTGGTCGATGATAGTGATGATGTGCGTTACGGTTGATTGTTATTTCATTTATAGAAGGAGTTTAAATCGATATTTAATTCTCGTAAATGATGTACTGTAGATTTTATTGGAACAGTTGCACCTATGTTTGTTTGGTAAATGACCTTAATTTCTTTTTGTAATCATTGTTGTTTTCTTGCTTGGTTTCTTGAGTTACGTTCGCCTGTTCGGTTGTATCCGATGCTGGATAATTATTGGACAATTCCCTTGAAACTCGTTTTAAATGGTCAATATGAACTTGTTTCTCTTCGCCACTTGACAGTGACTTAATTAAAACTTTGTTTGCTTTTATGTTAATTACTCTGTATAGGCCCTCAAATTTTGGGGATAATTTATAGTCTCTCGTATGAATGATACCATAAACAATGTCTCCTAAGCTGATAGGTGAATCTCTTGTCTTCTTGTTAAATGCCTCCGTCATTTCTTCCTTGGACATCGTTAATTGTTTTTTTACTCTTTTGTGTATGTCCTGGAAATCACGTAAACGGAGTTTAGAGTAATCATCGTAATTGTATATGGGCAGACTGTCACCTTCTAGGAGCTCATATGGTAGTTTTTTATCTGTCCCATATATAATGAAATGTGGTGTGTCACCTATGGATTTATTTATAGATCCATTAATTGAGGCTTCTACTCTGGAAATCCAATCATCCCAGCTTGCATAATTTTCACTGAGAATGTGTCGTAGCACATCTAATACTTTTTTGTTTTATCTCTCTACTAACCCATTAGATGCTGTGTGATAGGCTAAAACGTTAACCTTTTTGATGTTGTATTGCTTACATATTTCTTGTAAGATATCAGAATTAAATTCTCCTCCATTATCACTTATTAGTACCTTTGGGGTAGTAAAGAGACATATTACATTATCTGTTATTGCCTTTGCTACTGTCTCTGCTGTTTTATCTTTAATTGGAGCTAAAATGACATAACGGGAAAAATGATCCGTTGCTACGAATAGGTATAGGTTATTATTGTATGATAATGGCATCTTGAGTAAATCAACAGCGACAACGTCCCATGGTTGATGTGGTACAGGGTAATTACCCATCGGTGCAGGTGTGATTGGGTATCCTTTGTGTTTTGCACATGATTCGCATCTGTCTATATGATTGTTTATATCTTTTCGTAATGAAGGCCAGTAATATAACAGTTGGGCTTGTTTGAATGTCTTATCCTTTCCAGGATGTCCTGCATGTGGGCTATCGTTTATCGTTCGTAATACTTGGGGTATCATGTCATTAGGTACTACCAACTGGTTAGTATTTCTTTGGCGTTTTGGTTGTTTCGGGTTAATCTTGTATATTGTATTATTGACCATTGTGAATTGTTCGAGTGGTAAATGCAGTTTGGGTAATTGTATGTCATCTCCACTTTCTAACTTGTATATAACTTTAGACCATATTGGGTCAAGTCTTTGTGCTTTTGCGATATCATCATGGTTTGGGATATTTCTTTTGAGATCTAATGCCGCAACCAGAATTGTGTTCGGGTTCCTAGATAATGCGTCAGCTACTATGTTCATTTTACCTTGTATATAATGAATTTGTACATTGTAGTTTTCAACTGTACATTTCCATCTTGCTCTCCTCCCAGAAAGGAGTTTTTCTTTAAATATGCCCACTAGTGGTTTATAGTCGGTGAATAAGTGGATTTCGTAACCATATACCAAATCTCGAAACTTTTGTAATGCAAAAACCACTGCAAGTGCCTCTAAGTCTGTAGTGCAATAATTTTTCTCTGCACCTCTTGTTTGTCTGCTAGCAAATGCAATTGGTTGATTCTTTCCTCTTTTGTCTTCCTGCATCAGTACAGCCCCTAATCCTTTGACTGATGCATCTGTACAAATAAGAAATGATTTTGTGTAATCCGGATATGCTAAACAAGGTGCATTTGTTAGTTTAATTTGTAGATTGTTAAATGCCCTTTTTTGTTCTTTTTCCCATTGGAATATAGCATCTTTTTTGAGTAGCTGGAATAGAGGAAAGGCTATATGAGAGAATTGTGGTACGAATGACCTATAGTACCCAGCTAGACCTAAAAATTGTCTAACTTTGTCAGTCGTAGTGGGTTCAGGAAAATCTCTCACTGCCTGTATTTTGTCATCAATGATCTGAATACCATTAGAACTTAATCTGTGGCCCAAGAAATTTATTTCCTTAAAGCAAAATTTGCATTTAGAAAGCTTAATTTTTAAACCAGCATCACTAACTTTTTGTAAGAGTAAGTCTAACTTCTTGATATGATCCGTAATATTCTTCGTTGCGATTATAATATCGTCAAGATAAACAAATATTCCTTGTCCTAAAATTCCGGACAATACGTAATTCATAAGACGCTGGCATGTGCCAGGGGCTGTCCTCAATCCCATCGGCATCCTTGTATTTTGGTAGTGGCCTCTGTTTGTGGAAAAGGCAGTGTATTTAAGTGACTCCTCTGCAACCGGTATTTGATAATAGCCACTTAGGAGATCGATTGTTGAGAATATATTATTCTCCGGCCCAATATTCTGTAGAACGTCGCTTAGCAATGGCATGGGAAATCGGTCTGTGATTGTGTGATTGTTTAGTTTATGGTAATCTACTACCGCACGCATTTCTCCATTTCGTTTGGGCACGAAGAATAATGGGGCATTCCACGGGGAGACTGAAGGTTCAATAATTCCAAGTTTTAACATTTCATCGACATACTGATTTGCAAGTGTACGTTGGGAGTGTGGGATGCGGTAGGCTGGTACGAAAATTGGTGGTGTTTCTGGGTGCACATTAATCTTGTGATTAATCAGGTTACTACACCCTAATTGTTCTCCGGGCAATGCTACGGTGTCCCTGTGTGTTTCCAGCAGGGTTAACAAATCATTTTCTTCATCAAATTCACCTGAGTTAATTAAATTCTCTTTTATGCTTTCTTTATCCGTAGATTTTATCTCACTTGTCACTCCACCTATAACTATTTCCTTCACAGGGGCTGGACATTTTTCAGTATTAACTATACAAGTCCCCTTTTTCAACTGAACTTCCCCATTCATGTGATTAATTATGAATATCTGAGTTTGCCCTTCGTCGTTCATCTGACAATGCGTTTTCTACTAACAATCCCTTTACTTTACATAATTCTTCTAAGACAAGAGCAGTACTACTCCGTAATTTGCTCTTTATGGTAACTTTCATATAGGAATTAGGTGGTATAACTAAATCATTGGTGAGATGGACTGGAAAAACTGATAAATCAGTACTGTTATCTGGGTCTCTAATTCTGGAGGCTGGGGCTGGTGGTGGGAGTGGATCTATACACTCATCTGTTTGTCTATGTTTGTTTAAGTTTTTAATATTACCAATTCTTTTTGGTTCTCTTTTACTAATCGGTGAGGGCTCTGATGGTATTTCCTCTATGAATTCATTGTCAAAGTCTATTCCATTCATAATATATTTATGTTCTCTGCTCTCATGGATCTTAAGACCAGTAACATATGAGCTTTAATTGCTAAGTTTTCAATGATATAGAAAAATGCAGAGAATCGTCTTGTAGTCTCTGAAACTGATATTTAACCTTATCATACTTTTTACTGTAATTTTTTTTCCATCTAGCGTATATAAATCTAAATCAGCTTCTTCCAGAAAAGTTACTTTCTTTTTATTTTTAAGAATTCTATTTAGTTCTTCATGTGTTATTAAGTTCACTGGAGAGCCTGTGTCTAAAAATAAGGAAACGTTTTGATCCTCACATACAGCTGGTATCAAGATACACTCATTTCCCAACATGCCTCCTATGTGAATTTTGGACTTGCTTTTCTTTACGTTTGTTGTTTTTTGTCATGACTTGGTCTTCCCCCGATTTGAACATAGACACAATTTTTTCTACTGTTTTGCAGTTACTGGTCCAGTGCCCTTGGCATCTATGATGCCTACAGTAAGGACCAAATCCTTGTGTCTTTTGTCTATCCTCTTTTGTTTTGATAAAGCATTCATACCTTGTGTGTCCTGGTTTTGCACAATAATGACATAGAATGGACTTATCTCTTGACTGTGACCTAAGAGGTGACTTCCCATATGTAGTGTTGTTTGTGGCGCGAGAACTGCTCGGGCTGCGCGTAAACTTATGAAACTGCCTGTAGCCTGGTGTTTGTGCTCGAACCCTCGTCACGTTTAGTTGTTTGCTCTGCCTGCTTTCGGGTCGCAATCGATTTTGTTCTCTGTTTGGGGTCGGTGTAGATGTTTTCACAGCTGATACTGTCTCAGGTACTCTCATTCTACTAGAGTGTGCGGGTGTGACGACCATACCTGCTTTACTGCACTGCATCTCTACCTCGTTCATTAAGTCTAGTAAGCACATGCCTGGGGTGTAGGCGATCGTCTTGGCGATCTTAAGGGTCCTATCAGGTAATTTACACAAGGCAGCTACATAACCAATGATGTCCACGACGAGGTCTGGGGACATCTTTCCATCATCTGTTATCCAATTTGAGTTTTCCAAAGTAACTAACAATGTTCTTTTGATTGTGGAGACATCAGCAGTTATTTCACTGAGCACATGGTTTGTAGTGTGCTCCCTTACAAAATCTACAATCTTACGTAATTCTGGAATTATACCTGGCAAGAAGTTTATACCTCCAGAAAATTTCTTCAAAAATTCAGTTTTAAATTCATTATATGTCCTAGCCTTGAGGAGCTTATCTGATCTCAATAAATTGCTTGCTGGACATCTTTCCTGGCTTATGCAAGATGAAAAAATGGCAAGTTTCTCTTGTTCATCGAGTATGTGGCGCTTGACGAACATTTGTTCGCACTGTCTGACCAACGAAATGACGTCAATACGATCTTTTTGTGTGCCAGAGAATTTTGGGGCAGTTTTATCTTCATAGTAAACATAAACATGAGGTGGGGAAGTTTGATCCGTGGTATTTGTTTCGTTATTCATTTTCACTGTTTGCTCTGTTAATTTAACTTGGACTTGTTTATCGCTGTGTGAGGGAATGGTGGAATAGGTTCGGCCGGAACGGTGAACCCTGTTAAGTGTATTGGCATACATGTGCAAGTCAGCGACAAAGTCCTCACTTGCTACGTCAGAGGGGGTTTCCCACTCATCATCTGGAACTGACGTATTTGTGTCTTGATCTTTAGTTTGTGTTGAGTTTTGTACAATGGGTGTGTTGCCTTGGTGCTCTCCTAATTGTGAATCTGTTGTTGGAGCTAATTGTTTTTCATTTGGTATTAACTTGGGTGGTGGCGAAAATATCCCTGTCATTAAGATCTGGTGTTATGAAATACGCCTTTTGTTTATGTCTTAACTAAATGGATGAGTAAATGAGTTGTAATAAATGATAGATAGTGAGTGTATAAGTGTATATATATAGAAATAAGTAAAGGAGTTGAATATAGCTAATTTTAGCACTGAGAAGAAATGAGTAAGTATAATTTCACCCACTTGATACAGATCGGAGAGGCGTGTCGATGCAACTGTCGATCTCGGAAGAAAAATGCAGGGTTGATTGAAGATCTCTTGATAATTCTAGTGCTGTGTTGATGGACGATATTACTCAGGAAATTCCATGGCCTGGTGCTTGTGGTGGTTAACAGCTGTCACAGGCAAACCTCAGCATAGAACGTCGAATTTCCAACTCAATACTGTGGAAATAAATGAGTATGAGTAGGAGCTATGTGAATAATGATTAATGAGTAGTGGGTGAGAAGTGCCTGGTGTCAGTCACACGTTGCTTGGCGTGGCGTTTTGTCAGCAAACTCGCGTTGTGATGTCATCTCAGCAGTTACACATGGTGACGTCGGCTTCCCACACTGGTAGCTGTGATGAGTAACTGAGTAGCGATGCATAACCTGGGTGAAGAAAGGTGAGTAAGATGCGTTATAAATGTTGCTCTGGTGTTTTGTTGTGTGTCTTGACCTCTGCTTCAGCGATGGAGGTAGGCGGGAGAGAGTGTTGGGGTTTTGTGTGCTTGTTGCTTTGGTCTTTCTTTTTCTTTACTTGCTTTGTTTTTTATTCTTCTTGCTGCTGCTTGAAGTTACGTGAAGATTATAGAGTTGTTTTGTAGACTTGTAGGCTCATAGGCTTCTAGGCTGTATTTTGTAGGAATTCACTGTAGAACTGAAGCTAATCTTGTAGAGTCTCGCCTGCTTTTGTAGAAATTCACTGTTGATTCGAAGACGAGGTCCGTACATTCGCTGCCAACCAAATATGATTCTCGATTCTTGTAGTAGGAATTAAAGATCAGTACAGGGAGTTCATCTTGATTTATTATCTTCAGAGAAAATCTTAAGTTGAGCAATGTATGTATTACAGAGACTGAATACAATAAGTAAGTCTAGTTGGACCCCTCTTCTTGTTCACTCTCTCCACTACCTGTCGGTTCTATAGCTAGCCTCCTTCTGAGCTCTGCTTCCTAAATTCTGGTGTAGCAAGGGTCGTGTCACGTGTGTTACACTGTGGTTGGAAAGTTCTAGAAACCTGTGTGTGGATATGTGTGTATGGTCCTAGGCATTGTTCGTATGCTATCTCGCTGACACACTACCTATATCATCCCCTGACTTGCTACTTCCTGTGTATTGTCAACATTGCAAGATCATTTCCCGTTCCCAGTCATGCCTGGAGCTCGGTCTATCTATCTATTTATCTGTCTATCTCTCATGATTTGTAATTATAATATGGAGTCCTAACATCCTGAGCTATGTAAAATTCTCGTGTTAGCTATAATCAGGCCGTTTTAGTCAGTGTAGTAGAGAATTTCCGAAACAGAAAACTTAAATAAATCTGTCTTTCAAGCTTCCTGTGAGAGAGGCATTTCTTTGGCAAAAAAATAAAATAAATAAAGGTTTGGAATGTCAAAAACAAAAATTATTTAATAAATATATATTATACTTAAATTGCTACTCGTGAACAGTCCAGTGTCCAAATGGAAACTTATTCCCACATACTGGCATTATTCAGTAGAAGCATTAACATTTTCAGTTTGACTTGGACCTCTATTAGGTATGAGAAGGCATTCAGAGTCAGAGGTAGATTTTAGTAGCTTCATATTTAACACAGTGACAGTATCGGGGTAGAGAATAACTGTTTCATATTAATAATTACCTTGACCAGAGTAACACAGACCACCAGTGTGGTAGCAAGAGCGGCCACCCACACCCAGCTACCCAGAGGATAATAGAAGTTCAGCCACCCGGGAACAGCTACAGGTTTGGCCATGGCATAACACCCTTCTCTTGTGCCGACGACGCGCGTGAAGTCATATCTGAAAATTATGTTCTGTAAGGTAGTAGTGGGTGGTTCTTTGAGTGATCCATTTGAAGTTCGGTCAGGAGTGATTAAAGGAGGAACCCTTTCGCCTTTGCTGTTTGTTTTGGTTATGGATTATGTTACAAGAAAGGTTGTAAGGAGAACAGGTGCAGGAATTAACTGGAAAGAAAATAAGAGGGTGATGGATTTGGACTATGCTGATGATATTGTACTGATTTGGGGAAGTATTTACGAGATGCAGAGGGTGCTTGATTGTCTGGTGGAGGGAGGAGAAAAAGTGGGATCGGTAATAAATTGTGGAAAGACTGAAATTATTAATATGAACGTGGAGAACCAAATCGATTGTGTAATTGGGAATAATGTAGTGAAGATTGTAGAAAATTTTAAATAGCTGGGAACGATTGTATCATCTAATGGATCATTAAACAATGAAACTGAGGAGAGGACTAGACAGGCTTGGCGAGCTGTTGGAATTTTGAAATCTGTGTGGAATAATAATATACTTTCGGTTCATACTATAGTAAAAATTTACAAGTCCATGGTTAGACCAATTTTAATTTATGGACATGAGTCATGGTACAGTACAATTGCAACAAATCAGAAAGTATTGCGATTTGTGAATAAAATACTGAGAAGGATTCTTGGGGTAAAATGGCAAGACAGAGTTACAAATGAAAGAGTAAGGGACATTATGAGAGTGGAACCAGTTGATGGATATGTGTGACTGTTTCCCTGGAAATGGCTGGGGCACATATATAGAAAAGAAGGCAGTTTCATACAGGATGTGCCAGAGTGGACTGTTAGAGGACGAAGAGGCAGAGGTAGGACGAGGGAGACCTGGTTGAGGACAATGAAAATAGAAGCAGGAGAGGAGTGTTGGTGGGATCTGAACGAGATGGCAAGAAACAAATATTGGTGGAGAGAGTTCATCGAGGCCCTGTGCATCCCGTGGGGTGTCACAGGAAATGATTGATTGATTGCTTGATTGATACAATCACATGATGTCCTGGTTGTAAATTCTCACATAAACATACATGTATTTTTTTAAGGTGTATACGGTATTACTTGTAAATAATACACATGAAATTGAAAGAGACAAGCAGTTTGCATGCAGAGTGCAGGCATTATTGGCTCAAGAGGGCCTTGATATACCAATTTATGCAACTGACTTAAGTCAGATAATGGGTGTTGATATTTTCTTAAATTTCAAGTTTAGACTTTGTGAATTACTTTAGCATTAGAAACTCATAATGTTTACTAAGAGCTGTCAGTGGAATGGTTGCTGTCAATACAGCTTCAGTTTCTTAAACAGAACTAAAATGTTTATGAATGTGAACCCTAATACCCAACTTCCAAGACTGATTTTAACATTCATAAATATTCATATGTATTGAAAATTGTCAACTTTACAATCTTTATGATGTAAATATTTCACTTTCATTAAGTGGGTTTTATGAAGCACCTGCTGACTGTCTTTGGAAGCTATGATGGGGGTTGGAAAGAGCTAATATCAAATAGGTCCTCAGTAAATCAGTATCTCAGTGGCAATAGCGTTTGTGGCTGGTCTCTGGGAAATTAATGGCAAGCATACCTGCAAGTATCGATAAGAATATTAATATCTGACAAACTGTTCCTGTTAACTTTGTGGCAATCAAAGTTATGACTAAATTTTTATGTGTAACGCCATAACTTTAGATTCTGTGAAGCGTGGACCTTGCTTGAAAGGAAAAGCTGTTGAAACAAGTGGAGTGCAATTATGGGACGGATGAACAAGTGATCGGGATCTCCTTATGGAGCAAAAGGTGAGTGATAGACTGAAAATGAGCGTGTATGACAGCAAGCTAAATGTGTGCAGAGGGCAGACACGAAGACCATGATCAGAGAAGGCGCTAGTGAATCCTAGAAAGAGGAGACATTATTGAGCAGAGACAGAAATACCTGAAGGTAGTTTATCTTGAGGGTACCCCTCGCACAAAGAGGCGTCAGAAAATAGGTAAATACATACATAGCTAAACAGATAATTATATTGTTACTGTTTTTTTATAAAGTAATCTCATACATGTAACAATACCTGACATATATATTAACTTAATGACATCGTAGGGCTTCTCTGAGCTGAAAAAAAAAAAAAAATATCGGACTTTAACACGAATAAATATAGAAAGCGCAACACATTACTGTATCTTAACTTAAGGTTTGTGTGTTAGACTGTCATCCTGTAAGGCCCAAGTTTATATTCTGCCTCTGACAATCATGAATTAAGTTTTGTTTATTATGTAGTGTAAATTAACAGTTTGAAACAAGTGGCCTAGTATATACAGTGGTTTATTCGTGCTGCTTCAAAATACCTGTAATTTGAATAATGCTAGGTTGGAAATTTTATTGTGAAGTGGTTAGTAAAAGTGGTATCTGCCCCCAACCGTTAGAAAATTCTCTTCAAACCTGAGTAAAATCGTATGGAGATAGGCAAAAAAGAAAAAAAAATAATTCTCGACCAGTAGGTGTGGGGAGAGTCAATATTCTCCAGCATGTTACTAGCAAGTATGGGTAAGATTAAACGTGGTAATACAAACCTGGACGATTGTGTGTGTGTGTGTGTGTGTGTGTGTGTGTGTGTGTGTGTGTGTGTGTGTGTGTGTGTGTGTGTGTGTGTGTGTGTGTGTGTGTGTGTGTGTGTGTGTGTGTGTATCCGCCAACACAAGATCGTGCAAGCAGTGAAAGAAGGGTTCTGGAAGAATGTAGAATCGTGCATAGAAAAATTGGAGAGGAATGACAGGGTGTTTTTAACTGGGGATATTAATGGAAAAGTAGGGGATGTGAAGGTAGATGGAGTAGTTGGTGAGTGGGGTGTGCCCGCAGAAGTGAATATTTGTGCAGGGAGGGGGGTTGGTTATAGCCAATATCCTCTTTAGGTACAAGGTGACGCACAGGTATATGTAGTGAAGGATGAGAAGGGTGAATTGTTGACTTAATGAATAGAAGGCATTGATGATTAGATGTGTGTGGATGACAGAATGAGAAGGTATGTAATGGATGGAAGAACATACAGAAGTTGGGGGAGTGGACTTTCAGACCACCACTTGGTGTGGCGGTGAAAGTCAAGGTTCAAGTGCGTTGGAGAAATAGAAGGAGGGAAGGACAGGGGGATGAAGTCCATACAAAGAGGGTGGAAGAGGATTAAAAAAAAAAAAAAAGCAGAATATTAGAGAGAAGTGGAGGAGCGATTGGGTAAATATGATCTGGAGCAGATGGGGGAGGTGGAAGGTGTGCACCAGATTTTCGCAGAAGAAATCTGTGCACAATGTGAGGTGGTGTGTGGGGTGAATAACCGACGTAAGGAGGTGGTAGGAACAGCATGGTGGAATGACGAGGCGAGACAAGCTGTGACGCCAAGCGCATAGAGAGTGGATGGGTAGCAGGGACATGGAGGAAGATGAGAGACGGAAGACAGTTATGTGTAGAGAGGAACAGAGAGAGGCGAAAAGATTAGTAAGTAGAGAATGGATGGGGAGTTTTGAAGGAATCTGAGTGTAAAGTGGAGGGAATGTAAGCAAATGCTCTGAAAAGAGGTAATGAAAATTAGACAGGGTGATAAAGAAGTTAGTAGGGGAGTGAAAGATATAAATGGCAGATTGAAAATGGAGAAGGGATAAAAAGTGAGCAGACAGAAAGAACACTATAAGGAACAGTTAAACATAGAGAATGAAAGTAATGTGAATGTAAGTGGCTGAGGGATGGCTGGGAGAAGGAAGGAGATGAGAAGGGAGGAAGTGATCCAAAATGGGGAAAGCTCCAGTAATTGATGGAGTGGAGGTGAAATGCTGAAGCTTGGGGGAGAGATAATAGCAGAATAGATATGGAAGATGTGCAGATTGGCCTGGGAGGAAGGTAAAGTCCCAGAGGATTGGAAGTCAGGTATAATTATTCCCCTGTATAAATTAAGGGGGTGGGGGAAAGAAATGTGTGTTAATCGTAGGGGCATATATCACCTTAATGTAAAAGGAAAAGTATATGGGAGGATACCTATTTTCAGAGTTAGGGAAATAACAGAGGAATTAGTTAGAGAACAGCGAGGTTACTGGAAGGGAAGAGGTTGTGTCGATCAGCTATTCATCCAAAGGTCTTTAATGGAAAAGTTCCTAGAGAAGAGAAAGAAGTCGTATGCAGCTTTCATGGATATGAAGAAATCATATGGCAGAGCGGATAAAAGAGAAATGTGGGAAATATTATGAATATATAGAGTTAATGGAAGTTGTTGAATTCCGTGAAGAGTATGCACTGTATGAGGGTGCTAAGATTGCAGTGCATGTGGATTGTGAAGTGACTGAATTTGTCAATCTGAATGTTGGATTGAACATGGATGTGTCATGTCTCCATGGCTGTTCAATCTGCACATGGATGGGATTATAAAAGAGGTAAAAGGTAGGGCAGTGGATTTTGGAGTGAACCAAATGAGTAAGGGCAGAGTTTGGAAGCTTCCTGTGTTGCTCTACTGTTAAATGAAGACGAAGAGAAATTGCAAGGTTTAGTGAATGAGTCTGGGAGAATGTGTAAGAAACGGAATCTAAAGGTGCATGTAGGGAAGAGTAAAGTTGTCTTCAAAAGAAGTGAAGTCACTGAATGTAGAGTAAGGTCGGATGATGAGGAAATGGAAAATGTGAGCACACTTAAGTACTTGGGTAATGTGGATAGAAGTTTGGAGGAAGAAGTGCTTGAAAATGTGCAACGAGGAAGAAAGGTTGCTGGTACTTTGTAGGCAGTGATAAGAAGCAGGGAAGCGAGAATGGAGGTAAAAAAGTCGTTGCATGATATTATTATCCATACTCTAACATATGGAAGTGCAGTTTGGACCTTGCTGGAAAGACCCAATTCAAGAGTGAGGGCAGTGAAAATGAGTTACTTGAGAGGAGCATGAGGAGTTACAGGGAGAGACAGACTGACAAATGAGGAAGTGAAGGAACGTTGTGGTGTGGATGTGGATGTGATAGAAAACATTAGGAGAAATACAATGAGGTGTTTTGGACATGTGGAGAGGATGGAGAGCAAGAGACTAACGAGGAGGGTGTATGTGACTGAAGTGGAGGGGGGAAAGGGAAAGGGAGGCCGAGGATGAGATGCAGGGTTGGGAGTGGAGAGGCATATGCGGGAGGAATGTGTGAACTCAGGGGAGGGCAGCCAAATGGCAGGGGACAGGGCGACGTGGAGGCAATTTATTTATGGCCAGCCCTTACGGGATTTAGGCGTCTGGCAGTAGATAAATAGATAGATGTTACTTATACATAATGTTATATAATATATTATAGGTAATATTATATAACGTTAAATATATAATAAGAATATTGTTTCCATCGGTAAAATAACCAGTCAAAATGAACCACTGAAGAAGACATGATACACAGTGAACCTAAGAAATGAGAGTACGCAGCACTGTACTGTAGAGGATTGAAAACAATGTACTGTGATGTAGCACAAAGTAATATAACAGAAAAAGTAGCCCCTTACTGTTTATAGCGATTAGGCAGCACCGAAATTGCCGTGGTGGTGAAGAATGACTTTCGTTCCGCAACCTGTTGCGTTGCCTGTAAAAGGTAGAAAAGGATCACCCATTACTTTAGAGGACTCAGAAATATTCTGCATTCTCAATAGTGATAATCCGTTTACTAGAGTGAATTCATGCTATTACATTTTCCTTTATCTTGAAATCTCATGGACTGGAAGTTTGTGCACTGAAGGTGAGTGACTGCA
Source organism: Coenobita brevimanus (assembly GCF_032717465.1). Lineage (NCBI taxonomy): Eukaryota > Metazoa > Arthropoda > Malacostraca > Decapoda > Coenobitidae > Coenobita > Coenobita brevimanus. The sequence continues at coordinate 27,151,323 of NC_137003.1, forward strand.
TATGTATTTAGGGAAATGTATCTGGGGGCAATCATCTGAGAATACAGTAAAAGTGTCATCATACTTCATCCCAGGTACGTGATGGTATAATAGTGAACGTGAAGTTAAGAGCTTCACTGAAGGTCACCAGCAGATTGTAGTCCGGGCCGGAGTACTTAGTAGCGTTACCGTTTACTGACGTGATCCAGTACGGCTCGTAGTCCTGCGCAGTCCCTTTTACCAGCGCACCATAGAAGCTGCAGCGATAGCATGGTGATAGTAGTTGGAAGGACAGTGCATAATATCTCTCTCTCTCTCACATACATATAAAATATATATATATATATATATATATATATATATATATATATATATATATATATATATATATATATATATATATATATATATATATATATATGTCTGATGATAAGCAAGAAGTGGAAGGAGAATATAAGAGAGTATGGAACAGCGGGTGCAAGGATTGTATGGGTGAGGATGAAAGTAGGTATACAAGCATGGGCGATTGTGTGTGTGTATGCTCCAACAGAGGATCGAGTGGCAAGAGTGAAAGATGAGTTTTGGGCGAGAGTAGAAGCATGTATGGACAAGTTTGAGAGGAGCGAGAGAGTGCTGTTGATTGGAGACATGAATGGCAAAGTTGGGAATGTACGAGTGGATGGAGTGGTTGGTCAGTGGGGTGTGCCAGCTGAAGTAGATGGGAATGGTAGTGCTTTGGTGGACATCTGTGCTGGTAAGGGGTTGGCAATAGCCAACACCTACTTTCGGCATAAGATGATCCACCGGTATACATGGAGAGTAATGAGGAGGATGGATGGTGAACTTGTTGAACGAAAGGCAATGATAGACTACGTGTGTGTGGATGAGCGAATGAGAAGACAAGTGTTGGATGCAAGGGTGTGGAGAGGGTGGGGGAATGGAGTCTCGGACCATCACTTAGTGATGGCCAAGGTAGAGCTGCAAAGAAAGTGGTTGAGGAGACGAAGGGGAAGACAGGAGGAAGCAGCTCCTGTGAGAAGAGTGGAGAAATTGCAAGATAGTGAGAAAAGGACAGAGTATAAGAGCATAGTGGAAGAAAGATTGGGAAGGTATGAGCTAGAGCAGATGGAAAGGGTGGAAGACGTATGTAAGATATTCACGGAAGAGATAAGCGCAGCGTGTGAGGTGGTTTGTGGAGTGAGGAGGAGATGCAAGGGTGTGCAAGGGACAGCATGGTGGAATGATGAGGTGAAACGAGCTGTGGAACAAAAGAAGAAGGCATATGGTGAATGGTTGGCGAGTAGAGGTAGGGGAGAAGATGAGAGAGAGAAGAGAGAGGTATATGTGAGCAGGAGAAGGGAGGTTAAGAGACTGGTGAAGGAGAGTAAGAAGAAAGTGGATGAAGAGTTTGGGAGGAATCTGAGTGTGAAATGGAGGAAGAGTAAGAAATTGTTTTGGAAGGAGGCAAAGAAAGTAAGGCAGTGTGAAAGGGGAAATAGTAGGGGAGTGAAAGATAGGAATAATAGATTGTTGGTGGAGAAGAGAGAGAAATTGAGGAGATGGAAGGAGCACTTTGAGGATTTGTTGAATGTAGAGAGTGAGAGCAGTGTGAGTATAAGTGGTTGGGGAATGGCTGGGAGAAGAAGAGATGATAGGAGGGAGGAAAAGATCAGTAGGGCGGAAGTAGTGGAAGCGATGAAGAAGATTAAGCTGGGAAAGGCCCCAGGAATTGATGGAGTGTGTGGTGAAATGCTTAGGTATGGGGGTGAGATTGTTGTGGAGTGGATATGGAAGTTGTGTAGATTGGCTTGGGAAGAGGGAAGGGTTCCAGAGGACTGGAAATCAGGTATAATTGTTCCTCTGTACAAAGGAAAAGGGGAGAGAGAAGTATGTGGTAACCATAGGGGTATTTGCCTTCTTAGTGTGACTGGTAAAATATATGGTAGAATACTCATTGATAGGGTTAGGCATATGACAGAGGAGCTAGTTGGAGAAGAACAAGGGGGATTTAGGAAGGGAAAAGGGTGTGTAGATCAGATATTTGTTCTAAGATGTTTAGTGGAGAAGTATCTAGAGAAGGGAAGGAAAGTGTATGCTGCCTTCATGGACTTGGAGAAAGCTTATGACAGAATAGATAGGCAAGGTATGTGGAAGGTATTAAGAATATATGGAGTGGAGGGGAAATTGTTGAGTGCTGTGAAGAGTATGTACGAGGGAGCTAGGGCTACGGTGCGAGTGGATGGTGAGCTGAGTGAGTTCTTTGATCTCAATGTGGGACTGAAACAGGGGTGTGTGATGTCTCCATGGCTGTTTAATATATATATGGATGGGGTTGTAAAGGAGGTGCAAGGTAGGGCAGTGGATGTGGGGGTGGCCCTAATGAATGAGGGTGAGATTTGGAAGCTTCCGGTGTTGCTGTTTGCTGATGATACAGTATTGTTGAGTGAAGATGAATGGGAGTTGCAAGGTTTGGTGAATGAATTTGGGACAGTGTGTAGGAGGAGGAAGCTGAAAGTTAATGTAAACAAAAGTAAAGTTATGGTGTTTGAGAGGAATGAAGTCACAGAGTGTGCAGTGAGGTTGGATGGTGAGGATATGGAGAATGTGAGTGCATTCAAGTACTTGGGTAGTGTGATGAGTAAGGATGGAACTTTGGGGGATGAAGTACGTGAAAGGGTACAGCAGGGAAGAAAGGTTGTTGGTACACTGAAAGCAGTGATGAGAAATAGGTAGGTGAGTATGGAAGTTAAGAAGTCACTGCATGATGGTATTGTGATCCCTACCCTGACGTATGGAAGCGAGGCGTGGACCTTGCAAGAGGGGAACAAGTCAAGAGTGAGAGCAGTGGAAATGAGTTACTTGAGAGGAGCATGTGGAGTGACGTGGAGGGACAGGTTGACGAATGAAGAAGTGAAGGAACGTTGTGGGGTAGATGTGGATGTGGTTGAAAAGATTAGGAGAAATACACTGAGGTGGTTTGGACATGTGGAGAGAATGGAGAATGAAAGACTGACTAAGAGGGTGTATGTAGGTGAGGTGGAGGGAGGGAGAGGGAGGGGTAGACCGAGGATGAGGTGGAGGGATGGAGTTGAGAGGTATATGAGGGAGGGGGGGGTGAGTTGGGGGGAGGGGAGTCAAATGGTGGGTGACAGAGTGACTTGGCGGCGTTTTGTCTGCGGCCACCCTTTGCGGGATTAGGGCGTCGGACTATATATATATATATATATATATATAAATCTCTCTCTCTCTCTCTCTCTCTCTCTCGCGCTATATATATATATATATATATATATATATATATATATATATATATATGTATGCAAACTAACCACAGGAGAAATGAAAGGAGCGACAGTGAGTACTTTCGTATATTACATCTTCAGACAGAGTGAGACAGGAACGTAAAGGGTAGAGGTCTTTTATGCACACCCGCAGCAGGTAGTGGCACACAGAACAATGGATGACCTGAGTTTTTACCTGCAGCTTAACTTATGGTCACCTGCAGCAGGGAGTTGAACACAACAAAGGATGACCTGAATCTAAAAATGCATGTGACAAAGGAGAAGGGATTAGGAGGGGAGGAAAGGGGAGTGGGAAGGAGGGGGAAGGGGGAGGGGAGGAGGAGAAGGGGGAAGGGGAGAGGGGGTAGGGAGGAGGGGATAAATACTGCTGCTTAACTTAAGACCTAGAGGATTAATGCTTGGTGTGTCCCACACAGGTGTGACTACACCACCAGGAGATGACAGGGAACAATCACGTGTTAGTCTGGGGGATACTGCTTTAAAATTAATTCAGTTAACAATTTATCACACTTAAAATGACCATAGCTCATGTTTACATTCTTTTCATATGCGCCAGAAATTAGACAAGATTCTATTACATTTCTTTCATCTAAGCTTTTTGATCTTGCTAGAATCCTGGAGCCTGTCCAGTCAATATGGTGATCACTGGATGCTTTGTGCTGAAATAAACCACTACTCTGTTGGGCTGTCCTTACGCTGTATTTATGTTGTGAGATTCTAGTTTCCAAATCTTTTCCAGATTGTCCTATGTAAAATTTGTTACAGCTTTTACACGGGATTTTGTAAACAACGCCTGAATTACTGAAAGGGCTGTTCTTGAAGAGTTTTTTTTTGATGGTGTTCTCATATTTGAATACTACTTGTACATTGAGTTTCCTCAGTATGTGAACAACATCAAGAAAATTTTCATGGAAGGGGAGGACAAGGGTTCTTTGAATGTTCTGGCGATCTGGCTTATTAGTTTTCCCTTCAAGGAATCGTTTCTTGGCTGTATTGTGGCACTGAGTTAGTATGCTTTGTGGATATTTTAGCTTCTTTCCAATACTCTGAATCATTTTTAGTTCATCATCTAAAAATTCTGGGTCTGAAATTCTATATCCTCTTAGGTACATGGATATGAACACAGATCTTTTTACATTAATATGATGGTTTGAACAGTAATGAACATATGACATAATATTTGTAGGTTTTCTGTATACCTTAGTCTTCAAAACATTTTGGTCCCTGATAACTTTTACATCCAAAAATGGCAATTCATTATCCATTTCCATCTTATGAGTAAACTTAATCGACGGAACTAACGAATTTAATTGCAGGAGAAATTCATCAATGGGAAGACTGTTAGGCCAGAAGCACAGGATATCATCAACATATCGGAGCCAAACAATGTTTTGCTCCTTTATGGAGGTCAGTAAATGTTTCTCAAAGTATTCTATGTAAATATTTGCCAGAATTGGGGATAGGGGATTACCCATGGCCATACCAAATTTTTGTGTGTAAATTTTACCTTCAAAGGTAAGAGAAGAGTTCACAATGCACAATTTAATTAGCTTGATAATGTTTTCAGAGGGAAAACCATCAGTGTTACTACCCAGAATGCTTGGCTGGAAAGTTAAAACATCATCAACAGGGACATTTGTGAATAATGATTTAACATCAAAGCTGACTAATTTGTAGGGGTACATGACATTTAGAGATTTTAACTTTCTTACCAAATCCTCATTGATTTGTACAAATGAATCAGATGTTAAATCATTATTCACAAATGTCCCTGTTGATGATGTTTTAACTTTCCTGCCAAGCATTCTGGGTAGTAACACTGATGATATTCCCTCTGAAAACATTATCAAGCTAATTAAATTGTGCATTGTGAACTCTTCTCTTACCTTTGAAGGTAAATTTTACACACAAAAATTTGGTATGGCCATGGGTAATCCCCTCTCCCCAGTTCTGGCAAATATTTACATGGAATACTTTGAGAAACATTTACTGACCTCCATAAAGGAGCAAAACATAGTTTGGCTCCGATATGTTGATGATATCCTGTGCTTCTGGCCTAACAGTCTTCCCATTGATGAATTTCTCCTGCAATTAAATTCGTTAGTTCCGTCGATTAAGTTTACTCATGAGATGGAAATGGATAATGAAATGTAATTTTTGGATGTAAAAGTTATCAGGGACCAAAATGTTTTGAAGACTAAGGTATACAGAAAACCTACAAATATTATGTCATATGTTCATTACTATTCAAACCATCATATTAATGTAAAAAGATCTGTGTTCATACCCATGTACCTAAGAGCATATAGAATTTCAGACCCAGAATTTCTAGATGTTGAACTAAAAATGATTCAGAGTATTGGAAAGAAGATAAAATATCCACAAAGCATACTAACTCAGTGCCACAATACAGCCAAGAAACGATTCCTTGAAGAGAAAACTAATAAGTCAGATTGCCAGAACATTCAAAGAACCCTTGTCTTCCCCTTCCATGAAAATTTTCTTGATGTTGTTCACATACTGAGGAAACTCAGTGTACAAGTAGTATTCAAATATGAGAACACCATCAAAAAAACCCTCATCAAGAACAGCCCTTTCAGTAATTCAGGCGTTGTTTACAAAATCCCGTGTAAAAAGCTGTAACAAATTTATATAGGACAATCTGGAAAAGATTTGGAAACTAGAATCTCACAACATAAATACAGCGTAAGGACAGCCCAACAGAGTAGTGGTTTATTTCAGCACAAAGCATCCAGTGATCACCATATTGACTGGACAGGCTCCAGGATTCTAGCAAGATCAAAAAGCTTAGATGAAAGAAATGTAATAGAATCTTGTCTAATTTCTGATACATATGAAAAGAATGTAAACATGAGCTATGGTCATTTTAAGTTTGATAAATTAACTGAATTAATTTTAAAGCAGTATCCCCCAGACTAACACGTGATTGTTCCCTGTCATCTCCTGGTGGTGTAGTCACACCTGTGTGGGACACGCCAAGCATTAATCCTCTAGGTCTTAAGTTAAGCAGCAGTATTTATCCCCTCCTCCCTACCCCCTCTCCCCTTCCACCTTCCCCTCCTCCCCTCCACCTTCCCCCTCCCTACCCCCTCTCCCCTTCCCCCTTCCCCTCCTCCCCTCCACCTTCCCCCTCCTTCCCACTCCCCTTTCCTCCCCTCCTAATCCCTTCTCCTTTGTCACATGCATTTTTAGATTCAGGTCATCCTTTGTTGTGTTCAACTCCCTGCTGCAGGTGACCATAAGTTAAGCTGCAGGTAAAAACTCAGGTCATCCATTGTTCTGTGTGCCACTACCTGCTGCGGGTGTGCATAAAAGACCTCTACCCTTTACGTTCCTGTCTCACTCTGTCTGAAGATGTAATATACGAAAGTACTCACTGTCGCTCCTTTCATTTCTCCTGTGGTTAGTTTGCATACATATCTTAACGGTGAAGTGAAGTCTCTGCATATCTATATCTATATCTATATCTATATATATATCTATATCTATCTATCTATCTATATATATATACACTGTATATACACTGTATATGGCTAGTGAGGGAGTGATCGCCCTCTACCTACACAGATCAAAAGCCCTCGGGAGCAGGGGGGTGGTTGCTTTCTCAGGCAGAGGAACTCCTTGAGAGTGAAATGGTTGGGAAGCATGCCGGCACGTGACTGGCTACAGCATAGCTGGGTCTTTTGGGTGTGGGCAATCAGGCAAGTTAGCTGCCTACTGCGACTGCAACACAATGGCGAGGTGTTCAGGAAGTTAGCCAAAGAAACCTTGATGGACTCTGAAAGAACAGTAATGGCCCCCAGTCCCGTGCAGCCCTTAAATGGGCAGGGGGTGCTAAGAATCTCACGGTTGCCTCAATTACAATCTAATTCCTTTGTCAATGCAAAAAATACAATTAAAATTGGTAACTGGAATGTGAGAACGCTAAATCATGACGGTAAAATCGATGAGTTAGTGAAGGTTTTTCAAAATTACGGACTTGATATTTGTGCTCTGACAGAAACTAGATTAACTGGAGTCGATAAGTTGGATTTGGAGGATGGTATACGTTTATTGATATCTGGTCGACAGGACGGAATGCATTATCAGGGAGTAGGATTGTTGCTGGGTTGTAAGGCAAATAAGGCTTTATGTGAGTGGGATCCTATAGATGAGCGATTGTTATACGCACGGTTTAAATCAAATCATGGCAACATCAGTCTGTTTGTGTGTTATGCACCTACTAATGATGCACTCGATGAAAGGAAAGACATATTTTAAAAAAAGTTGCAAGAAGGAGTGGGAAGGGTACCTAGACATGATGTTTTGATCTGCGTTGGAGACTTTAATGCAGTAATGGGCTGTTCAAATGAGGGATTTGAGGCATGTATGGGTAAGATGGGAGTTGGTAGTAGGATGAGTGAAAACGGAGTGAGGTTTGGAAGCTTCTGTCTAGCAAATGACTTAGTCATCGGGGGCACACTCTTTCAGCATTGCAATATACACAAGACAACTTGGGTGTCGCCGTGTGGAAAATATAAAAATCAGATTGATCACATCGCTATCAGTAGGAGGCATAGAAGTTCTCTGCTAGATGTTCATGTTAAACGGGGAGCGGATATTGGTAGTGACCATCAACTCAGCATTGCAAAAATAAGGTTTAAACTTAAAAATCAGAAGAAGGAAAAATCTGGTGTTGGTAGATACGATATTGTTAAGCTTAGAAGGGAAGGAGAAGAAAAGGAGGAATTCAGATTAGAATGCAGAAATAGGTTTTTGGTGTTGGAAACGTTGGAAGAGGGGGAGAGAAGTGTAGATGAGATGTGGGAGGATGTGAACAAAGTTTTGCATGAGACTGCTGAATGTACGATTGGAAGGAGACAGCTTCAGGAGAAAGAAATGGATATCAGAGGAAACGTGGGATATGATAAAAAAGAGAGGTGAGGCTAAATTGAGGAGTGAGATGCAATGCGTTGATGAACAAGAGATTGAATTAGCAAGAGCTGCGTACTGGAGTTTGAATTCAGAAGTAAGAAGGTTAGCTAGGAGAGATAAAAGAAGATGTGTGGATGAAAAGGTTGCAGAGACTGAAATCTTAATAAACAAAAATGATGGACAGAGTCAAAGAATAGCATATGAATCGATTAGAGAACTGAGTGGTAATGCAGGTAAACGCAAGGAAATACCAGTTAGAGACAGGGAAGGAAATTTATTGACCAAAGATGGAGATATTAAAAATAGATGGAAAGAGCATTTTGAGACAGTTCTTAATAGACCAATACCACCAGAAGAGGATATACCGTCTGCTCAGGAAGATTTGAATATAGAAACAGGAGAGTTGAGGCTTGCAGAAGTGGAGAAAGCAGTAAAACAGTTAAAGAATAATAAGGCACCAGGGGAGGATGGTTTATTTCCGGAAATGTTTAAAGTGGAGGGGGATAGATTAATAATGATCTTGACCAAGCTATTCAATAAGATATGGGTGACGGGGTTACTACCATCAGTTTGGAAGAATGGTGTGATTGTTAAAGTTCCGAAGAAGGGAGACCTGAGTGAATGTGGTAATTGGAGGGGAATCTCTTTGTCACCGATAGCTTTGAAAGTTTTCAGTAGAGTGTTGTTAAATAGGTTGGAGCCAGTGGTTGAGGGTATTCTGAGGGATGAACAGGCTGGTTTTAGAAAGGGACGTGGTTGCAATGATCAGATCTTTATAGTTAGGCATATGATGCAGCAAGTTAATGAAATGAGAGTACCGTTAAGTCTTTGTTTTGTTGATTTTGAAAAGGCTTTTGATAGTGTTTCGAGAGAGACTATGGGGAAGATCATGAGACATTATGGAATACCAGAGGAGTTTGTGAGGGTCATTATGAACATGCATGAGGACACATTTTGTAAAGTGATGGTTGATGGTTGTCTGAGTGATTCGTTTGAAGTCAAGTCCGGAGTAATTCAAGGTGGTGTTCTATCGCCTTTACTATTTATATTGGTCATTGATTACATTATGAAACGCGTTGGAACAGAAACCGGTGCAGGTATACTTTGGGGAGAGAACAGGAAACTTTTGGATTTAGATTATGCAGATGATATAGTTTTGATTTGTGATGGCCCAGAAGAGATGCAAAGAGTGTTGGACTGTTTGGTGAGTGAAGGTCGCAAGGTGGGTTTGGTTATTAATTGTGGAAAAACTGAAATAATCAATATGAATATGGAAAATGCGCAGGAATGTGTAATTGGAGGTATGGTTGTAAAGCAAGTTGATAGGTTTAAATATTTAGGTACTTATTTAGCCATGGATGGTTCTTTGAACTTTGAATTCGAGGAAAGGTTAAAGAAGGCTAATCAGGCAATGGGAATGCTTAAAAATATTTGGAATAATAACAATTTCTCTGTGCATACAAAAATCAAATTTTATAAGGTAATGGTTAGGAGTATCTTAATTTATGGACACGAGTCTTGGTACAGCACAGTGACTATGGAAAATAAATTCTTGGTGTTTGAAAATAAAGCACTTAGAAGAATATTAGGAGTTAAGTGGTGGGAAAGGATACCAAATAGTAGAATTAGAGAAATAACGGGAGTGCAGCCGGTCGATGAATGTGTTAGATTCTCACGATGGAAGTGGCTAGGACATGTGTATAGGAGACAGGGTACACCAGGGTGGGTGGCACTTGGTAGGAGAGGTAGAGGAAGGCCAAAAGAGACGTGGGTGAGGACAATGAGACGGGAAGCTGGAGATGAATGTTGGGGAGATCTTGAGGAGTTAGCACAAGATAGGATGTGGTGGTGTGAGTTCATCGAGGCCCTATGCATCCCCGAGGGTGCCACAGGAAATGATTGATTGATTGATTGATATATATATACAGTATATACACACATACATACATATGTATATCTATATCTATATCTATCTATCTATCAGTCTATCTATCTATCTATCTATCTATATTTATAAATACTGTACATATATATATATATATATATATATATATATATATATATATATATATATATATATATATATATATATCATCATCATCCGGACCTCCTTTCCCACCCAAGGGCAGGGTGAGGAGTAGCACTGTCCAGACAGCCCCAAAATTGCCCAATCCAATGGGCCACGCTTCCATTCACTCATCATTCAAGCCCCCAGAATCCTGGCTCTATCGGATACGCCCAAAACATTCACCATGTTCTGTAGCTTCACATAATCGTATCTGACAGAGTCAATCTAGATGCTGCCACGTTAAAAAGTGGTGCCAAAAATCCCTGATCATACACTTCTCTCAACATCCATCCAGCTAGCTCGATCACCTGTCAGTTCCCTAGCCTCACCGACTTCCAAACCTCTCTTCCTCACACATTCATCCACAATATCTCTCCACCTTCTCCTTGGTCTACCTCGCCTCCTCCCTCCTTCGATTTCGCTCAGATATACCTTCTTCACCACTACTGTTAAACATTCTCTCCACATGACCATACCGTCTCAGTACGCTCTATTCAATTCTGGTGTCCCCCGATTTCCTCACTATATATATATATATATATATATATATATATATATATATATATATATATATATATATATATATATATATATATATATATATATATATATATATATATATATATATATATATATATATATATATATATATATATATATATATATGTATATATATATATATATAGTACATATATATATATATCAGCGGCAGCAGCTGAGGTACACCGCAGGACCGGCCTATCCCTATCAAAGTAGGGACGATACAGCCAGTGTATTTCTTCCCAGTGGCTTAGGCTGTCTGGTAGAGACAGTTTGTAGGGTGAGAAATGCTTGTAAGTGTAATTGTAGTGTTGTAGTGGCTTTGGATGTGTGTGTAGTCTGTGAACCAAGTGTAATCGGCCCGCCTTAACCCGTCATGTCCCGAGATTATCTGCACCTACAACATCCCCCAGTCCCGAGCCTTTTTGGAAATTTTTTTTTTTGGCTTAAACTTCCGCTTAGGTTGAGAAACGAAGGAAAATCACCAAGATAGGGCTTACCGTGGTCTGTAAGTGGTTGGAACAGGTGAGGTCCCCCGCGCCAGGTATCGTATTCTTTTATTGACGTGTCACGCGCTCACGTTTTCTATGGTAAGGAATACTGGGAGAAACAACACACAACACCTCTATAATGATTGAATTTGAACTAATAAACGATAACAGTAACAATATAATGGATTTCAGACACATATATATGAGAAATAAGCATTGTACCATCGCGCGAGCATAGCGAGTTAGGTCCAAGTCGTAACATGCTATATGCTAAGTTTCTTGTATCAGTCAACATATCATTTTTTCTACTTGTATACTTCTGTTCCAATGACATTTTACCAATTTCTATTGTTTGTAAGTGTTTTCAGATGTTTTAATTCATTATGATGACATGCAGCATAAGTTTAGCGCACATCAGCTTAGTAAGCGCACTCGCCATGACTCGTATTTCAACATACCCAATTGTTTTATCACTTTCCTATTATTTTTCCCTTTACATATAACCTTTCCTCCACCACAGTAAATGTTTTCAGTTATTTACATTCATTACGAGGGCATTTAGCGATATGCTAGCGCATATTCACGTAGCAACCACAATCTCAAACACTCGCGTTTCATCTTCTACTTTATTTATTCACTCCAATTATACTTTCCCACTTACATTACACACGTTTACACCCCTATACTGCACTATACATACTTACTGGCATTATTTATTCAAGTGAGCGTCAGAATATCGCAAGAAAATACCCTCGCAATGAATGTTTTGACCAACATAATACTCAAACACTTATATACTAATTCTTCACATATATTACACACTTTCCCACTTGTTGACTTCTATTTTCATTATTACGGGCCTTATTCATTCAACTGAGCGTCAGCATATCGCATCTCTATACACACGCTATGAATATTTGACTTAGAATATATTTCAGCACTTACAATAATTTGAACTTATATTATACCCGTAAGCATTTCCAATAATAATAATTACATAATTACGGGCCGTAGTTATTACACTGAGTGACAGAATATCGCATCATAAAACCCTTGCTATGTATGTTTCCACTTACAGCATATTTATACACTTACATGCAATTTTTGCTCTTATGTTATACCCGTATGCACTTTATACTAATATCTGGAGATCAACATGACTGATAATTTCACTGAGCGTCTGTTTGTCGCATTTACTTCATAGTTTCAGCGTCCTGTCGCATTCACACCATATCAGAATTGCATCAACGTGTGATATTTGCTGAAACATGGGTGAATACAGAGACCCACGTCACACTCAACGCACTCATAGCGGGTGTCCTTCCTCTGTGTCGTGAGTCTCACCTGGGAATTGCTACACACGTGACACCTGCGTTGGGCTGGGGAGGGATAGGAGTGGGGAAATGGCGGCTGGATATTCTCAGAGGAGTTTGGGCAATAGGGGCAGTGCGGGTGCGATGTTGGGGCCTTTCTACAGCATAACATGCAAACATCTCTCTTGTGAGCTTCCTCACAAACCCTTCAAAGGTTTCCTGAACTCCTGTTGTCATGGCGTGAAGGTGGTGGCAATTCAGAGCAGTGATGTCTAGCAAGTGAAAGAACAGTTTCTTATACCACTTCATCGTGGTCCTGGCACACTCTACCATCGATATCATGGAGTCTGACTGGTCCACCAGGCGCATGTTTATGTTATACAGTAGTCCATGACACACTCAGGTTCCCAAATGTGACGCCTGCTCTCGCTACGGTAATCTACGGAATCAGTACGGTGCATCAAGGGGTGGTGAACCGTTGACAAGAGGCTTACATCTCTATTATGGTTCCACACAGTTGCAATGATGTTGTTGGCTTTGAAGAAGACAACCTCATTCCTTCCAAGTTTCCGCCCTACCTTGGCCATGTGACGCCGGTTCACCTTCACGGTTCCACAGACACCCGTTTCATGCGTGTGAAGATAACGAGTGAGAAGAGGGCTAGTGTACCAGTTGTCCAGGTAGAGGACGTGACCACGATGAAGGTAGTCTTCTATCATCGTCTTTACCACTGCTCCTGACAGTCCAATACTTCGATCATCTATTATGTCTGTCTGTGCACCGGTGTACAAGACTATGTCTTGCACGTATCCAGTCCTACAGTCGCATATAACAAAGATCTTGAACCCAAAACGGTGCCTTTTGCTGGGTATATACTGCCTAAATGAAATATTACCTCTCCACAACATGAGACTCTCGTCTATGACGAGGTCTCTATAGGGATAGAATGATGAACGAAAGGTTTGCCTCAGGTGATCAAAGACCAACCTATTTCGCCTCATTTTATCAGTGTCGTTCGCATTTGCAGGATCATGAGCATCATAGAAATGGAGGCGACTTAGAATTTGTTGAAACCGATTACGGCTCATCACTTGCCCAAATATTGGGGTAAACATAACAGGGTCCCTTGTCCAGTAAGCAGGAATTCTGTTCTTTCGTATAATACCCATCAAAAGGACCAGGGCAAAAAATAGGAACATTTCTGAAAGGGAGACAGGGTAATCATATATGATAGAATGCCTACTCCTTGTTCCCAATCTTTCACTATCAAGGCGCTGGGTGCTTGCAAAAAGGTTGGTTTGGTATACAATCTGCTCCATGAATGCCTCACTAAAAAACAGGTGGAAAAAATCTAACCTGGTGGAATTACGGTGAATTCCGGGAGCAGTGCAGCCAGAGCGCCCCTGCTCAGTGAAGGGGTGAATGAGGGGAGAAAAATCACTCCCATCCTCCCAAAGCCATCCCACAAATCCCTCGTCCCCATCATCCCCATCACCGCCTTCGTCTGGGTGGGGAGGAGATCCTGGTGGGGGAGGTGGGGGAGAAGGAGTGCGGAGGGCTTCCCCACTGTCACTCCTCTTCCCTCTGCCTTTACCCTTTCCCTTTCCCTTACCCTTACGGCCTTGAGGAACATTAGGGGACTGTGGGGATGAAGTAGTGGAATATTGGGGAGCATAAGACGTGCTGGGGAGTGGTTCCTCCCCACCTTCCCCCTCCATGACAACACCACATGCTTTCTCACGCACCCTAACTCGACCACGTGTTAGGGGATATTGGGGAGCATAAGAAGTGCTTGGGAGTGGTTCCTCCCCACCTTCCCCCTCCATCACAACCCCACGTGATACTGAACGCACCCGCACTCGCCCAAGTGATACACTACGCCGCCTCACACTACCTAGGGAGAGCAATGACTCACTCACGTCACTCTCACTTTCCCTAATCCTCCCTGCACTTTCCCTTTGACTCCCCACTCCCTCCACGGCACTTCCTAACTCCTCAAACAAAATACTAGGCCCATACCTGCTCGTCCGATGTGGTATGCTCTCTGGGCCACAATGAGTGATTACCTCATGTCCATACCACGTGGCAGCACGTCCCACGACTCCATCCTCGTCCTCGTCCTCGTCATCGAAATCTGGTTCCAAATCATGTTGGGGATAGGCATAGGATGTTTCATGTGGTTTCTTGGCAGGCTGCCCCTCTCTAGCAGCACGGTAAGTCACGTACTGCCACTTCCTGGGAGACGGGACTTCTTCATCACTGCTTATGGTTTCTTCCTCCTCTGGCTGCACATAATCTTTATCCACAACCTCATCGTCCAGTGGGGAATCACTGTCCCCTGTAAAGGTGTCCAGGGCAGCTTGAATTTCGCTCTCTGAGAGACCTCTCTTACCCATGTCTGAGCAGGACCGTTTCTACCAGGTGAGTGGACGAGTGGTGGGTTAGTGCGGGTCACGAGGGGTCGCCGAGTGTCACCGCCTGGTGGCAGGTAGGGGAAGGTCATGTGAGGATACGTACCGCAAATCAAGTGCGAAATTTGAAAATTGTCGAAATTATGCACTTTGCAATTGCACGACGTACCGGTACGTTGCCGGGACTGGCAAATACAAATCGTTGCAATGTACCCATACATCAACGGGACGGGGCGGGTTAAGCTGATTGGGTGCAAGCATACTACTATGCGACACTGGTTCAACCACAGCACCCCTTATGTCCGCCAAAGTAGCAAGTGGCTTGGTGAACAATTCGCAAAGTTTGTAAACTCTGGCGGGAGGCGAACCCTCGTCCACCAATGTGCGAAACACACACTCTAACACTGTACCACAGAGGCTCAATAATATATATGTATATATTTCCATTCATCCATCATCCACTCCTACGTTGCCCCATGAGGAGCATAGGAGCCCAGGGAAAGGCAGTTCGTCATGACATTTAAGATGAGAGTGACCAGCCCCACTAATCCCTGAGTGGCATTACGTGAGCAATAAACCTAAACCATCCCTAGGATATAAACCTTCACCGGCTCAATCCGACTGGAGTGCAATAATTGTCCACTAAACCACCAGGTGCCCAAATTTGGTTATATGGTTACCACCCAGCATGGTAAATCTTTTCCTTGTGTACAGGAAACCCTTTGGCTTGTCACTCAGTGCAGAGTCATGCACAGGCAGAAGGAAGAGGAAAGAGAGAAGGAAAGAAGGCCAGAAGAGGGAATGTAAGGTCAACCGAAGGCAGAAGAAAGTGGAAAGACTGAAGGAAAGAAAGACAGAAGAGGACGGAAGGAAAGAAGGATGAAGGAGAGGAAAGGGCAGACACCCAAGAGCAGCACTACATTGAGTGAGTGGATGGTGAGTGCCCCCACATACCAAATATATATATATATATATATATATATATATATATATATAACCCATTGGAGCCCGGTGTCCAGAATATTGGACAGAACTGGGATTTTTCAAGTCCTTGTAAAGTAGGGAACCCCCGGGTGGGGACCTATGAGCTTCGCAACTATGAGCCGATAGGCGGAGGGCAATACGCTTAGTACCCTCCCAGTGCCATGCCTTGCCCAGCACCCCTGGAATCCAATGGGTTAATGACTGGCAAACCCATCAGTCTCTTTAACCCACTGGAGCCTGGTGTCCGGAATATTGGACAGAACTGGGATTTTTCAAGTCCTTGTAAAGTACCCCAGGTGGACTGGGGACTTATGAGCTTCGCGACTATGAGCCGATAGGCGGAGGGTGGTACGCTTAGTACCCTCCCAGTGCCATGCCTCGCCCAGCACCCCTGGGATCCAATGGGATATATATATATATATATATATATATATATATATATATATATATATATATATATATATGCTTCTGTGGTACAGTGGCAGTGAGCATTTTCATACATGGGAAAACGAGGGTTCGCGCCGCGCCGAGGTAATAAACTTTGGGAGTGTTCTCCCAGCCATGTACTGCTTTGGCAAACATTAGGGGTGCTGTGACGTGTCGCGTACTATAAAGCATGCTTGCCACTAATTGGCTTGCACGGGTCGATTACACTTGGTTCAAAGACTAAGCACACATCCAAAGCCATCCCAAAATTATAATCACACTTACAAGCACTTATCACCCTACATACAGTCTCTACCAGACAGCCTAAGCCATTTGGTCGAGATATATCGGCTGTACCGTCCCCACATTGGTTGTGATATGAATAATAAAAAATTACAATAGCAATATCTGGCTCGAAGCAGAGACCTAGTTATCTTAGTCTGTATGTGCACGTATATCCTACTGTAGTTATTGTCAAATTATTATGCTCAACCTTATATGTATCTCTTGTACTCAAAGCGGTTTATGAATAACTTTGTGCGATGGAAATGGGGGAAAATAATTAAGCTAATACATTAGAACCCAATTAAGTGCATGCGAGTTATATTTATATAAGTTAGTCACGTATTGTTTGTATGTTGACTATACCCTGTCAATTTTATGACATAGACAATGGTCCTAAATTACAGAAAGATATAGTCCTCGACCATATTGTCAGCGGCAGTAGCAGCTACATAATGTGAAAGTGGCAGAAGTTAAACACTTGTAATCAGAAGTGAAGGAATGTACTGAAGAGGCATTTTTTGTATATATATATATATATATATATATATATATATATATATATATATATATATATATATATATATATATATATGTATATATATATATATTGTTACGGAACAGAGAAAGATAATGTACACTTTAAGTGAGAATACTAAAAATCACTACTGTCCCGTAAAGTTCCAGGTTCAAAACAAAAGAGTTAGGTAAAATTACAAGTTAAAGTTTAATGCTCAAACTACAACAAAACATTCAGGACTCATAAGGATAATGTAATGGCAAAAAACAGGTTAAATATATGGTTAACTGCAATAGCCTCTATTAACATGAAATTAGCAAGAGTAAATTTACCTAAGTCAGCCCTGATAAAATGAAAATACACTGGGTAATGCTCAGTTAATGCAAGATAAATTATTACAGATACAAAATAATATTAAAACTGGCTGACAAAATGAATCCTACATAAATTACAAAAACCTCACTAGGCCTACAAATCAACACCTTATGCTACACAGTACAAGGAAAAAATGCAATAACAGTTATACTCAAATTACACAGCTGCTAGATGGTTGGGGACTTCCGGAGCACTCACAATAATAATAACGGTACAGGGGAGGACAGAGATGTGAACAAAATGAGGAGTAGATCTAAGTGGCAATGATGCAGAGACTGAGCTCATTATATAGGGGCCAGCAGAGCTTGATACAACTTGTAAGAAGGACGTGCAAATGAAGCCATGGAGACAAAGAGTTGACAATCCCGCACTGAACAACAGAAAGAACGACCCACTCCACTACAACGGCAGAAGGGGGGAGTGAGGTAGAACACGCTCGTGATCAAACAGGCAGCACACTGCACGTTAGAACGACACAAAGGATGATGAAATCATAGGCTATGTAACACCCCAAAAAGAAAAAGAAATTTACAAAGGAAATTTCTTATTACTCTAAAACAATCTGTCTAAAGTCTAGATAAGCAATCTGCACTAACATTATCTTTCCCCTTGACATGTTGTATGTCTAATGAATACTCCTGAAGAAGTAGACTCCATCTTGTCAATCTCTGATTTTTATCTTTAAACTTACTAAGGAATTTCAGTGGGTTATGATCGGTATAAATGACTATGGGGTCAAAACCAGAACACAAATAAAATGAAAAATGCTGTAAACCCAAAATCAAGGCCAAAAGCTCTTTCTCAATAGTTGAGTAGTTCTTTTGAGGTGGAGTGAACTTCTTACTGTAATAAGATACAGGATGTTCAACACCCTGATCATTCTCTTGCAGCAAAACAGCCCCAGCTCCTGTATCACTTGCGTCAACAGCCATCTTAAAAGGCTTAGCAAAATTTGGAGTAGCGAGCACTGGCTGACTTAATAGAATAGCTTTAAGTTTGTTGAAAGAGGATTCATAGTTTTCGGTCCAGACAAATTTAACTCCCTTTTTCAGTAGGTCTGTAAGTGGTGATACAAGAATAGAAAAGTTAAGAACAAATCTCCTGTAATAACCTACCATTCCCAAAAATCTTTGTAGCTCCTTCCTACTTTTACGTCTGGGACGATCACTTATAACCTGAACCTTAGCTCCTGGTGGTGCAACATGTCCATCACCAATTACGTACCCAAGGTACTGAACTTTAGCTTGACCAAACTCACACTTTGATAAATTAGCTACAAGATTAGCATGAACCAAACGCTCAAGAAATTTACTGACATGGCATAGGTGATCTTTCCAGTTGTCACTGAAGATTAATACATCATCAATATAAACAACACACCCTGCCAAACCCTCTGTTACAACATTCATGAGCTTCTGAAAAGTGGCTGTTGCATTCTTCATACCATATGGCATTACGGAACATGCAAAAGTCTTTCCTAGTGTTACAAAACATGAGATCTCCCTAGCACGTTCAGTCATAGGTACTTGCCAGTATCCCTTTAACAAATCAAACTTACTTATGTACCTAGCCTTTCCGATCTTGTCTATGCAATCTTCCACACGAGGGAGAGGGTAAGTGTCTGTTTTGGTTATCTGATTAACACGTCTGTAGTCAATGCAAAGCCGCTGTGACCCACCTGGCTTAGAGACTAGAGTGACAGGAGAACTCCACTCGTTCTGACAGGGCTCAATCATCTTGTGGTCCAACAGGAAGCCAACTCCTTCTGGATGAGAGGAACTTTCACTGGGTTCACACGGTAAGGAGGGAATTTAATCAGCTTTACGTCTCCAACATCGACATCATGCATCAACACAGTGGTTCTTCCTGGAGTGGCACGGAACACTTGTGGGTACTCCTGCAGTAATGCCGAAAACTCCTGCCTTTCCTCGGGAGGTAGATGAGAAAGCTTAGTCTGGAGATCATTCATGATATCAGGATTCTTCCCCAAACTATCACTCAGGCTCATACTGCATGGGAGAGCTTCACTTGCAGACTCGGGTGGAACAGCTACAGTGCAGACTGGATCATTTTCGTCCCGCCTGTGATATAACTTTAGCATGTTGATGTGACATAGTTGCTTGTTCTTTCTACGATCTGGTGTGGCGATGACATAGTTGACATCACTGAGTTTCTTCTCCACGAAATAAGGACCACTAAACTTGGCTTGAAGAGGTTGCCCATGAACCGGTAGCAGAATCAAAACCTGATCTCCTGGCTGAAAGTGGCGTAACCTGGACTTCTTATCATACCAAGTCTTCATCTTCTCCTGAGCAGCTCCTAAATTCTCTCTCCCCAGCTGTAAAGCAGTGGACAGCCGTTTTTTGAACTTCATCACACACTCCAGCAAGTTGACGTCATCTTCCTCCGACAGGCAGCATTCCTTGAGTAGCTTAAGGGGTCCTCTTACTTCATGGTCAAACAGTAGTTCAAAAGGTGAGAAGCCCAGTGATTCATTTGGAGATTCTCTTGCGGCAAATACAACAAATGGAAGACCTTTATCCCAGTCTTTCTGATGTTCCAAACAGTATTTCTTGAGCATCGATTTGAGTGTTTGATGATATCTCTCCAACGCTCCTTGGGTCTGGGGATGGTAAGCTGAAGACGTGATCTGGGTGATGCCCAACTCTTTCAGAGACTGCTTGAAAACGTTTGACATGAAATTACTTCCCCAGTCTGACTGTACCTCCTTGGGCAGACCAAACTTTGTGAAGAACCCTAGCATTTCCTTAACCACGTTCTTTGCTGAGATATTTCTAAGTGGAATGGCTTCAGGATAACGAGTAGCCATATCAACCAGGGTCAACACATAAGAAAATCCTGAAGAAGTCTTAGGAAGAGGGCTCACAATATCCACCAACACACGAGTGAAAGGCGCCTCAAAAGGAGGAATGGGAACTAGAGGTGCAACCTTTTCGGTCTGACTACACTTCCCCACAACTTGACAGGTGTGACAAGACTTACAATACCAGGAAACATCCCTGAAGATACCTGGCCAGTAGAAGTGTTTCAAAATGCGTGCCACAGTCTTCCTCACTCCAAGGTGTCCTGCCAAACTGGAATCATGAGCCACTCTAATGATATCTTGCCTACAAACACGAGGGATGACAACTTGATGTACAACCTCCCATTCATAGTCGGCTGATGCTGTTGGGGGTCTCCACTTCCTCATAAGTACTCCTGACTTTACATAATAACAAGTAGAAGCACCAGCTGACTCTTCCTCACTGCAAGCAGAGTTAGCTAGACCTTTCAACTCAGGGTCAGCAACCTGCAACTCAACTAACTCTTGACGAGACAAATTATCAACACTACGGGGTACTGCCTCATCTGGTGAGTGGTCCAAATTAGCAAGAAAAGTGTCAGCTAGGATAACATTATCATCATCATTATCCTCTAAATCACCAGTAACTTTAGACTTAGCCCTAGTGACAGCACATGCAGGGAACACATCAGGGACATCACAATCCTGGGCCGCAGCCACTGGCTCACTAGACAACTGAGGAGCTGGACACACTTGACTTCCACCAATATCATTTCCAAGTAAGAAAGTTACACCTGACATTGGGAGTGTCTCAACCAACCCAACCATAACGGAACCATTAACAAAACCAGACTCTAAATTCACTCTGCACAGAGGGACAGAGAAGTAATTATTCCTTACACCTTGTAAGTTTACAGTTTCATTAGAGGAATTAACATTAGAGCCTAGAACACTGGTCAGCATAAGGGATTGGCAAGCACCTGTATCACGATATATTTTAACTGATTTTCTGTCATTATTGTCCAGAGGACTGACAAAACCTTCAGACAGGAAATTAGCACATGAACTCTTGAGAGTGTCACCCACGTTACTGCTCAAAAGACGAGCTCCATCATGAGAATTTAAGTTACCCCTCAAAGCAGGTTCAGTTAACTCAGTTAAAGAATTCTGGGAACTCTCAAGGGTGGACACTAGACCAATTGACTGAATATTTAAAGACTCCTTTTTGTTCACATCACGGTCTCCAGAAACATTTCTCCGTAGTATGACCAAGCGTACTACAATAAGTACATTTACTTTTCTGAAATCTAGAGGTGAAGCTGGTATTTACTTCCTGAGAAACATCATCTTTATTCTCTTTCCTGTTACCTGTACTCTCAGTAGAGGCAACGTACTTACTCTCAGCTTTCCCTTTTTCTTTAGAATATCTCTTGTGAGTGAGGACATATTCATCAGCTAAAACTGCAGCATCAGACAAATTATCTATTCTTTTCTCATCAAGATATAGGCTTACATCTTTATAAATACACCTCTTGAAGTCCTCCAGCAAAATCATCTGCTTAAATTTACCAAAATCAGAATCCACATTCTTAGAATTTAACCACTGATCTAACAGATCTTCTTTGATTTTTGCATACTCAACATGGGATTGCTTATCTTGCTTGTAAGTTGTCCTAAATTTTACTCCATAAGCTTCAGGAACAAGCTCATAGGCCTTAAGAATCAAGCTCTTAACTACATCATAATTATCAGATTGATCCTGAGGCAAAGATGCATAAGTTACTTGAGCTTTACCGGTGAGAACAGTTTGAAGGAGTACTGGCCAATACCTTTTGGGCCAATTAAAACCTGTAGCTACCCTCTCAAACAACTGAAAATACTTTGTTAAATCAGACTCATTAAAAGGTGGGACAAGTTTAACATTTTTAGCCACATCAAAATCATCAGAGCTAGATGATCCAGCTCCACCTTGTTTCATGCGATACTCATGGTCTGCCTGACTCCTAGCAAGTTCAACTTGTGCCTCATCCTCCTTAGCACGAGACTCGCCTCCTTAGCCTGAGCCTCCTGCAGGGCTAGCTGTAACTTAGCTAATTCAATCTGCATTTGCTCATTTGGAGGAGTTACATTAACCCTTTAACCGCGGGTGTCATTCCAGAATGACGTTGCAAAAACTGGACCAAACCGCGGGTGTCATTCTCGAATGTTTGTGAATATTTTGAATAACCCGCGTTTTTTCCGTGCGCCAATTGTTTCAAGGGAGAGTAGCTATTAAGTTCTTTCACTCCAGCCGACCCCCACCTCCCTCTTCCCCCCCCTGGGGCCCCACCTCCCACCCCCTGGGCCCCCCACCCCACCCCTGACGAAGCGCGCATCAGTATCTGTCCAGCTGTGTGAGTGACAACACATGTTGATGTGGCAGTGAAGTGCAGGCAATTACAGTGCCTTTTACCTGTCTCAGTGAACACAGAGTGGGTGTTTATCGTATGTGCAGTGTTCATATATGTTTATAGTATTATTATCAGAATGAGGTTGGCATTTGGTAATGGTGTGTGAGCGAAAAATAGTGATTACAACACCGCTGATGTGGCAGTGAAGTGCAGGCAATTACAGTGCCTTTTACCTGCCTCAGTGAACACAGAGTGGGTGTTTATCGTATGTGCAGTGTTCATATATGTTTATAGTATTATTATCAGAATGAGGTTGGCATTTGGTAATGGTGTGTGAGCGAAAAATAGTGATTACAACACCGCTGATGTGGCAGTGAAGTGCAGGTAATTACAGTGCCTTTTACCTGCCTCAGTGAACACAGAGTGGGTGTTTATCGTATGTGCAGTGTTCATATATGTTTATAGTATTATTATCAGAATGAGGTTGGCATTTGGTAATGGTGTATGAGCGAAGGTAATGATGTGTGAGCGAAAAATAGTGATTTTACACCCCTCACTTCTAACGGCACTGCCCGTCCTGTGAAAGTCAACAAAGTCATGAAACCTACATCAATGGAAAGCTGAAGGTTAGTACTTTCTAATGGTACCTTATTTTTTTCTCTAGCTTTATTCTGTGCAGAGTTATTAAGGTTTAAAGGTTTGTTTACATTTGGCTGAAACCCCCGCGGGAGAGGACAGTCAGACCAAAACAATACCCGCGGTTAAAGGGTTAAACAAGCTTCATTAATCATGTCAACAATTTGATCTTTAGAATGATGAGAGCGAACAGCAATTCCCAATTGTTGAGCAACAAGTTTAAGTTCATTCTTTGTTCTGTTTTCAACATCACACACTGTTTGCACATTTGACAAAAAATCTTTGGCTTCATCAAGTGTAGTAATAGTAGACATCATGAATAAATCACAGTCACAAAATATCAAGCAATATCCTTATGATAATATCCTGAATATCCTGATATGAGGTCGCCAAATTTATGTTACGGAACAGAGAAAGATAATGTACACTTTAAGTGAGAATACTAAAAATCACTACTGTCCCGTAAAGTTCCAGGTTCAAAACAAAAGAGTTAGGTAAAATTACAAGTTAAAGTTTAATGCTCAAACTAACAACAAAACATTCAGGACTCATAAGGATAATGTAATGGCAAAAAACAGGTTAAATATATGGTTAACTGCAATAGCCTCTATTAACATGAAATTAGCAAGAGTAAATTTACCTAAGTCAGCCCTGATAAAATGAAAATACACTGGGTAATGCTCAGTTAATGCAAGATAAATTATTACAGATACAAAATAATATTAAAACTGGCTGACAAAATGAATCCTACATAAATTACAAAAACCTCACTAGGCCTACAAATCAACACCTTATGCTACACAGTACAAGGAAAAAATGCAATAACAGTTATACTCAAATTACACAGCTGCTAGATGGTTGGAGACTTCCGGAGCACTCACAATAATAATAACGGTACAGGGGAGGACAGAGATGTGAACAAAATGAGGAGTAGATCTAAGTGGCAATGATGCATGACTGAGCTCATTATATAGGGGCCAGCAGAGCTTGATACAACTTGTAAGAAGGACGCGCAAATGAAGCCATGGGGACAAAGAGTTGACAATCCCGCACTGAACAACAGAAAGAACGACCCACTCCACTACAACGGCAGAAGGGGGGAGTGAGGTAGAACACGCTCGTGATCAAACAGGCAGCATACTGCACGTCAGTTGCTCACTGATTTATCTGCCGACATGGTGCTATTATTGTGCAAACTCTGGTGGTAGTTCATATCCATCCACCAACCCGGCATCCAGTCCTTTTGACGGATCGTTATACCGGTACTGATCAGGCATTTCATATAGATATAGTTTTATATGTTTACCATTGGGCCTGTGATACTGTAGGTTAAAAAGTTTATAAAATGCATATTATTTTCACAGTATTAAGGTTCTGTCATGGATTAAATGCTTAATATGCAGCCTATTACTAAATCTTAGTAAATGACAGTGTGTGTGTGTGTGTGTGTGTGTGTGTGTGTGTGTGTGTGTAAAACAGAGAGAGAGAGAGAGAGAGAGAGAGAGAGAGAGAGAGAGAGAGAGAGAGAGAGAGAGAGAGATCAGTACTGCATAGCGCTAGTCTCATCCATAGATATATATACACTGGATGGTGCATGCCACGTTCAACAACACACACAATGGTGGCTGGAGCCTGTGAGCAGCGGCGGCTGCCTTCTTGGTGATCCCATTGAGCCCAAGCACCCGCGTGTATACACACGTAATGCGACCCGAGAAACGGAAAACTGCCATCAGAACTGAGGCACCTAAGTTATTAATTTGGAAGTTTCTCATATGATGCCATAAACAAAGTTATTTGTAATGAATCCATTTACTTTACGATTGCCGCCCTTTATGGCGTCATAATATCAATGACACCAATCTGCTCACTATCAGTGTCTCATCAGTAAACTCCTGATTAGCTGGATGCGTCTATGCAGGCCATTTTCGTACTGTCAAGTATTATTTTAGCGTACGGCCTTTTTTATAACTCAAATTGCACACAATCAAGCACAGCTTACCGAAGAGCAGAAGCCAAATATCCGAGGTTATTCCGAGCGAGTAGATATTACTAAGTTATATATCGGTGGAGTGGCGAGAGATCGCATATAGCGTAATACAATAAGCATAACATAAACATATATCAACTCATACCTAAATAGGATCAACCTGGACAGTTGTTTCCTAAGTGACGGGCCATTCAACATCTCCGTGAAACTCTTGGGTTGTCAAATATTGCATAATCAATCTCCGTCAGTTTAATCATTTAACAAGAGAGTTTAAGATGAGAATAAAGAAGAACCATAATTGTTTGTGGTGTTAAAGAATTTTAATGACATTAAATTTTTAGTGTAAGTGGCCACTGAGTATCAAAACAGAAAGGCATACTTTGTTGTTGTTGCTGTTTGCTATACTATTAGAAAATGCAACCAACAAATACACTAACAGAGAGAATAGGGAAGCATGGATCAAGAATCCATGGCTAGTTATGCTGTATCACAGTAATTTTCCAGCACATTTAACTGTTGTCATCAGAATTTGCCCTCTATGAATACATACAAAACCTGAACTTGTGGTAAGTCTCAACTGAACATTTTACTCGGATATCTCATTTAGTTTTTCAAAACAACCTCAACCAGGACACTGTATGTGTCTTACGCATTCCTTGGTGCCTTGATATATAAAATAAGGAAGAATACAGTGAGATGGGTAGGTAGTTGATACAAATCAGCTCTAGGCACTCTCAGCTATGAAATGTCAGTCCACAATCTTTAAACCGCCTGTTGGTCCAGTTGACTGCTGCACACAATGGGATGGTGTTGAATATTAACTGTATCAGCTGTTTTATCTCCAGACTAGCATGCATAGACTCAGCCTCAGGCAAAAAACACAAAAACCTTACACTGTTGAAAGCGTAAACACTTGCTTCGACAATCGCCTTGGGAACACCAAGATGGCGGCCACTGGCCTCAACTCCAGAGGGCAGTGCCATGTCAACTTGTATCGATGGCCTTATCTTTGTGACATTGTAGCTGACTGTTTCATTGATATAAGGATTGTAAAAGTATACTACTAGAATAAGAGGTGAGCATAATATTGTACAATGTCACTGAACTGATACATTCCTATTTTAATGTTCATTTTACTTTCTGAAATTAAAAAAAAAAGAAAAAAAAAAAAACAGTTCCCATAAAATGCACATAGGGAGGTAAGCCTAGATAATATGCCGATGGGAACCACTTTAACATAATCATGGATATCAAGAAAAATCTTTTAAATTAAACCAAAACTCCATCAGCCTTAAAAACTGATGGCAAATCAAGTAAACACTTCCGGTGTTAATCGATCTACCGTCGTATGGCAACTAGTTATTGAGCTTTATATGCCTAGATATAAGTCTAGCTTAGGCATGGAGAAAAATCTCATTTTTATACAGCTTTACATTTGTGCAAGCATATAATAACAAATGTTCAACAATGCACCGTTACATCTAAACAACAGTCAAGTGGCCTGGTATTATCTAGCAAAGATCACTGATCTTTATACAAACTGAAGTGGCACCGAGCAAATATCCATTTGCTGAACCAACATGGTGGCTGTCCAGTCTCTCTTTCTGTAGGGCCTCTAAGTATGGTTAGAAAGAAAAGTGACTGAGAAAGAACGAAACATTTCAGAAACTGTTCAGTGACTGTGCTATTAAGTTTTCTTTTCCAGAGTGTGTAATATGGAGCTGATACTTGTCTTAACGAAGCCGAGTAAACAAGCTTTCGAGAAGGATTTCAAGAAATAAGAAGACAAGAAATATCGAAGATTTAAACAGTGTATATAACTACTTTGTGGAGGTTCTGTAATGACAGTGTACTGTATTACTTTAAAAGGTAGATATGCATTCCAGTGACTATGTCACAACCACTGTAGGTTTGAGACAGGAAACATTTTTTTTATGCGAGAAACCAGGAACCAAAGGCCATGAGCCCACAATAACAGTTCCCTCCAAGAGAAAAACAAAATACAAGTGAGAGCCAAATTCAAGTTCCATTCATTTCGAGATGCCTGGACACACTGCGTTTGAAAGACTGGAGATCATAGGCAGCAGGAAATACAGACAGAGGGAGACAGTTCCAGAGCTGACCTGTTGCATAAATGAAGGACTGGGGGTTCCGGTTAACTCTCGCATTAAAGAGTTGGACAGAAAAGGGACGAGAGTTTGCTGCAAGATGGGTGCTACGCACCCGTCGTAGAGGTGGAGGAATGCATGCAGACAGTTCAGAGGAGCAGTGATCATTAAAGTAGCGATAGAAAAGAGATAAAGATGCAACAGTGCAGCGAAGAGACAGAGGTTGAAGGGAGTCAGTAAGAGGAGGAGAGTTAATGAGACGAAAAGACTTT
Organism: Coenobita brevimanus; assembly: GCF_032717465.1. Classification (NCBI taxonomy): domain Eukaryota; kingdom Metazoa; phylum Arthropoda; class Malacostraca; order Decapoda; family Coenobitidae; genus Coenobita; species Coenobita brevimanus. Next base: position 27,179,145 of record NC_137003.1, read on the forward strand.
GACTCCACACTATTGAGAAGAGCTGTATGTGGGGAGCCTCCCCACGCATGAAAGTTGTACTCCACACAGGGGCGGATAAAACCCCTGTATAGAGTCAACAATTGTGCAGGGGTAAAGAAAGAACGGAGTCGGCTTAGCACGCCCAATCTCTTGGAAGGAGATTTTACAAGAGATGTAATATGATCTTTCCAAGATAAGTCCCGAGTAAATGAAACCCCCAGCATGTTCAAGGATGATGCAGGAATAAGCTGAATAATATTAAATATTAGTGGGTATACCTGTGGAAGATTATGATGGGTTGATAGGTGTAAGAACTGAGTCTTAGACTGGGTTGATAGGTGTAAGAACTGAGTCTTAGATGCATTAAAAACAACAAGATTAGAGATATAAGCCAAGTCAGACATTAGGTGTGCCATAGCCTCATCCCTTGTTTGTTGAAGTAACTACTGATATGGGCGTTGCGGGAACCAAATGGAATGGCGAAGAGTGGAGTCATCAGTGTATGAGTGGATGGGGTTAGATGTACAGCTTGGAAGGTCATTGATGAATAAAAGGAAGAGAGATGGTGATAGGACAGAGCCCTGAGGAACACCACTGTTGATAGATCTAGGAGAAGAACGATGGCCGTGTACAACAGCGGTTATAGAACGACCAGAAAGGAAGCTAGCGATGAAGGCACAGATAGAAGGATAGAAACCGTGCAGTTTGGAAATTAAAGATTTATTCCAGACTCGATCGAAAGCCTTTGAGATGTCAAGTGCAATGGCAAAGCTTTCTCCAAAGTCCCGAAAGGAGGATGAACAGGAGTCTGAAAGGTAGGTGAGAAGATCGCCAGCGGAGCGTCCCTGACGGAACCCGTACTGACGATCAGAAAGAAGGTTGTGATAGGAAAGATGCTTTAAAATTTTTTTATTGAGAATTGACTCGAAGACTTTTGAAATACAGGACGTTAAAGCAATTGAACGATAGTTGGAGGGTTTGGAGTGGTCACCCTTCTTTGGGACTGGCTTAATGAGAGCAAACTTCCAGCAAGAAGGAATGTTACAAGTTGACAGACAGAGGTGAAAGAGTTTGCCTAGGCAGGGTGTAAGCACAGAAGCACAGTTCTTGAGAACAACGGGAGGGACTCCATCAGGCCCATATGCCTTATTAGTATTGAGGCCTGTGATAGCAGAAAATACATCAGCTGAAGAAACTTTAATGTCAGCCATGAGGAAGTCTGAGGTGGGAAGTGATGGAAGAACAGCACCAGAATCGTCTAATGTGGAATTGGAGGAGAAAGTCTGTGTGAGGAGATCTGCTCTATCAGCAGAAGATATAGCAACAGAACCATCAGAGTAGAAAACAGGAGGGAAGGATGATGAAGTAAAGTTGTTAGAAAGGTTTTTGGCAAGGTGCCAGAAGGAGCGGGAAGAATTCGGGTTGGAGAGTTGAGAGCATTTAGTATGGATGAAATTATTTTTAGCAGAGCAAAGAACAGACTTAGCACGGTTACGGGCAGAAACGTAAAGATGATGTGATTCAAAGGTGGGTTGGCTCTGGTACCTTTTGTAGGCCCTCTCCTTGTTGCGGACAGCATTAGAACAAGCGTGATTAACCCTTTAAACGCGGAGCGTCGCTCGGCGAAAAGGACACAACGGCGGAGCGTCGCGTTTGTGATTCTAGTAAATTTTGAATAACCGCGGGCAAGCAGGCTCCAGCTGGTATTGTCTATCAGTACCACCACCCTTTAGCTACAATTAGCATACTTTACCTTTGTACTACTGACCTCCGTTGTTGCCAAGTATCGCGTTTTTCCCCCCTCCCCCCCACCACGGCCCGGCCAGCCTGGCTGTGATATATGGCAGCGCTCTGACTGCTCAGAACTGTAAATCTGCGCTCTCCTCTCACAAGCAGTTTATGCTAATAGGAAACGCTTGTTTCCCCAATTGTAACACTAACTTTTTTTTGCACGGTTTGCCCCTGTTTAGCGTCAGTTTACCGCAGGCTTTCAAAGTGACATTATGGCGAGTTCTAGCTCTTCCGAGTCAATGCAAGCGGCCGACAAGAACGAGAATAAAGTGACAGGCGTAAAGCAGAATAAAAAGCGTGCCGTGGTGATCTTTTGGGAAGTAATATGATTGAAAATAATGTAGTATACATGTTTTTAGCTGTGAAAATGGAAATGTTTGTTGAGCGACGGGAAGACCGCCGCTGCGCTGCATGTCAGCCGTATGCTCCGTTGATTTTAGCCTTATTTTCAGTACTTATTGTACAAATACGGATTCCAAACTACCTTTACGTTGTAGTATAAAGTTTACTGTAACAGAATGAGGCTGTGGTAGAGGGGAAACCGGGTTGCTGGAGGTGTGAAAGTGAAGATTTGGTTACCCAAATTTGCAAGTCTCCAAACGTCCTTGGGTAGTCCACGAAGGCTCAACACATGTCTCTGGAGAAAGCTGAATGTAAGTACTATCAGCCATACCAAGTATAATGTTCTAGGGTTAATCTCTGATTTTTGGCTAATATTTTCCTACAGGTACTCAGACCGCGATATTACCCCGCCACTGGTGGGGGTCGCCTGTTCGCTTCCGCGTTTAAAGGGTTAAACCAAGGCTTTCTTGCGTTAGTTAGAGGATACGAGAAAGGAATGTATGCTTCCATGCACAAGAGAATAACATCCGTAATGCGCAAGGCACACTCAGATAGCTCCCGGCCATGGAAGCAATAATCATTCCACAGAAAATCAAAGAAGCATTGCCTGAGGGCCTCCCAATCCGCGGCTCCAAAATGCCACAGACGACGTTTCCCTGGAGGGTCCACAGGCCATACCGGAGTGATAGGACAGGTGAAGGTGATGAAGTTGTGATCGGAGGAGCCCAATGGAGAGAAAAGATTAACAGTATAACCAGAAGAACTAGTTGTAAGGAAGAGGTCATGAATGTTGGAGCTTTCTCCAAGACGGTCTGGGATATGGGTAGGGTGCTGTACATCCTGCTCTAGGTCATTAAGGATAGAAAAGATGTAGGCTTGTTAACCAGGTGGATCAGTGAAAGGAGAGGAGAGCCAAAGGTGGTGGTGAACATTGAAATCTCCTAGAATGGAGATTTCAGAGAAAGGAGAAATGGATAGAATGTGTTCCATCGTAGAAGTAAGATAGTCAAAGAATTTTTGATAATCAGTAGAATTAGGGGATAAGTAAACAGCACAGATATATTTAGTCAGAGAATGACAGGAAAGCCGAAGCCAGAGTGTAGAGAATTTAGAAGAATCGAGTTCAGGAACATGAGAACAAGAGAAGTCGTTGCATATATATACACAACAGCCACCTTTGGCTTTGAAATGAGTATAGAAAAAGTAGGAGGATACAGAAAAGGGTTTGCTGTCAGTTGCCTCAGACAGCTGAGTCTCAGTTAGAAAAAGGTGAGGTTTAGAGGAGGAGAGGTGGTGCTCAACAGAGTGAAAGTTAGAGGAAAGGCTGCGAATGTTGCAGAAATGAAGAAGTCAGGCAGTGGTTCCAGGCACCTCGAGTCGTCACCGGGAGAGGGGCGGAAGGTGAGGAATTTATGTTCCCCCCCCCCTGGGGACTCCGAGGCTGGGTGATGAAACGCCATGATTTTTTTGAAATTTGGAAAACGAAGTGTAGTGTGTACTGTGCATGTAGTTTGGTGTAGATAGAGAAATTTGTGTTGGAGAGCATGCTGGCCTACTCTCTGTGTAACTGAGACACTGAAAAAGTTCAGCAAAGGGGGATGGTCAGGAACTAGTCCTGAGGGCTGATGAAACGGGAGCTTCAGCACTCCCTATCATCAGCTTTCCATCCACCTCGGGAGTACTGCCCTGCTCGACTGGTGCTACAGTCTACTCCTCCCAGGAGTGTCTAAAAATAGTAAACAAAATTTTTGGCGATCGCACACTACGAGATGGGGAGAAATTGTCAGAAATCGCGAGAAGCAAAAATGTCTTTCTGAGCGTTCACATGTTCCTTTCATGAGAACGGTAATAGATATCGACCTAATTCTTTTGCATTAGGCCGGGGTATGTTCAGTAATTGTTAGAAAAATACCAAATAATAATTTTGGGAACCTCACGCCATGCGAGGGCACTAAACTCGGAAATCACGACACGCAAAAACATCCGAAAATATTATTTTATATTTTTTAGTCAGAATTCGTCATTGTTGGCTCAATAGAGGTATGAAAGGAAAGCCAGTAGTATCTGCAAAGATTCTGCATACCAGCAAGCATTAGTCTATACTATAATAGCAGCTGTGCCTCAATGTGCATGCATACATGTGTGTGTGTGTGTAAAGTCACAAATCATCTTGTGGTGACCCAAGCTTGATGGGTAGGTGGGTTGGCTGGTCAGCAGAAAGGTTGGGTTGAGTGGTAGGTGAAGGGGTGGGTGGGAGGACAGGTGTTGTGGGTAGTGTGGGTAGGTGGTCGGTATAGGATGGGTGGGTGGAGCACGCAGATGATGTAAGTGTAGTTTCCAAAGTAAGTGAAGTGAGAAGGAAGTGTGGTGCAGAGATGATGGATCAGTGGACAGAGAAAGTGAGCGGGTGAAGAACTGTAGGTGTAGTGGGCAAAGTGGGTGGAGTTGGCAGGTAGGGTGGTGTGGGTGGGGTTGTCAGGTAGGGTTGTGTGGGCAGGGTTGGTAGGTCAGGTGGTGTGGGTGGCTGGGCAGGTGGACTCTAGGATTGGTTTGGGCAGGTGGGTTGACTGGGAGGACTTTCTGTGTGAGTTGGTGGGCTTTGTGGGTGCGTAAATGGAGATAGTTGATAGGTGGATGGGCTGGGTGAAAAGGTGGGCTTTTTGTGTCGGTAGGTTTGTATGGCTTCCCAAAAGACAATAATAGACTAACTACGCTGAGTGAATAGGTATGTATTTGGGTGGGTGGGTGACTAGATGAGGGAAAAATGTGTCCTCTAAGGAATAGGTCTATGGGATAAATAGGTCTATGGGCCATGACTGTAATTGATCCAAGTGAAAAAATATGTCCATGGGGGATACATCCCTGGAGGCAATGAGCTCAAGTGGAAACATAGGTCCACTGGCCAAAAAAAAAAAAAAAAAGTCCAGTGGAGGTAATAGATCCATGCAGGGATGGTACATACTTGGAGTACTTGTTTGGGAAGAGATTAGTCCTAGTCCTACGTAAGCCTTGGGTGAGGGTCCAGAATATCCGCTCCACTCTGGCTCCTTCAGGGCTGTATGGCATGTGCATGTACATATCATATCTGTTGGTCAGTAGCATTAAATAAGTATGTGTGGTAAGTCCACATGCTGAAATGGGAAGCCTATATGCATAAACTGCTAAAATTTCTCTGCGCCTTCACTTAGAAGAGCTGGAGAGAACACAAAAGAAGAAAAATTCGATTTTATCCTGCCAGAAAACGACAATGGTTGTTTACAAATTACTAAGCATATTTTATTTATGTTAGAGTAACATGTGTAGTGAATTATGAGATTATATGATAAACATATTTTAATGAAAAAGCGGGGATAATGTAGTGATAGTTAAGGGCGCTCATCATCCATCCACTTAGTGTAGTGGTACTCTGTTTTTAGGGCAGCTCTACAGTGAGTGGGAAGCCAATTCATTTCCTGTAAACCAGGAAATCATTTACAGCACTGGGTGGTAACCTTATAACCAACCAACACGTGTTCCCTACGTGACAACAAGTGGGTTGGCAGAAGGTTAGTGCCCCTCTCTGGAAAACAACTAACTAAAATTACGAAGAAGAAGACTCGGACCAGGACTGACCAACAGGTGACGACTAAGGATTGAACAAAGGACATGGTTCGGATTGCGACATGGAATGTAAGGGGTGCACATGCTGAGGTGAAAGAGAGAGAGAAATTGTCCAAGTGCTTGATGGTGCAAAAGTGGATGTATTTGGATTAACTGAAAACTTAATGAAGTGAGATTGAGAGAGAATGGGAGTATGGATAGGGTATATGCATGGGAGTGGGTGAGAATGAGAGGGCAAAGGAAGGAGTGTGCATTATTGTGTGCAAGAGATGGAAGGAGAATATAAGAGAGTATGGATCAGTTGGCTCAAGGATTGTGTGGGTAAGACTGAAAGTTGGAGTATAATTGTGGGTGATTGCGTGTGTGTATGCACGAACACAAGATCGTGCAAGCAGAGTGAAAGAAGAGTTCTGGACAAATGTGGAAGCATGCATGGAAAAGTTTGAAGCAAATAAGACATTGTTTTTGATTGGAGATATGAATTGAAAAGCAGGGAATGTGAAGGTGGATGGAGTGGTTGATAAGTGGGGTATGCCTGCAAAGGTGGATGAGAATGGTAGTGCTGAAGTGGATATTTGTGCCGGGAGAGAGTTGGTGAGAGCCAATACCCTCATCAGACACAAAATAATCCACAGGTATACGTGGCGAGTGATGTGAAGGGTGGGTGGTGAACTGAATCAACAGAAGGCAATGACTGATTATCACAGGTCTACATAATCAAACTTTTTTCTCTCATGAGGTATATAATATATAATTTCTAGACCTACTTTTGATGACGATCACGAATATGCAGTCAAGTTTAGCGTAGCACGTTATATTTTTATGGAAATTACTTTTTATCAGTTTGGTTGAATTTTACAGCTTGACGCATACGCTTACTTATAAAAACGAAGTTTTTCTTTGTATATTTGAGGTTTTGAAGTTTTTTTTTAAGTATATCGATTCCTTGCATGAATCCAGTGTCTCCAAATTGTCCACACATACAGTGTCTTTTCATCCAAATTTCAATGACAAAAGAGGAAACTCTCCTGCCAGGCATATGAGCCCCAGCACGCCACAAGGGGCAAAGTGCCATACCATCTGAAACGTGTTTTTTTTTTTTTTTCCCACCAGCTGCTCCCTCAAACACAATCCCATGACTGCACAAAATCACTTTGCTCACTTCAGACTTTCCCCCGTACTGCACTAATAGGAAATGAGCAAAGCGACTTTGTGCAGTCATAGGGTAGTGTTTGACAGAGGAGGTGGTGGAAAAGAACAAATTTCAGCTGGCATGGCGCTTTGCCTCTTGTGGTGTGCAGGGCCTCATATAACAGAGAGTAAATTTCAGTGCAGTTTGCAAAGGTCAAACTACTCAAAATCGTCAAGCTTTAAACTTCCTTCGATGCAGCGTTCCAGGGTCGTCCCTGTACAGCATCCAGCGCAATCCGCGAGCATACTTTCATTACAGAAGCCTTGATAGCGATGTCCGATTACAATGATATCTTGATGGAAGCGTTCTCCCTGTTCGTCAGAGATGGCTCCCAGGTTCTGCTCGAAAACTTCAAGGTGCAAATGGAGAAAATGAAGTTTCAGCAACATCCGGCACCCCATAGGAGCAAAAGAATTAGCTGAGAAGTCTCATAATCCGGTTACCTCTTGTTTCCCCTGAAATTTTCACATATCCACTTGAATGAGGTCCAGGCAGTGAGTTCCACCATGGCCAGATAGGTGCTGAAGGTTTGATCTCTCAGGAGTGCCTTTATTTGTGGACCGATGAATATTCCTTCTATCAGCTTAGCTTCAGTGATGCCTGGGAATTTGCTTGAGACATATCCTAATGCTTCAATGTTTCTTCTTCCCAGTGTCTTCACGAACTGCGTCATCAAGCTGAGTTTTATATGAAGTGGAGGAAGAAGAAGGTCTCCGGGAGCAACCAGGGGCCCATTCGCGATGTTCGAAGTTCCTGGCTTGTATGTTTGTCTAGGCGGGCATGTCGACTGCACGTAGTGCTTGGAAATCCTTGGCTATCCCAGAGGCATAAGAAACAACCGTGTTTTGTGAAGCCTGATTGCAGTCCCATCAGCAACCTGATCACTTTCAAGTCTCTACACAACTTCCGTTTGTATTCTTCATATTTTATGCATCTAAAAGGGCCATAAAGTTTTTATAGCGCTCTCTCATGTGCACTGAATGTCATAAAGGCACAGAAGATTTCATATTCTCAGTGTGCAGGAATACCCCCATCAAGCTTTTCTTTGATGAATAAACACAATTGAGAAGGATCGTGCTCTTGTGAAAGGCAGCGGAACATTCCATTAATGTCCTTGCAAAAATATAGTGGTCCATCAACAGAAAAATATGAAAAAAGATCTTCATTTCGTTTTCTGATTTATGTTACTAGAACATGTTTCTTGAACAGACATTTTTCTTTTAAACGAGATGCCAAAAGTTCAGCCTTGTCCTTCAGTAGTCTGAAATCTCGAACTAAGTCATTCAGCTCTCCTTGAGAGAACTGTTAAGGTGTATCTTCATTGTCGGCTAAAACTCTGCATCCTCACCTGTGTCTTCTGACTCAATCTGAGCTACATCCTCGTCTTCATTGTAGCTACTGGCGATAACATCTTCTGGTGGTTTTGGAATGGGAAGATCTACATCGCTGTATGGCTCTGGTCTTATAGAGGATTCCAAACTGTGGTAAGCAATCTTGTGCTTGTTCTTAACAGAAAACCCGGATATGTTTACCTTGCAGAAGAAACACTCTGTAGCATGATCTTTCGGCTCCCTCCGTATCATAGGAACAGAAAATGGCATTGCCTTTTTCCTCTTCTTAGCCAATCTCGTAGTCCATTCGAACAAGCTATACAAATTACATGAGATGCCCATTTTCTGTTTTGATCTGCAAGAGCACAGGCAAAGTACAGATGATAGACCTTCTTGATATTGTTCGTGATGTTGCGTCGCAGTCCCTTCTGGGTGAACGAACCACAGACATGGCAGAAACAGTCGGGGCTATTTTCGCACTGCCTTGACCTTTCAACTGATTCAATATACAACAACAGTTGCAAAAAAGCAAAAGCAGTGTTTAGAGCAGGATTATATGTGAATATTATTATATATGGTTTCAACATGAAGGTTCATCACTCACCGTGAAAACTATCCGCAGTAGGAAAAAACAGATGGGATTCTCTGAATCAGCACCACAAAACTTTCATGATATTTTTTACTGTTGACCGCTGTTATGTCTGTGTGGAGCATATAGAGGTTGGGGGAATGGACCAGTAGGTGGTTGTGAGATTCAAGGTTCAAATGAAATGGAGGAAAAGATGAAGGGAGGAACATAAGGAAGTAGTTCATACAAGGAGGGTGGGAAGGTTACAAGAGGATGGAATAAAGGCAGAATATAAGAGAGAAGTGGGAGAGCGATTCGTTAAATATGGATTGGAGCAGATGGAGGACGCGGAAAGTGTGTGCTAGATGTTCACAGAAGAAATCTGTGAAGCATGTGAGGTGGTGTGTGGGGGAAGATGAGACGAAAGGGGGTGCAATTAACAGCATAGTGGAACAAAGAGGTGTGACAGGCTGTGGCACAAAAGAACAAAGCATATAGTGAGTGGATGAGAAATAAGGATATGGAAGAAGCTGAGTGACAGAAGAGAGAGTTATATGTTGAGAGGAAGAGAGAGATGAAATAATTAGTAAGAGAGAGTAAGAAGAGAGTGGATGAGGAATGTGGACGGGATCTGAGTGTAAAGTGGAGTGAAGGTAAGAAAATGTTCTGGAAAGACGTAAAGACAGTTAGACAGGGTGGCAAAGAAGTTAGACGGGGAGTGAAAAAAAAAATGTGTATTAGTGGTGGAGAAGGGAGAAAAAGTGAGCAAATGGAGAGAACACTTTACGGAACTGTTGAACATAGAAAATTAAATTAATGTGAGTATAAGTGGCTGGGGAATGGCTAGGAGGCGGAGTGATGTGAGAAGAGTGGAAGAAATCAGTAGGCTGAAAGTTGTGGATGCAAAGAAGAAAGTCAAAATGGGGAAAGCCTAAGGAATTGATGGAGTGTGTGATGAAATGCTGAAGCATGGGGGAGAGACAGAAGTAGAATGGATGTGGAGGATGTGCAGATTATTCTGGGAGGAAGGCAGAGACCCGGAGGATTGGAAGTCAGGTATAATTATTCTTTCTACAAAGGGTAATGGGAAAAAGAAGTGTGTGGTGATTATAGGGGCATTTGTCGTCGTAATGTAATAGGAAAAGTATATGATAGGATACTTATTGACAGAGTTAGGGGAATATCAGAGGAATTAGTTCGAGAAGAACAAGGAGGTTTTAGGAAAAGAAAAGGTTGTGTAGATCAGTTATTCATTCTTAGGTCTTTAGTGGTAAAGTTTCTAGAAAAGGGAATGAAGTTTTATGCGGTTTTCATGGAATTGAAGAAACCATAGGACAGGGTGGATAGACAAGGATTGTGGAAAGTATTAAGAATATATGGAGTAAACGGGAAGTTGTTGAATACCGTGAAGAATATGTATGAGAGTGTTAAGGCCGCAGTGCCTGTGGATAGTGAACTGAATAAATTTTTATATTTGAAGGTTGGATTAAAACAGGGATGTATCATGTCTCCACGGTTATTCAATCTATATATGGATAGTGTTATAAAAGAGATACAAGGTAGGGCACTGGATGATACAGTGACCTTAATGTGAGAGGTTTTTATGCGAGGAAGAAGGAACCAAAGGCCGCGAGCCCGCAACTGTTGTTCCTTACAAGAGAAAAACAAAATATAAGAGAGAGCCAAATTCAAGATCCATTCATTTCGAGATGCCTGGACACACTGCGTTTGAAAAACTGGAGATCATAGGAAGCAGGATACACAAACAGAGGGAGACAGTTCCAGAGCTGACCTATTGCATAAATGAAGGACTGGGAGTAACAGTTAACTGTTACATTAGACAGTTGGACAGAAAAGGGATTAGAGTTTGCTGCTTGACGGGTGCTACACGCATGTCGTAGAGGTGGAGGAATGCATGCAGACAGTTCAGAGGAGCAGTGACCATTGAAGTAGCGATAGAAAAGAGATAAAGATGCAACAGTGAGACGAAGAGACAGAGGTTTAAGGGGGTCAGCAAGAGGAGGAGAGTTAATGAAACGAAAAGCCTTCGACTCCACTCTATTGAGAAGAGCTGTATGTGGGGAGCCTCCCCACACATGAGAGTTGTACTCCACACAGGGGTGAATAAAACCCCTGTATAGAGTCAACAATTGTGCAGGGGTAAAGAAGGAACGGAGTCGGCTTAGCACACCTAATCTCTTGGAAGCAGATTTTACAAGGGATGTAATATGATCTTTCCAAGATAAGTCCCGAGTAAATGAAACCCAAAGCATGTTCAAGGATGATGCAGGATTAAGCTGAATATTATTAAACATTAGTGGGTATAACTATGGAAGATGTTGTTGGGTTGATTGGTATATAAACTGAGTCTTTGATGCATTAAAAACAACAACATTATTATTACCCCAGTCAGAGATACGAGCCAAGTCAGACATTCGGTGTGCCATAGCCTCATCCCTTGTATGCTGAAGTAGCTGCTGAGATGGACGTTGCAGGAACAGAATGGAAAGGTGAAGGGTGGAGTCATCATCATAAGAGTGGATAGGGTTAGATGTACAGCTTAGAAGGTCACTGATGAATAAAAGGAAGAGAGTTGGTGATAGGACAGAGCCCTGATGAACACAACTGTTGATAAATCTAGGAGAAGAACGATGGCCGTCTACAACAGCGGCTATAGAACGACCAGAAAGGAAGCTAGAGATGCAGGCACAGATAGAAGGATTTAAACCGTAAGAGGGCAGTTTGGAAATTAAAGATTTATGCCAGACTCGATCGAAAGCCTTAGAGATGTCAAGTGAAATGGGAAAGCTTTCGCCAAAGTCCCGAAAGGAGGATGACCAGGAGTTTGAAAGGTAGGTGAGAAGATCGCCAGTGGAGCGTCCCTGACGGAACCCATACTGACAGAAAGATGATACTGCGTTGTTAAGTGAACACGAAGCGGAACTACAAAGCTTGGAGGATGAGTTTGGGAAAGTGTGTAAGAAACGGAATCTAAAGGTGAATGTAGTGAAGAGTAAAGTTATGGTCTTCTAGATAAATGAAGTCAGTGAAAGTACAGTGATGTTGGTTGAGGAGGAAATGGAAAATGTGAGTGCGTTTAAGTACTTGGGTAGCATGATGAGTAAGGATGGAAGTTTAGAGGGTGAAGTGCTTGAAAGGGTGCAACAAAGAAGAATGGCTTCTGGTTCCTTGAAAGCCGTGACAAGGAACGGGGAAGTGATCATGGAAGTGAAAAAGTTGCTGCATGACAGTATTGTGATACTAACTCTAATGTATGGAAGTGAAGCTTTGGCTTTCGTGTGGGGACACAAATCAAGAGTAAGAGCAGTGGAAATGAGTTATTTGAGAAGAGCATGTGGAGTTACATGGAGAGACAGACTAACAAATAAGGAAGGGAAGGAACGCTGTGGTATGGATGTGGATGTGATAGGAAGCGTTAGAAGAAACGCACTGAGGTGGTTTGGCCGTGTGGAAAGGATGGGGAGTGAGAGACCGACGAGTAGAGTGTATGTGAGTGAGGTTGAAGGGGGGAGATGGAGGGAGAGGCCGAGGATGAGATGGAAGGATGGAGTGGAGAGGTATATGAAAGAGGGGTGCGTAAACTTGGTGCAGGGCAGTGAAATGGTAGGAGACATGGTGGCATGAAGGCGATTTGTATGTGGCCACCCCTTACTGGATTAAGGCGCCTGACGATAGATAGACAAATAAATAGACGGGATCAATAGTCAACGTAAATATTAAGTTGTTGTGAATTTTATTTTTAGGGATAGTTATTTAAAAAGAAGCTCGTTAGTTTTTCAATTGTTTAATCGTACATTTCATATCTTTTTGTCATATAGTTGTTGGCTGTGTGTAATTTTGCAGAATATAATATTCATTTTATATTAGTTTACCTTATTTCCAGATTATAATAATAATAATTTATGGATAATTGTTAGAAGGACAATTTATAACTTCATTCTGCTGAAGTATTAGGCAACCTCTTAATACTTCTAATAATTTTAAAAAATTTCAGAGAGCCACTGTAGTGAAAAATAATGGAGGTGATATTTAAATGCTTAAGGTCAAAAATTCTCTTAAGCAGAATAAAACTGTCATAAGTGGCAAAGATTATGCTTAATGACATCATTGGTTTAAAAGAGGGCGTAATCACTGTTCAAGGATGTGAACCACTAATCCAGTTAAGGAACGAGATGAGAAACTTACACAATCCTTCATTTATATGAGACCCTTTCCCTCCCCTTATTAAATGAACTGTACTATAATGTAGATCATATCTTACAAAACACATTGAGAAGTTTCGAAGAGCATCAAGGTATGGTGTTCTCGAGGAAGGATACCAAAATTCCCAGAACAGATCGATAGCGCGGGAAAAAAGTAACAGTTCCCCGTGGCACCGTTTGCCACAACCTAGGCAGCCTGATGAATCATTCTGCCACACAGCATCGCACTGGAAGAGTCGAGTCCGTCCTCAAACCACTATTGTGAATTTCAGTGGGCTAAGAGTGAGCAATAGTTTTGTTTTTTTGCGTGGGAAAACCGCGACTATGGCAGTGACAATGCTTAAGCAAGCTTCCGAGGAGCAGACTATGAAAACATGATTATGAATGGTGCAAGTGTTTTGAGACAGGCAACGTGTCAGTCCCCTACAGTCCACATCCTGGCCATCCATCGACTCTCAAGCAGATGAAAACATCGAGAAAACTCGACAGGCAATCTTGGAAGATCGTTGTAACTCTACTGGCGAAGCAGTGGAGGCCACATGCCTCCAAACGGATTTTGACACAAGCTCCTGGCGTGCACCGAGTCTCAGCAAAATTATCTCGTTCCCCAATCTTCTAACGGAAGTTCAAAAAGCAAATCGTGAACGTGTCAATAACTGAAAGACCACCTGAGAAATGGCCCGGAATTTCTTTCAAATGTCATAATGGGTGACAAGACCTGGAGTTAGTATGAACACGAGACCAAGCAGCAATCCAGTCAGTGGAAGGCACCAACATCTCAAAGACCGAAAAATGCGTGTCAGGTCAGGTCCAACATCAAGACAAGGATGATCTTGTTCTTGACATTGAGGGAGTTTGCCATGAAGAATGTCTTCCCCGTGGACAGACCAGTAGCTTTACATTACGGTGCTAATGCGTCTACGGGAATTGCATCATGGCAACGCATCCTCACTCACCTCACTGTTCAGCAATTCTGGGCAAAAAAAAAAAAAAAAAAAAAAAACAGCAACATCGTTGTTTCTCCACTTCCCCAGTATTCGCCAGATCTCGCTCTCAGTGATTTTTTCTTTCCCAAAGAATGATTTACAACTGAAAGGTATAAGATTTTGCAACTTTAAAAACCTCCAGGAAAAAAAAAGCTAAAGTCTCTGGACAAGGTGATAAAACACGGCTGCAGGAAGTGTTTCCATGAATGGAAAAAATGCTGGGAGAAGTGACTAGTGTCTCAAGAGGAATACTTTGAAGGGAACTAAAATGTATTTGCTGTGAGTTTTGTAATGAAAAATGATGTTAACTATTCAGAGAATTTTGGATCCCCTCTAGCATATATATATATATATATATAGACGCTTTTTGACGTTGCAATTATTTATAAAAACTGCTCATTTAAAGTCATTCTAATTGGCCTTGCTAATGCCAACTATTTTATTCAAGTGTCAAGAGTCTGTATCTTTCGTTTAAGTCCTTACTGCACCTTCAGCGGTTTTATAACCCAGGAGCTACTTCCAGTCTGCTAATTTACCTGTATTATTATTGTTTGAACTTTACGATAATTTCTGTAAGTGTTACTTTGGCAATACTTTTCGAACCTGTTTGTTTGTGTTCTCTTTTTAGCTTTAAGTTAGTGTTAAGTAAAGCAAGTTAATTCTTTTTAATTACCTATTTCATTTCCCTTTTTTGTCATTGCTATTTGTTTTCATACTTTACTGCCCTTTTCCCACTTTTGAGTTTATGACTTAGTGAGGCTAGCCGCCACTTTTTACTCTTTAATTGACATTGCTCTGTTTGACTTAATCTTCAGTCAGTCAGACCTTTAGCCTCACCTCGTGGTAACAGAGTGGCGACCTCTGCCAGGACTGTCAATACTAAGTTTTGCAGAATTTAAGCAAGTTTGTGTAAGCTGTCATATCCCCTAAGTGCTGTATATTTTTTACCTGTTGGAATGCCAAGCTTTAGCTGCCATGGAGCACGTAAACCCCAGCTCTCCCACTGCCCCTCTTCATATTGTTTCTGAGGAGGATGCCTATGCACATGTAAATTCCTCACCTGTGCTTGAGGGTGTTGTAAAGTCAGAACTTCATTCCTCTCGTCCTAGTCTAGAAGACTGGGGTTCCATTCTCCTTAATACATATTTCCAGGATGTCGGGTCGGAGCCAGCTAAGTGGGAACGCGTGGCTCCGTTAGTAGCAGATGAAGTTAGAGTAAGAGATGACAAGGATGGAGCAAGCTAGAGAGCAGGCCAGAGAACAGACAAAGGTAGAGGATTCTAGAGAACAGGCTGAAATAAATTTAGAAGAAATGAATCTTGGCTATGAAAACCTTATGAGATCCTCGGAGGGCCACACAAACTCTTCCCATTCTTTTTCAGGTTTCAGTCCTACTGATACCACTAAATTAATTTGACAAGATCCATGTTTTTGAGTTTTCACGTTTCGAAAAAAAAAAAAAAATCCTGTTGGAGGTATATGGTCTAAACAATGATTGCCTACCCTGGTTCATACTGCTGTTTTTTTTTGTTTTTTTTTTTTAATGTGTCCGACTCTGGGCAAAGGCTTCAGGACCTATATCTCGGGGGCAGTAACCTATCCCAAGGCCCAGTAGTCCTCCTACACCTCCACATGTCACCACTTCGGCGCTAACACTCACCTTCCATATTGAACACATGCTAGGGCTGTCTCATACAGGACTGCTGTATTGGTATTAGCGGGGGTATTTTTACGACATGTCGGCGGGTCATCTGGTAGATCAGGAAAGTCTGCTTTTTTATGAAATTCAGATCCTTAACCCGTCACGTCCCGAGGTTTTCCGCACCTCCGACATCCCCCAGTCCCGAGGTATTTTCGAATTTTTTTTTTTTTTGGCTAAAACCTTCGCTTTTGGTGAGAAACATCGAAAATTCATAGAGAAATCGCTCACCTGAGGTTTAAAGTGCCCAATCCAGGTAGGAGTTCCTCCTTACCTGAGTGGGTTTTCTAACATGCTGGCACCAAAGAAAACGAGTTCTATGGGAGGGTAACTATTTTATCCACTCATAAATGGTATTTATTTATTTACTTGGTACGAATGTATATGTAGTATGACAGTATATTGGTTTTCAAGCAGTAATAAAGGCATTATAAGCATTGTTTCACTCACTAACTAATCACCATACCTGACCTATTTCTGCCACACTACCTGATCATTATTTCTGGCTGTTTCTTCTTCTAATGCTATGTAAACATTGTCCTCCATATTGTCATCGATTGGGGAATCACTCTGGCCCTGAATAACTTTACTAGCCAGGTCACTGGTAACAGGTCCTTTGCCAAGACAATGGCGTGAGGGGGGGAGGGGGGAAGTTATGCAGTGTAAGGCATTGTCCCTGCTTGGTATCTTGTACAGGAATAGAGGAAGGTGTCCCGTGTATACATACGAAAAATCACGTGCGAAAATTGAAAATTGTGCAAATTAGGTACCTTGCAATTGCACGACGTACTGGTACGTCGCCGGGACTGGCAAATGCAAATCGTGGTGACGTACCCATACGTCGTCGGGACGGGGCGGGTTAAACTGTTCCCTGCCCCAGCCGGGATTAGAACCTGGGTCCATCAGGACTGCAGGCCGCCTCTCTACCGACTCAGCCACCGCCTCTTAAAGGCAAGGCCATAAGAATGTTTGAGTGTTTAAGTTCTGAAGAATGCTTAGATTACGAGAGATGAATAGTTCAATTTTACATTCATATGAATTAAGACCTGAGGCATACCGTCAGTGGTTTAGAAATGCTAAGAAGTGTCCTCTGGAGTCTTACTTATAATTTACTAGAAATGTAACTGACAGTCTCCAAATGTGGATTGGCAGAGAGAATGTGACAATTTGTGATAACCCAAGCCATAGTAGGTTGAGGGATATTGTATTCCTTCCGAATTTCATGGATATATTAGACAATGAATTAAGGATTCATTTAACGGACAAGGAAGCAAAAAGAGTCTCTGAAGCAGCTGTCATTATTGATGATTATGTATTGCATAAATATGGTAATAAGGCTAAAGAATTCACTTGGAATTTCCCCTCTAAGAAGTATACCCCTTAGCAGAGTAACCAACACTCCGGTAAGTCAGATTTAGCTGTAAATTCCAAACCTAATTTCTCTTCTGCACTCTCTAATATCTCCTCTTGTTCTTTTCAGGTGCCTTTACCACTTTGTGTTTATTGTAAGCGTCCAGGTAACAGTGTTGAAAAGTTATTTATGAAGAATGTTCCATCTAATCCCATCAACCTTGCTCGAGGTGGACCAGTGGTAACTTCTGCTTGCCCTCCAAACATAAAAGGTGGCTGCAGAATCCTGTGTTTCTTCCCCCTCTCAGCTTGTTGCTTCAGAGGATGGGGATAAGGAGCCTGCTGTCGAACTGCAGGCAGGATGTGGTATGCCCGTGCCCGTTCCTGATGCCACTTCATTTTCTGGAGACGTTCTTCAGGTGGCAGTTAGCAGTGCTGCCCCTGCCTCTTCTTTTCCTCCATATTTGTTTACTGGCAAGGTATTGTTGGGCAGAGCCGAATTTTCTGTGAGAATCCTAGGTGACACTGGAGCTTCTCTGTCATTGTGGGGAAGTGCTGAACTTTAAGTCCCAACTAAGGAGTATATGCTTATTCAATGAGTAATTGGTGCAAAAGTTATCCCTATGGTGACTGGTGACTTGAAATGTAACTTGTCTGAAGGGGCAGCATGCCTCAGGCTAGTTGACTCTCTTCCTCTTCATGCGGTCAACATGCTGCTCAGACATGATTTGGCAGGTGAGAGTAAGTGTATTGGCCATGTACTGCCCGAGATGCCTGTGCCTGATGATCTCCCCACAGGTTGATATAGAGGACGTAAATGTGTTTCCGTCGTGTGCTGTGACCAGATCCATGGCATGGGCAGAGCCTAGCTGAGACAATGTGCCACTCAGCGAAGAGGAGTGTGGTGATCCTGCAGCCATAGTGGAAACTCACCCAGAGACAGCAACTGAGGACACCAATGAAAGAGGCTTTAAAGATTGCCATTCCCCTTGAAAATACGTTCATGAATTCACCTGATGATAACACTCCTGTTCCCATTGAGGAGATGAGTGTTGGGAGATAGAATGAGTTGCAGGCAGGTGGTCCAGAGATTCAGAAGCTAAAGTTAGCTGCAGCAGAGGATTGCACCGTTGAGAAAGGTGGCTGTTTTTATGCGAAGGATGAAGTGTGTGTAGGAGCTGGCATCCACTCTATATTAGTATTGACGGTGGAGTGTGGGATCATCATCAGATTATTGTGCTCAATGCTTGTATAAATAAGTTGTTGGACTTGGCTCACTGTACCCCTTTTTCAGGCCACATGGAAGTGAGGAAGACTGCAGCTGCATGCAGAGTTTTACTGGCCATGCATGGCTGCAGCTGTGGCCGGGCGTGAGGAAGACCCTCAAGCAGTGCATGCAGAGTTCTACTGGCTGCACATAGCTGCAGATGTGGCCCAGTTCATGCAGTGATGCCATACTTGTCAGCTGGTGGGGAAGCCTAATCAATCCATACCTAAGTTGCCTCTCATTCCTGTTCATACCTATAACCCTTCTCATATTGTAGTCGATATGATTGAACCCCTGCCTCCTACATCCTATTGTAATAAGTACCTGTTAACCATAATTATTTGATTCTTTCACTAGATACCCCATGGCTATCCCTGTTCGCTCACCAAAATCTAGGATAGTTGTTCGGGCATTGCTTGATTTATTTACCAATTTTGGGCTGCTGAGGGAGATTCAGTTGGTTAAATGGTCTCATTTTCTTTCAAATACCTACTAGCAGTCCATGGTCCAGCTTGGTATCGTCCACGTCACGAACAGTGCTTACCATCACGAAAGCCAGGGCGCCATAGAGAGGTGCCACCAGACCCTTAACACGAATCTTCGGAAATACTGCATGAAACACTCGAAGGACTGGGATCAAGGAGTGTCATTCTTCTTGTTCGCCACCCGTGAAGTTCCTCAAGAGAGTTTGGGTTTCTCTCCTAATGAGCTAGTGCTCGCCCACAAGGTAGGAGGTCCGATATCCATCATTAAAAAGGCTTGGTCTAGTGATTCCACCACGAACCATGGTGTACTTGAATTTGTCAATAATTTTAAAAACAGGATGTCTAAATGCTTGGATGTGGCTAGAGAGAACTTGAAACAGGCTGAAGACAGCATGAAAAACTATTAGGACTGGGAAGCTCGTCTGCAAGAATTTAAAGCAGGTGATGAAGTGTTAGTGCTGTTGCCTATTCAAGTACAGCCTCGTGCTGCAAAGTTTTGTGGTGCTTATCCTGTGATGCATAAAGTGATTAGTGTTGAATCCTTCGTGGAAACAACAGACAAGCAAAAGAAACATCAACTCTGCCATGTTAACATGCTGAAACCTTATTACCTTGCTCTACATGCCCCTATTCCTGTGCATCTAGTCTCGGTTGAACAGGGTGAGAAGGTTCCCTGCAGTCTGGTAACCCGAGAACAAAAAGAGGAGGACTTTGAGTTCTGTACTGCGAGTACATGACAGAGCAACATTGAGGCCTGTTTTTCCCTTGTTGAAAAGGTTTTGCATTTCCCAGAAGATTTGTCTCAACAACTATGAACACTTCTTTCTTCATTTAAGGATGTCTTTGGTAGCTCCCCTGGGTGAAGGACCTGGATCAAGCATGATGTCAATGTGGGTGACGTGCTCTGTACTAAGTTGCCGCCTTATTGTGTCTGCCCCCAGCGTGTAGGAGTCCTCCACTAGGAGATGAAATACAAGCTGATATTATCTTCCCCTGTGTGAGCCCTTGGAGCTCTCTGTGACCCTGCAGTAATTCTTCATTGACTACCGCAGTCACTGCTCTGACTAGGACCGACACATATCGCCTGCCTTAATTAGAAGACTGTCTTGACTGCATTGGTTCATCCCACTGCATTTCTAGGCTATACCTTAAGATGGGCTTCTGGCAGGTGCCCTTGACGAAGCGGGCAAAAGAAGTATCATGTTTTGTTGTTGGATGGTCTAATTTATTATTAAAATGTGATGATGTATGGCATAAAAAATGCCCCAGCTATCTTTCAGAGACTTATGGACCGAGTCATTAGTGGGTTTCTAAACTGTTTGGTGTACTTGGATGATGAAGACGTGTTCATTGATACTTGGGAAAACCACCTAGAACAATTAAACTAGGTGCTTTCAAGGCTCTCAGAAGCTCAGGTTGTTGCTAACTTAATCCCTGGGCACTGGGCAATTTTTACAGCCACCAGCCTCACATTATGGGCAGTTTTCCAAAAATTGCTTGTTTTCAAACCTTAATATCTTGGATAGTATAGTATTTGGAGAAACAAATTATAAACCATGATACACATAAACTCTTCCTGAGAATAAAAGCATCCCCAGGTCTGTAGGTGGTCCCACTGATGACCAGGGAAAAAAAGAAGACAGGTTACTTGCGGTGCATGAGTCAGGATGTGTCTGACTTGGAGTGTGTGGCCCAGCCTTTGGTCTCAGCATCCGCACTCTGGCCAGCATTCGTACCACTGACTTCCCAGGGAGAGTGGTGCGTTTGTAATGCTTCCCGACTTCTTGCAGTGGAATTTTCCATGTAGTAATCAATCTCTCCCACTTTCCCTACTCACAGCTATGGGTATTAGTCATCACCTGGTACATGTGGTTTGCATATATGGTTTTCCTGCCGTAAGAGCATTGTACTTTGCCGAGTTTATGCGTGGGAAGAGGTGAAGGACACATTTTTCCCTTGCTGTCTTACAGTTTTGCATCCTTCTAATTTGCTTTTTCCGCAGGTAGCATCCACTGGTGTAATGAGTATCTTATTCCAAACCATGAGGTAAATGACTGTAGTATTGGTTAGTTTTTTTGGCACATTTTCTTGGCATTGGGTTAATGCATTCTCACTAATATTGTTATATATTACTTATTATATCTGCCACGTTACCACATTTCCAGGTTAACAGGGCACCTTTCTCACTGTTTTCTGGGAATGATGGAAAATTCGGTCTTCGGGCACATAGAATTCCACAAGACCCAGTCCCATGTAGAAGTAAGTACTGCAGCAATGCCGGATATGTGTAGTAATTGTCCATGTGCAAGATGTAGTTTTTGTGGAAATATCTGTCCATCACCACAGCAGCAGAAAACCCATGGGGATCATCGTTGGGTATATCCACATCTGTAGCTGAGCACACCATCACGTCTAGCACATTTCCAGTCTTGCAATCACATAAGACAAAGAACATCAGGCCAAAGCGATGTCGTTTGGAAGGCACATACTGAAAAAATGCTAAACGACCCCAGAATAGAACAAGCGACCCGTCAATAACCACTTTTTGAAACAGCCGGAAAAGCCTGATAAATGACTCCTTTAGCATGGTAAGAAAAGGCCTGGTCTTCCACAACCTGTCAATTAGGGCTAGGCCACAGGTCCTGTTAAAGTGCAGGAACTTGACAGTGGCCAAGTACCTGTCACAGGCCATATACTTACCAAAGATAGGTGCATGTAAGATATCGTCCAAGGCCCAATAATGGTAAAGGGCATGCTTCTTTATGTGTGCCATTATCATCGTCAGTGCGAATCACACATATATTTCCACCACCTCCATTGCCGTCAGTTCTATCATTTTTGCACTCTGGAACATTGACACTTCAAGCCAGTGGACAGATATAGCCTCGAGAAAGTTTATCTCCTCCACAAGGTAGTGCATAATACTGGGAGTAAATATTGCTTGAAAAAAGGACAGAATTGTTGGTTGCCTTGCTGCCAGGTACTCACTTTGAACAACAGCCCCTGTCCCATCAAAGACAGGTAGGGTAGGCTGGAAGCCTTCACCCTCCTCCCACACAAAAGTGACTAGCCTGCCCGACACCTGGGCTGCTAGGGCGTGATCTAGCAGGAACAAGGTGCCTCTTTGCACCACGGGCACGCCCATGACCATGGGCAAGGGGGTGAGGGGAAGGAAAGGATATGGTGGAGGCAGGGGAGGAAACAGGTGATGACTCACTAGTAGCAGAGACTCCCAGGGGTGTTGCTGGCTTGCCACATGTCCTCGATGGGGCAGCAGACCTGGTTTTCCTCACATAGGAAAGGCTAGGTTGTGGGGAAGTGGTCTTTGACGTACCGGTACTAGGTTGTGGTGATGAGGGTTGTGGCAGGAAGGGATGGCAACCTTCTTGCTCGGAGTGTGGTGGAGAGATGTGGTGACATCATTTATGTAGAACATGATCCTCATCATCACCACCATCTCCTTCACTTTTCACACTTCCTGGCACGTCCTCCTCTTCTTCAGTAACAAATATGTCACTTTCTGTATGCCTCTCCAGCCTCCTGAAGCATTTTCAGGTCCTTTTCTGATGTGTCTGAGGGAGCAGGGGTGGGCGCACATGACATGTTGCTCTCAGCATCATAACTTCTTCCATTTTCTGAAGAAGTTTTGCCATTCTCTGCAAGAGTGGACACAGTATCATTAAGTATACACTCTATGGCACTATCACTAAGCCTCTTCCTCTCATCCATCGGGAGGAGAATGGCTGGAGTGGAAGATGCAAGGGGGCCGCAGGCAGTGGGGACAGATTCAGATAAGGAGGATCTTGAAGGCATTGTACTACACATGGTCAGGGTGCAGGACAGACTGACTCACACTCCAGTGCAGAGGCAGGACTATGCTACCACCCATTGGTGATAAAATAAATTGACAGTTGCTTCAAACAATGGCGTGAAAACAATTGCAGCTATAGCCGTCACCCTGCGTCCCTGATCCACAAACTTTGCGTCGGATACGACAGTCCCCCAGCACCCAGGTTTTTTAAGAAGTATGAGTTTATTCAGGCTCAAGTTCAGTACCTTGGCTGTGTAATTGGTTATGGTCATGTCTGCCCCTCTTCTTTAAAGGTGGAGGCCATTAAGAACTTTGCCGCACCTAAAACCAGGCGTGAGCTTCAGAGGTTCTTGGGCATTGTTGGTTATTACAGATAGTTTATTAAGAACTTTTCAAGTGTTGTGGCCCCACTGACAGGCTTGTTAAAGAAAGAAAAGAACTTCTGTTGGACTGAAGATTGTGAAGATGCTTTTATGTCTGTACAGGGAATTTTGTGTTGTCATCTTGTAATGCTTGCTCATGATTTTTCAAGGCCTTTCAAACTGGCTGTAGATGCCAGCAATGTAGGAGCAGAAGCTCTACTCCTGCAGGGCGACGATAGAGCATACTGTTTGCTATTTCAGGAAGAAGTTTTCTGTGGCTCAACATAATTATTCACTTTTTGAAAAGGAACTACTTGCCCTGATCCCCACCCTGCAGAATTTTTCTGTATGTATACCTGCTTTTGGGCCGACTGTCACAGTTTAAGCCGATCATCGCCCCTTGAAGTTTTTAAACCAGTGTAGATCCTCCACTCGTCGCTTGCAGGCTAATTCAAATTCCTGTGTGATCTTAAAGATATGTATTTACGCAAGTTGAACACTGATCTTACCTCCACCATGCCTGCTTTGTCTCTGGGCAGAAAGCCGGCCCACTCCTAGCTCTCCCTCTTGAAAAATACTATGTAAGCAGAAGTTGAACTGGACCAGACCTTAGGTAAGGGATTTTCGTCATGTACGTCGTGCTTAGAACATTGATAGACTACTGGTAGAACATACTTACATACTACTGGATTACAAGTGGTTACACCAGTTAACGGGTAAGAATCAAGGCTGGCCAACGGAGCCTCTTTTCGCAAGAGTATAACCTGACCATAGAGCATATCTAGAGGGTGAAAGACGTGCTTGCTAATTGTCTGTTGCATTCTTAAGAACGAATATTCCTCTGCGAAATTCTTTCTTAGGTACGGACGTGTTATGTGTGGCTAATCACATGACTTATATACATTCTCATGTATTATTCAGAGCTTTTATTATTCACTCGTGTTGTTAATATCACTTGTGTAAATAGAGAAGAGTTTTATGAATATCCAAACCATGTGAGAGTATCTGGCCTGGCTGTGTGTTATCACTTATTAAAGTGTTATATCGTGAGGTGAAATTTACCAATAGGAGTTTCTGTAACTGAGTGGGATGTAATTTTCCAATAAGAGTTTCTGTAACTGAGTGGGATGTAATTTTGAGCCTTTCCGATGTGTAAGCTGATGCCCACATCCATTCCTGGAGCTTTCCATGTACCAGTTGTTGCCATTTAACACTACCTTCTTGTGTCTGCCCATGTTAGTTTCTACCTTGTTAATGATTTTCTGGTAAGCCTTTCGTGCTTCTGTTGTTTGTATAAACAGACCGGGCAGTATGTTACCAAGTGGACATGACGGCTTTAATCCTGTGTGTTGGTGTGCTCTGCTCTTGGACATTTTGTATATACAGTAGTACAGTAATAGGCTACATCTGCCACAAGTGATTTAAAGTTCATTAATTAAGAGAGTCACTACATGATCTACTGTACTTATTAGGTTGTACTTATTGATATTGCAATTATTAATAATAACTGCTAATTTAGAGTCATTCAAATTGCCCTTGCTAGTGCCACCCTTTTTATTCAAGTGTCTAGAGAGTGTACCTTTAATTTTATGTTCTTTACACTTCCAGCGGTTTAACAACCCAGAGCTAGTTTCAGTGTTATGGTTTACTTTTGTTATTGCTGTCTGAACTTTAGATTAATTTCTACAAATCTTAATTTGACAATCCTTTTTGAGCATGTTTGATTTTTGCTCTCTTTGTAGCTTTAAGTTAGTGTTAAGTAAAGTATGTTATATCTTTTCAATTGCCTATTTCATTCCCCCTTTTTTGTCATTGCTGTTTTTAAACTTTATTACCATTTTACCCTTTTTTGAGCATACGACTTGGTAAGGCTAGCTGCCACTTTTTACTTTGTAATGAATAAAAGTGATTATCCATACACCAGATTACTGGTGTCCTCCCTTCATAAAATATCTGCAACAGTTCGACATGAACAACTTTAGGGCGAAGTTTAGGGGAAACAACTCTAGGGAAGCGAGATCCAAAGAGATGCAGTTCGGGGAATAATAGATTACTGATAGGCGGAAGTTCTGAGATATGGTAGTGTGACAGTCCAGACACGAGCACATACCCGTTGAGCACAGGGGAAGACATGGAGAGGTGGCATAATGGATGCAACTCTGTCTGAGCATTTACCATAAAAGTATCTGTAAAACAATGCAAAGGAGGCAACATTCCTTCTTACATGTAGGGAGATAGGTTATTTGTAATAGCAGAGTTATTAATAATTCTAACAGCATTGTCCTGAGTTTTGTCTAGGTGCTTTAGTGCAACCTCCCAACAGTACTTCCGCTCCAGAAAGGTGAGTAGTATTGCAACTGAGAGAGCACATGACTCCTATAAACCATAGCCAATTACTCGTCAGTAAAGAAGCTACGAACTCGGTACAATAATCCAAGTTTTCTTTGAGGCAGTTTTAGCATGTGATATGACATGAGAGATCCAGCTGAGGTCATTTTTAAGCGAAACACCGGGAATTCCAGTACTTTTGGAGCTAGGAATATTAGTAGCATTGACGGTAATATATGAATCTGGCAATATCTGTCTAATAGTAAATTGTATATATTTGGTTTTACTGGCATTATATGGGACAAGGTTATTTTATCCCCATTCAGTGATCCTAGATAAGTCTTGATTTATGGAGATGGCTGTACTGAGTTGTGAAAAATAGATCTTAAACTTTGTGAATGGGCATGTAAATGTGAATGAACTGTAAAGTGTTGGGTCTTCTGCATATGAATGGGTGGGATCATAGGTGATAGTTAAGAAATAATTTTTTTATGAATTGTGAATAGGGTGGAGCCAGAACTGATCCTTGTGGCACGCCTTCTTTAATGGAGGGAAATTGGAGTATACATCAACCACTTTTATCTTTGTGTTTCTGAGATATCATGAAATCAGAGGAACAAATGACATTAGTCCATAGCAACGGAGTGTGAATAGTGAGGAATGGCGCCATGCTTTTCAAAAGCTTTAGAAATATCCAGGGTTACTGCATGATTTTCGCCATGTTGGTCAACTGATTGATGGATGGTGTGAGGCAGGAGTTTAAGTATATTAATGGTGGATCTTTCGTGGCAAAAACCATACTGTCTGTGACTAATTAAGTTATTGGATTCAAGATTTTTAACTATGTGCTTATTCATTACAATTTCAAATACTTTACCAAGAGAAGAAGTGATTGCTATTGTTCTGTAATCAGAGGAGTCAAAGGAACATCCTTTGTTTGGAACTGGGTCAATATTGGCTTCTTTCGAAGAATTAGGGAATGAAGAAGTACGTATGCATAGATTGAAATATTTGATCAGAACAAAAGCAAGTTCTAGGGAACACTTTTTCAAAACAACTCAAGGAATTCCATCTGGGCCAGGAGCTTTGTTGGTTGGTAAATTATCTTGGATGGCTTTTATGTATCTAGTCTGTATTTTAGGTGGAGCAATTTTGGGAAAGTCAAGTCCTAGTACTGGGATGTTCTGGCTGACTTCCTCTGCCATAGAATTTCTGGCAGCTTTACTGACAAGGATATTTACTTTACCACGCTGGTCATTTGTAATGTTACCCTCTGAAGATTTTAGTGGGAGAATGGGGGATGACTTGCATAAGTTATTATTGAAAGATTTCAGAGTTGGTCAGAATATTTTAGTGATTAGGATTGCTTAGTAGTTTGGATGCTTTATATATATATATATATATATATATATATATATATATATATATATATATGTGTGTGTGTGTCAGTGTGTGTGTGTGTGCGTGTGTGTGTGTGTGTGTGTGTGAATCTTGAGCTTGTAATATGTTCATCCTGAGATCTGGTTCTAGTTATCGTGTAGTCGAAGGTGGGGGAAGTTAAAGATGGATATAGGGAGTTGATTGTAGTTTATTATCTTCAAGGAAGAGTTGAACCTGCCCCGTCCTGACCGATTTTCCACCACTGACCCCCCTCAATCCCGACCAATTTTGGAAAAAAAAAAAAATTTTGGCTCAAACCTCCGCTTTTGGTGAGAAACATCACAAATTCATAGAGAAATCGCTCACGTGAGGTTTAAAATACTGAATACAGGTAGTTGTACCCTTTACCTTACTGGATTTTCTATCAGGCTGGCTCCAAAGAAAATGAGTTCTATGAGAGGGTAACTATCCCACACCACTAATAAACGGTATTTATTTATTTGGTACGACGTGTGAGACGTGTGGGTGGTGGTGTAAGAAAAGGAAGTGAATGGTGGTGCGAGGAAGTAAGTATGGCTGTGGCTGAGAAGAGACGTGCATATGAAGTGTGGCTGCAGAGGAAGGATGAGATGTCGTATGAAAGGTATAAGGAAAAGAGGAATAGAGCGAGAAGGGCTGTGCGTGATGCTAAAGTGGCAGCAGATGAGAGGTGGGGTAGGCGGCTGACAGAATTTTCAACAGAATAAGAAAATGTTTTGGAAGGAGGTGAAAAGGGTGCGAAAGGGAGAGTCTGGGAAGGAAGAACGAGTAAAAGCAGAGGATGGAAGGATGTTAATTGAGATGGATGCAGTAAGGAAGAGATGGGCAGAGTATTTTGAAAGATTGTTAAATGTAGAGGAGGAAAGGGTGGCTGAGATTGTGGCAGATAGAAGGGTGCAAGGAATAAATGTGTTGGGAGAGTTGAATGATTCTTTGATCACGAAGGAGGAAGTGGAGAAGGCAGTAAAGGAGATGAAAACAGGGAAAGCTGCAGGTATGGATGGGTGTGCTGTGGAATGCCTGAAGGGTGGTGGAGTGACTATTGTTGACTGGTTAGTAAGATTATTGAATGTGTGCTTTGAGAAAGGTATGGTGCCAATTGACTGGGCAAGTGCTTGTGTGGTCCCGTTGTATAAAGGCAAGGGTGATAAGTATGAATGTACTAGCTTTAGGGGTATAAGTCTGTTGAGTGTTGTAGGTAAAGTGTATGGTAGAGTGTTAATTATGAGAGTTAGAGAGGGTACAGAGGGAGTGATTAGTGATGAGCAGTGTGGCTTTAGGAGAGGGAGGGGATGCGTTGATCAGGTGTTTGCTGTGAGACAAGTGTGTGAAAAGTATTTAGCGAAAGGTAAGGATGTGTTTTGGGCATTTATGGATTTAGAGAAAGCGTATGATAGAATTGATAGGGAGGCTTTGTGGACTGTTTTAAGACTGTATGGACTTGATGGTAGGTTACTAAAAGGGGTGAAAAGTTTTTATGTAAATAGTAGAGCGTGTGTAAGAGTGGGAAATGCTGTGAGTTATTGGTTTCCCGTGAGACTTGGGCTGCGACAGGGATGTGTGATGTCGCCTTGGTTGTTTAATATTTACATGGATGGTGTTGTAAGGGAGGTGAATGCAAGAGTTTTAGGTGGTCTGAGTCTGGTAAATGTTGATGGAGGAGAGTGGAATCTGAAGCAGCTGCTGTTTGCAGATGATACTGCACTGGTGACTGATTCAGAGGAGAGATTGAGACAGTTGGTAGAGGAGTTTGGAAGGGTGTGTGAAAGGAGGAAATTGAAAGTAAATGAGAATAAGAGTAAAGTGATGAAGTGTACGAGGTTGATAGATGGTAGGGGGATGAATATAGTTTTGAATGGTGAGTTGCTTGAGGAGGTAGATTGTTTTAAATATCTAGGGTCACATGTTGCTGTGGATGGAAGAATAGATGCAGAAGTGAAGTTTAGAATAAATGAAGTAGGAAAGGTGCTGGGAGGAATGAAAAAAGTGTTTAAATGTCGTTCGCTTAGAATGCATGTAAAGAGAAGGCTGTATGAGGGTGTTGTGGTACCGACTGCATTATATGGGGCTGAAACATGGAATATGGGTGTAGCAGAGAGGAAAAGTTTGAATGTAATGGAGATGAGATGTCTGAGGAGTATGTGTGGAGTGACGCGTATGGATCGAGTGCGAAATGATGAAGTGCGAAGGAGAACTGGAGTTGTTCGGGAGATGGCTGGTAGAGTTGAGCAGAGGGTGTTGCAATGGTTTGGGCATATGGAGAGAATGGATGATGAGCGATTGGTGAAAAAGATAACTAGATCTGATGTGAGAGGTGTAAGACTGAGAGGAAGACCACGAATAGGATGGATGGACAGTGTGAAGAGAGCGCTGGATGCGAGAGGGATGTCTGTTGAGCAAGGAAGAGTGGCTGTGCGTGACAGAAATAAATGGAGAGAAATTGTGAATGAATAAGTGATGACGCAGCCCTGAGGGGATATTCTCCCGCATTTGGTCTGATCAGCTAGTCAGGTCAGGTGCGGGTAAGGGGATGGGTCTGTTATGATGTGGCAGGGGTAAACCAGTTCTGCTGTCGGGCCCTGCTGTGGATGTCACTGATTGCATTGCGCAGTTGACCCTTGTGCGGTGTGATGCGGTGAGGATCTGTCCGTTCTCCCCTTTGGGGCTAAGATGCGAATGAATGTGTTTGAATGGATGAGTAAATGGAGAGTGAGTCGTCCTGTCTCGGCTACCTCCCTTTCCTTGGGGGAAGCAGCCTAGGTATATAGATAGATAGATAGACGAATTTATATGTAGTACCAGAGAATATTGGTTTTCACACAATAATATAGGCAATATAAGCATTGTTTCTCTCACCAAACACATTAACATACCTGACCTTTTTTGGTGACATTACCTGATCATCATTTCTGACTGTTTCTTCCTCTAATACTATGTAAACTGTACTCCACATTGTCATCGTTTGGGGAACCACTCTGGTCTTGAATTTTGTACAGTGGGACGACATGTCTTTCCTGGCCAGGTCATTCATAAAGGGTGAATTGCCAAGACAATGGCATGTGGAGGGGGGGGGTTCATGCCAGGTAAGGCATTGATCCTGCCTGGTATCTTGTAGAGGAAGGTCTCACGTGTATATGTACCAAAAATCACTTGCAAAATATGAAAATTGTGCAAATTAGGGACCTTGCAATTGCTTCATGTTTATATACATCAACAGGAGCCACAATTACAAAATGTGTGGACGTATATATATGTCAGCAGGAGTCGGCGGGTTAATTTGAGCAGTGTATGTATTACATAGGAAGGTAATTTACTAGCTAAGTCTCATTGGACCCCTCTTCTCTCTTCCTCACTCCACAACCTTTCAGTTCTATGGCTAACCCTTTCTGACTCTCTAATTCTTCCAATCCTCCCTAGGAGGACTAGTGTCACGTGTGCAAGACTCATGTGAATGTTCGAGAAACCTGTGTGTCTGTGTATGTAGCATTTCCGGCGACACTGTTCATGTGGCATTCCTTACAGAAATGCGGACACATTTCCTTTCGTCGACTCTCGCTGACACATTTCCTATTCCCACACCTTGGCTGATGTTCCTATGTATTACACTGTCTATCTATCTATCTATCTTTTTATCTATCATGTTGTGAGTTGTATTATTATAATATGGAGTCCTGACATCGCTCGGTCATGCCAGCTGGCAATCCTCCGACAGCAATTATCATTGACATATCCTAATCTGTTAACCTTCTCACGCACAGTAAGTTTCAGTAAGTTTTCCGGTGCACGACTTTATCTGCAAAGCCGCCCAGCCCGGTTGTCCTTATTTTCGCCACCTAAACATCAATATACTGCCATGAAACCTATGTCATCTTATTCGTCGATGTTTGTTCTAGCTGATAAGCACCACAAAAAAACAGGAAAACATGAATAAAACAACATTAGGCGGCCGTGAATAAATATTTTGCTATGTCAAGTTCAATTCCCAACATCACCATTCGAATGTTTTCCATCATACAGGAAATTGTTATAGAGGTTTTGATGGAGAATTTCATCAGCTCTCTAAAGAGAAAAATCCGGTGTAGATACGATTTGTAGTTTTCGAGAAAATAGCCAAAAACTGAAGGTTATTTTTGACAAAAATCAAGGAGCTCTAATTCTGAACATTTCTCGCACATGTTATGTTTTTATTGCATAATATTATGCAGAATTTCACCAGCTTTCTAATGACCTAAAAATGGTTTTGATGCGCCTCATAGTTCTCGAGTAAATTGCCAAAAACGACTGGGAACTCATGTCCGTATGTCACTTTCGTGATGTGCGCACAGCATATGCAATATTCCCGCCTATGTAACAACGAATTCTTATCATAGATATTACATTGTTATGTCTTGCACATACGTAGAATTTACTGCTCTTTATCATGGTTCTTACAGGAAATCGATACGTCCAATAGTTTTCGAGCAATTGGCCGACAAAGTGAGATTACTTCTCTGAGCGCTTTCGACTTTACTGAAACAGTCTGTTCCCCAAACTTTTCCAACAGAAAATGCTCCCAGAGGCTCATATTCTGCAAATGAACATACGTAGAATTTACTGCTCTTTATCATGGTTCCTACAGGAAATCGATACGTCCATTTGTTTTGGAGTAATTGGATGACAAATATAGAATACTCCTCCTCACCCGCACGGAAGATAAAAAACATTCTTTCCCTGCCTCACCCACGGCTACATATTTTCGCTCGTTACGTTTTATTATTTTCTTTTTTTACTCAAAGTATACACGTAAAATATCATAAGGTTTTTGATAGTGCTGTCAGAAACTTGACATGACCACTAGTCTTTTTGCTAGGTTCTGATACTGAAGCTGAACTTTCTTCCATCTCAAATGTGTGTATGTAAAAAACATTACTTATTTGTGTAAAAAATATTGAACTATAGAAACAGATCAATATGCAGATCAACAAAATACGGATAACTCACTTCCTCCTGAGGTGTTGAGATGCTGGCAGTAGCTTGAAAATGAGGAGTTATGTAGTGTGAGAACATGTGTGTGTGTGTGGGTGAGTGTGTGTGGGTGGGTGGGTGTGGGTGTGGGTGAGTGGGTGTGGGTGGGTGGGTGTGGGTGTGGGTGAGTGTGTTCTTACCTAATTGTTCTTACCTAATTGTATCTTTACAGGAATGAGTCAAGCTCGTACTGTCCCGTGTCTTAAAGGATATGTATTTATCGTACATATCCTTAAATTTGTGAATTGTTTTGGCACACACTATTTCATTTGGTAGTGCATTCCATTGATCAATTGCTCTGTTTGGGAAACTGAATTTCCTTACGTCTTTATCACCTCTCTTCTTATGCAGTTTTTTGCAGTGTCCTCTTGTTGATGCTTCTCCATATGTTAAGTAATCATTTATGTCTATTTTCTCCTTTCCTGATATGCACTTATATAACATTATCATGTCACCTCTTTTCCTTCTCTCCTGTAAAGTTGGTAGATTCAGTTTATTTAGTCTTTCTTCGTAGCTTAGGTCCCTTAAGCTTGGTATCCATCTTGTGGCGGCCCTTTGAACTTTTTCAATCTTGTCTATATGCTTTTTGAGATGAGGACTCCAGACTACTAATGCATATTCCAGGGTTGGTCTAATGAATGATGTTATTATCCTTCTTAGCATGTCTTCATTTATGTATGTGAATGCTATTCTCATATTTGCAAGCAGTGTATACATGTTCCGTACCTTCTCGCTGATGTGGTCAGCCGGAGATAGTCTGTTATTGATAATCACACCTAGGTCTTTCTCTCTTTCTGATGTGTATAGGGTTTTATTTCCTAACTTATAATCCCAATCAGGTCTTTTTCCACTTTTACCAAACTTGATTACATGACACTGTCCACATTGAATTCCATTTGCCATGTACTACTCCATTCATGAAGTTTATTTTCTTCTTCTTGTAGCTCTTTGCAAGAGTCTGTGTTAATAATTCTCCTTTGTATTTTTGCATCATCTGCAAACATATTCAGATAGCTCTCATTTCCAGTGTTACTGTTTATATCATTTATATACACTAAAAACATGATTGGTGCCAGCACTGAACCCTGTGGTACTCCACTAGTCACTTCTTTCCATGATGAGTAGTTTCCTCTTAGTACTGTCCTCATTTCTCTTTTTATGAGAAAGTCTTGCATCCAACAAAACAGTTTGCCTCGAATTCCTCCTTGATGGTACAGTTTCCATAAAAGTCTTTGGTGTGGTACTGTGTCAAAAGCTTTCTTGAAATCTAAATAGATACTGTCCACCCATCCTTCCCTTTCCTGTATTGTGTTTGTTACTCTGTCATAGCTGCTCAACAGATTAGTAACACATGATTTTCCTTTTCTGAAACCAAACTGTCTTTCTGTTATCATACTGTGTTCTTCTAGATGATTTACCCAAGCTTTTCTTATAAGTTTTTCTAATACCTTGCTTACAACACTGGTCAGTGATACTGGTCGGTAGTTGAGTGGATTTTGTCTATTTCCTTTCTTGAATAAGGGGACAATATTTGCTTTTTTCCAAGTATCAGGTAGTTTACCTTGACTCAAGGATTTCTTGAAAATTATAAATAATGGTTTACTTAACTCCTTTGCACATTCTCGTAATACCCAACATGAAATTTCATCAGGACCACTTGCTTTTCCTCTGTCTAATCTACTTAACTCCTCCTGTATTACTTTTTCTGCTATTTGTATATCTGGTAGTATGTGTGGACATGCGTGTTCCACATAGTCCCTCTCAAATTTTTTTTCTTCTGTAAAAACTAATTGGAAATTCTTATTTAGTGCTTCACAAATATCTTTCTCTTGTGTATAAGTGATTCCCTCGTCCGTAATGGATTGTATTATATCTTTTACTTTGGTTTTGCTTCTGATATAGCTGTAAAACAGCTTTGGTTGATCACTACTTTTATTTATTATATCCTCCTCAAGCTGTTTTTGGGCTTCCCTCCTTATTCTTGTATAGTCGTTTCTTGCCTGTTTGTAATTATTATATGCCCTTTCACTATTGTGTCTTCTGTATCTATTCCACAACAAATCTCTTCTTTCTTTTGATTTTTTACATTCTGTATTGAACCATTTCTGTATTTTCTTATCTGCTTCTTTGTGCTGTGGGATGTACTTCTGGACTCCTATTTCATAAAATTCACAAAAATTTTTATATACAGCATTTAAATCTTGTCCTCTAAGCTCATTTTCCCAATCAATTTATAAGAAATACTTCTTTAGGTCTTGATAATTTCCCTTTTTATAGTTTAGGCTCTTTTTGTAACTGTCATTGCTGTTTACTATGCCATATGCTATCCTGAAGTTATAATTTAGTACTGCATGATCGCTTTTGCCGAGTGGAGGGTGATATATTAAACTGTCAATATCATTTTCTTGCCTAGTAAATATTAGATCTAGCACTGAAGGTACATCAAGTCCTCTTTTTCTGGTGGTTTCCCTCACATATTGCATTAAGAAAAACTCTTGTACGAGATCCAGGAGCTTTTGGTCCCAACAGCTTTCTTGGCTATTTATATCTAGAGTATTCCAATTTATATTTGTATTGAAGTCCCTGGTTAGTATAATTCTTTCCGATTTCTCTTCCATTTTATGTAGCAATGATCTTATACTCTGAATTTACTCTCTGCCAGGTCCTCATATTCGTCTCTTTCCCATGTGTTTGATCTGGGTGGCATGTACAAATTGGCTACAATTACTTTACCTTCAGATGTGTCGATCTCTACCGCAATCAGTTCTACTTGTGATGGTATATCTAGTTTTATTTCCTTGTGTGTGTGTCTGTGGCTGTGGCGTATTTTCTTCTCTCCTTGCGATACATTTGCATGAAACACATGCGATGCACACAATAGATTTCTCCACGAACATTCGCTGCACGACATACGTATGTATATGTGGCTGTGGCATATTTCTTGTCTCTGACACTTGCGGTATGTTTTAGCTAAGTCAGTCAGTGCATGAAATATTTCTCTGTGAACACTCGCTGCACTATTTTATATGTATATTTCACACTAAACCATACACAATATAAAACACTATCACATGATTCCATCCCAACCTCGTCTATTATTCCTGACTCTATGGCGTACGTGACTGCCTGTTTCCTTAGCGACTGTTGCATATCTCTATGGTGGGCATAATGCCTGCTATGGTAGGTCAGTTATTTCACCAATCCAGGTATCGCTCACCTACGCTACACACCTAAACGAACACTTGCAGCATGTTTGACGTATATTTCACACAATTCCATACGCATTTGCACTATCAGAATCACACTAATTCCATCCCTAAACACCTCTAATTCTCCCTTAGTGACTATAAAAACTGTACGTGATGCCTGCCCCATTCCACACTATGGTTTATGGCATCCATAACGCTAACTAGTTCCATAATTTCACCAAGCCAGCCACAATATCTTTCAAACAAAATACAGTTTAGGCATTGGCTTCATTATATATGTATTTGTAATCACGCCATAGGGCCTTGGGGGGGGGGTGAGAGGCGAAACCCCGCAACAATGAACACGCATATCGCCTCCGTGACATATATCTATGTTCCATCAACAATATCACATACAAATATGCTCACAAATATTGGATGATCACACTGAGACCATAGGGGCTTCAGCTCGGGCAGGAGGGGGAGAATTAGTAGGAGTTTAATGGGACAGTACACACAATGCAACCTAACCGCCTGGCTGCTTGGAGGAGACTGAGGTTTATCGCTATGTGCTGGGCCCTGTGAGGCAGCTCAGTGTTGTCAATGCCTTACCATAGGAAAGTGCTGAGCTCGCTATGATGCTTCAAAATTTGACGCAAATCGGCCAGAAACTTAATTTTTGGCAATTTTTGTGTGTGCTTAGAACGCAATTCGAGTGACTGAACATA
Organism: Coenobita brevimanus; assembly: GCF_032717465.1. Taxonomy (NCBI): domain Eukaryota; kingdom Metazoa; phylum Arthropoda; class Malacostraca; order Decapoda; family Coenobitidae; genus Coenobita; species Coenobita brevimanus. The sequence goes on from NC_137003.1 coordinate 27,214,819, forward strand.
TTTAGAACAATCCACATGAAACGCGAATCGCGTGGGTGTCCCTGACAGGGTTAATACATAACATTGATTATAATATTGCATAGATATAATATTCACGTTAAGATTGCAATTATTCAGTAATATTTTAAAAATATAATACATTTTAAACAAAATGTATACATAACTGAACAAATGCACTATAGTTAAAATGATTATAGAATATTGTATGACATATTGTAAAATGTGTATGTATATCAGGTATATGCATATATGCAAAAAATAGTTCAAAGTTAAGATTATTGTAAGAGCTATTAATATTTTATATTGAGATAATGATACTGGTATACTTCTATATCATGTGTCTTTCCATTTTTTTTTTATTTTTAATTAATAGTACATACGAAAAATGTACACTTCATTCAGGGGGTTTTACTTGAATCTTTACCCTACCCCCACTAAATACTGACTCCAAGTTTGCAATTCTTGCATGCATTCTGTGCATTGCAAACAGCACTACTGCAAATACAATAGAGGAGATTATAAAGACAGTAGGTGCTGGGCTATACACATAATATGGGTTGAACATACTCAAACTCATATCTTCCCAGGGCTTCATTGTTTCATTGATTACTTGCATAGTTTCATACTTAGGTGAAGTCAACATAATACTTTTGCTCATGTTGACCATATTAGGTAGAGGATGGAAATATTTATGTGTATGATTGAGGATGCCGTAGTGATTGATGGTGGATAAAACGGACACGGATGGTGTAAGTACCACACAGTAGTCTGGTGCTATGTATAATCCTGATGCTGAAGTATGAGATGGTGGTATATCAGGACAGATTATGTAAACTGATGTGTTATGAGTGAAATAAAGAAACTGTGAGTGTCCGATGCGCTGATGGTGTATAAGCTTATCTGGTGCAAAAGTGAAGTTGCAGTGATGATGAATGTTGTGATTTCTTATGATAGCCATTTCACAAGGGACTGTTCCAGTAGGTTGAAACGTGAAGATGTATACAGGACAAAGCTGAACAGCATGTAAGAATGTACGGCACTTTCGTTCAATCGTTGATTCACTGGCGAAAGTGACAGTGTTCCATCTCTTGGAGGCCATGATGAGTTCGGTGTCTGTGTTGATGTTGATGGTGACCATAGTGTTATTATTTTTAGAAGGGAAGGGGTGTATTTGGTATACTGTGAACAGGTCGTCAGTTATGAATGGTACATGAACTACTACTGATGTTGGTGTTAGTGTTGCTTCTAAATAAGGATAATATAACATGAAATCTCTACCATGAAACAAAGGCTTCAAACTATGTTTTTTTTATTTTTTTTTTTATGTGAGGAAGAAGGAACCAAAGGCCATGAGCCCGCAGTAACAGTTCCCTCCAAGAGAAAAACAAAATACAATATAGAGCCAAATTCAAGATCCGATCATTTTGAGATGCCTGGACACACTGCGTTTGAAAGACTGGAGATCATAGGCAGCAGGAAATACAGACAGAGGGAGACAGTTCCAGAGCTGACCTGTTGCATAAATGAAAGACTGGGAGTAACGGTTAACTCTTGCATTAGAGAGTTGGACAGAAAAAGGATGAGAGTTTGCTGCCAGACGGGTGCTACGCGCCCGTCGTAGAGGTGGAGGAATGCAAGCAGACAGTTCAGAGGAGCAGTGACCATTAAAGTAGCGATAGAAAAGAGATAAAGATGCAACAGTGCGGCGAAGAGACAGAGGTTGAAGGGAGTCAGTAAGAGGAGGAGAGTTAATGAGACGAAAAGCCTTTGACTCCACCCTATTGAGAAGAGCTGTATGTGGGGAGCCACCCCACACATGAGAGTTGTACTCCACACAGGGGCGGATAAAACCCCTGTATATAGTCAACAATTGCGCAGGGGTAAAGAAAGAGCGGAGTTGGCTTAGCACACCCAATCTCTTGGAAGCAGATTTTACAAGAGATGTAATATGATCTTTCCAAGATAAGTCCCGAGTAAATGAAACCCCAAGCATGTTCAAGGATGATGCAGGATTAAGCTGAATATTATTAAACATTAGTGGGTATACCTGTGGAAGATTTTGTCGGGTTGATAGGTGTAAGAACTGAGTCTTAGATGCATTAAAGACAACCATATTATTTTTACCCCAGTCAGAGATACGAGCCAAGTCAGACATTAGGTGAGCCATAGCCTCATCCCTTGTTTGTTGAAGTAACTGTTGAGATGGGCGTTGCGGGAACCGAATGGAAAGGTGAAGGGTGGAGTCATCAGCGTATGAGTGGATATGGCTAGATGTACAGCTTAGATCATTGATGAATAAAAGGAAGAGAGTTGGTGATAGGACAGAGCCCTGAGGAACACCACTTGATAGATCTAGGAGAAGAACGATGGCCGTCTACAACAGCGGCTATAGAACGACCAGAAAGGAAGCTAGCGATGAAGGCACAGATAGAAGGATAGAAACCGTAGGAGGGCAGTTTGGAAATTAAAGATTTATGCCAGACTCGATCGAAAGCCTTTGAGATGTCAAGTGCAATGGCAAAGCTTTCGCCAAAGTCCCTAAAGGAGGATGACCAGGAGTCTGAAAGGTAGGTGAGAAGATCGCCAGTGGAGCGTCCCTGACGGAACCCATACTGACGATCGGAAAGAAGGTTGTGATAGGAAAGATGCCTTAAAATTTTTCTATTAAGAATTGACTCGAAAACTTTTGAAATACAGGACGTTAAAGCAATTGGACGATAGTTGGAGGGTTGGGAGTGGTCACCCTTCTTTGGGACTGGCTGAATGAGAGCAAACTTCCAGCAAGAAGGAAAGGTACAAGTTGACAGACAAAGACGAAAGAGTTTGCCTAGGCAGGGTGTAAGCACAGAAGCACAGTTCTTGAGAACAACAGGAGGGACCCCATCAGGCCCATATGCCTTGTTAGTACTGAGGCCAGTGATGGCAGAAAATACATCAACTGAAGAAATTTTAATGTCAGCCATGAGGAAGTCAGAGGGGGGAAGTGATGGAGGAACAGCACCGGAATCGTCTAAGGTAGAATTGGAGGAGAAAGTCTGTGCGAAGAGATCTGCTTTATCAGTAGAAGAAATAGCTACAGAACCATCAGAGTAGAAAAGAGGAGGGAAGGATGATGAGGTAAAGTTGTTAGAAAGATTTTTGGCAAGATGCCAGAAGGAGCGGGAAGAATTCGATTTGGAGAGTTGAGAACATTTAGTATGGATGAAATTATTTTTAGTAGAGCGAAGAACAGACTTAGCACGATTCCGGGCAGAAACGTAAAGATGATGTGATTCAGGGGTGGGTTGGCTCCGGTACCTTTTGTAGGCCCTCTCCTTGTTGCGGACAGCATTAGAACAAGCGTGATTAAACCAAGGCTTTCTTGCGTTAGTCAAAGGATATGAGAAAGGAATGTATGCTTCCATGCCCGAGAGAATAACCTCCGTAATGCGCAAGGCACACTCAGATGGCTCACGGCCATGGAAGCAATAATCATTCCACAGAAAATCAAAGAAGTACTGCCTGAGGGCCTCCCAGTCTGCGGCTCCAAAATGCCACAGACGACGTTTCCCTGGAGGGTCCACAGGCCGTACCGGAGTGATAGGACAGGTTAAGGTAATAAGGTTGTGATCGGAGGAGCCCAACGGAGAGAAAAGATTAACAGAGTAAGCAGAAGGATTAGTTGTGAGGAAGAGGTCAAGTATGTTGGAGCTCTCTCCAAGGCGGTCAGGGATACGGGTAGGGTGCTGTACAAGCTGCTCTAGGTCATTAAGGATAGAAAAGATGTAGGCTTGTTCACCAGGTGGATCCGTGAAAGGAGAGGAGAGCCAAAGGTGGTGGTGAACATTGAAATCTCCAAGAATGGAGATTTCAGAGAAAGGAGAAATGGATAGAATGTGTTCCATCGTAGAAGTAAGATAGTCTAAGAATTTTTGATAGTCAGTAGAATTAGGGGATAAGTAAACAGCACAGATATATTTAGTCAGAGAATGACAGGAAAGCCGAAGCCAGAGTGTGGAGAATTCAGAAGAATCAAGTTCAGGAACACGAGAGCAAGATAAGTTGTTGCGTATATATACACAACAGCCACCTTTGGCTTTGAAATGAGTTTACATATGCCTTGGCTAATTATCTGACGTAGCTCATGAACTGGAAGTAGGTCAATTGTGATCCTACCATTACCAGCATTTGGAATTCTTTGCATAAGTGCTCTGTAACGAACTCTAGTGTTATCTAGCTGGAGTATAATTGTGTCAATATGTTCCGTGATGATGGAAAAGTGTTATGTTCCCTTCCGTGGAATATATTTTCTCTACACTCTGGTAAGCTATGTTTTGTCTTTTTTTTTTTTAGATTTTTCACGATTGTCTTTATTGCTGAGCTTTGTCCGGCGACGAATTTGTTTTGATATGTTAGTACCTGAACAATTTTATTAAATTTGTTCCTTTTTTCTTGAACATCTCTATAGCCAATCCAAAGATTTTTCCCAAGAAATGCACCACCCAGGTCAAACAATCCGTGCTTTTGGCGAGTACATGTGATGTTCTTCGTGTTGCTTAATACCTCCGTTCCATGAGATGGGAGATCTTGGGTCATGATGAGCATAGCTGACTTCGCCTGTTCTATCTTCCATTTCGCTAACTTCACTACTTCATCCACTTCCTTTGTGTGTGCTTGTGAAACATAGTCTCCTGTCATGAAGTCCAGGATCCTCATGGGTTTGGCGATATTCTCTAAATATGTAGGTAGTTCATATAAATAATACAATCTGATTTCAGTACTCATGACATCTTTTACGATTGACGTCATGGCCATTGGAGCTATGAGGCATCCTTGCCTAACTATGTGTCGGGGTGTCTAAGTGAGCATATCATCTTGCTATGTAGAGGAGAGTCCATGGTATAAGTCCTTTCATTGTTACCTACCGAAAAAAAAATCTATTAATTTTCTAATATAGTCATGATGTGGTCGATGATAGTGATGATGTGTGGTACAGTACGGTTGACTAACGGAGAACAATAACTTGCTAGTTATTTCATTTGTAGAAGGAGTTTAAATCGATATTTAAATAATGTAAATGTTGTTCTGTAGATTTTTTTTGGAACAGTTGCACCTATGTTTGTTTGTCTGGTATGCGACCTTAATTTATTTTTTTTAATTATTGTTGTTTTCTTGATGGTTTCATGAGTTATGTTCGTTTGTTCGGTGGTATCCGAGGTTGTATAATATTGTATAATTCCTTTGAAACTCGTTTTAAATGGTCAATATGAACTTGTTTCTCCTCGCCATTTGACAGTGACCTAATTACAACTTTGTTTGCTTTTATGTTAATTACTCTGTATGGGCCCTAAAATTTCGGGGATAATTTATTGTTCTCGTATGAATGATACCATAGACAATGTCTCCTAAGCTGATAGGTGATTCTTTTGCAAAAGAAACATCAACTCTGCCATGTTAACATGCTGAAACCTTATTACCTTGCTCTACATGCCCCTATTCCTGTGCATCTAGTCTCGGTTGAACAGGGTGAGAAGGTTCCCTGCAGTCTGGTAACCCGAGAACAAAAAGAGGAGGACTTTGAGTTCTGTACTGCGAGTACATGACAGAGCAACATTGAGGCCTGTTTTTCCCTTGTTGAAAAGGTTTTGCATTTCCCAGAAGATTTGTCTCAACAACTATGAACACTTCTTTCTTCATTTAAGGATGTCTTTGGTAGCTCCCCTGGGTGAAGGACCTGGATCAAGCATGATGTCAATGTGGGTGACGTGCTCTGTACTAAGTTGCCGCCTTATTGTGTCTGCCCCCAGCGTGTAGGAGTCCTCCACTAGGAGATGAAATACAAGCTGATATTATCTTCCCCTGTGTGAGCCCTTGGAGCTCTCTGTGACCCTGCAGTAATTCTTCATTGACTACCGCAGTCACTGCTCTGACTAGGACCGACACATATCGCCTGCCTTAATTAGAAGACTGTCTTGACTGCATTGGTTCATCCCACTGCATTTCTAGGCTATACCTTAAGATGGGCTTCTGGCAGGTGCCCTTGACGAAGCGGGCAAAAGAAGTATCATGTTTTGTTGTTGGATGGTCTAATTTATTATTAAAATGTGATGATGTATGGCATAAAAAATGCCCCAGCTATCTTTCAGAGACTTATGGACCGAGTCATTAGTGGGTTTCTAAACTGTTTGGTGTACTTGGATGATGAAGACGTGTTCATTGATACTTGGGAAAACCACCTAGAACAATTAAACTAGGTGCTTTCAAGGCTCTCAGAAGCTCAGGTTGTTGCTAACTTAATCCCTGGGCACTGGGCAATTTTTACAGCCACCAGCCTCACATTATGGGCAGTTTTCCAAAAATTGCTTGTTTTCAAACCTTAATATCTTGGATAGTATAGTATTTGGAGAAACAAATTATAAACCATGATACACATAAACTCTTCCTGAGAATAAAAGCATCCCCAGGTCTGTAGGTGGTCCCACTGATGACCAGGGAAAAAAAGAAGACAGGTTACTTGCGGTGCATGAGTCAGGATGTGTCTGACTTGGAGTGTGTGGCCCAGCCTTTGGTCTCAGCATCCGCACTCTGGCCAGCATTCGTACCACTGACTTCCCAGGGAGAGTGGTGCGTTTGTAATGCTTCCCGACTTCTTGCAGTGGAATTTTCCATGTAGTAATCAATCTCTCCCACTTTCCCTACTCACAGCTATGGGTATTAGTCATCACCTGGTACATGTGGTTTGCATATATGGTTTTCCTGCCGTAAGAGCATTGTACTTTGCCGAGTTTATGCGTGGGAAGAGGTGAAGGACACATTTTTCCCTTGCTGTCTTACAGTTTTGCATCCTTCTAATTTGCTTTTTCCGCAGGTAGCATCCACTGGTGTAATGAGTATCTTATTCCAAACCATGAGGTAAATGACTGGTTAGTTTTTTTGGCACATTTTCTTGGCATTGGGTTAATGCATTCTCACTAATATTGTTATATATTACTTATTATATCTGCCACGTTACCACATTTCCAGGTTAACAGGGCACCTTTCTCACTGTTTTCTGGGAATGATGGAAAATTCGGTCTTCGGGCACATAGAATTCCACAAGACCCAGTCCCATGTAGAAGTAAGTACTGCAGCAATGCCGGATATGTGTAGTAATTGTCCATGTGCAAGATGTAGTTTTTGTGGAAATATCTGTCCATCACCACAGCAGCAGAAAACCCATGGGGATCATCGTTGGGTATATCCACATCTGTAGCTGAGCACACCATCACGTCTAGCACATTTCCAGTCTTGCAATCACATAAGACAAAGAACATCAGGCCAAAGCGATGTCGTTTGGAAGGCACATACTGAAAAAATGCTAAACGACCCCAGAATAGAACAAGCGACCCGTCAATAACCACTTTTTGAAACAGCCGGAAAAGCCTGATAAATGACTCCTTTAGCATGGTAAGAAAAGGCCTGGTCTTCCACAACCTGTCAATTAGGGCTAGGCCACAGGTCCTGTTAAAGTGCAGGAACTTGACAGTGGCCAAGTACCTGTCACAGGCCATATACTTACCAAAGATAGGTGCATGTAAGATATCGTCCAAGGCCCAATAATGGTAAAGGGCATGCTTCTTTATGTGTGCCATTATCATCGTCAGTGCGAATCACACATATATTTCCACCACCTCCATTGCCGTCAGTTCTATCATTTTTGCACTCTGGAACATTGACACTTCAAGCCAGTGGACAGATATAGCCTCGAGAAAGTTTATCTCCTCCACAAGGTAGTGCATAATACTGGGAGTAAATATTGCTTGAAAAAGGACAGAATTGTTGGTTGCCTTGCTGCCAGGTACTCACTTTGAACAACAGCCCCTGTCCCATCAAAGACAGGTAGGGTAGGCTGGAAGCCTTCACCCTCCTCCCACACAAAAGTGACTAGCCTGCCCGACACCTGGGCTGCTAGGGCGTGATCTAGCAGGAACAAGGTGCCTCTTTGCACCACGGGCACGCCCATGACCATGGGCAAGGGGGTGAGGGGAAGGAAAGGATATGGTGGAGGCAGGGGAGGAAACAGGTGATGACTCACTAGTAGCAGAGACTCCCAGGGGTGTTGCTGGCTTGCCACATGTCCTCGATGGGGCAGCAGACCTGGTTTTCCTCACATAGGAAAGGCTAGGTTGTGGGGAAGTGGTCTTTGACGTACCGGTACTAGGTTGTGGTGATGAGGGTTGTGGCAGGAAGGGATGGCAACCTTCTTGCTCGGAGTGTGGTGGAGAGATGTGGTGACATCATTTATGTAGAACATGATCCTCATCATCACCACCATCTCCTTCACTTTTCACACTTCCTGGCACGTCCTCCTCTTCTTCAGTAACAAATATGTCACTTTCGTATGCCTCTCCAGCCTCCTGAAGCATTTTCAGGTCCTTTTCTGATGTGTCTGAGGGAGCAGGGGTGGGCGCACATGACATGTTGCTCTCAGCATCATAACTTCTTCCATTTTCTGAAGAAGTTTTGCCATTCTCTGCAAGAGTGGACACAGTATCATTAAGTATACACTCTATGGCACTATCACTAAGCCTCTTCCTCTCATCCATCGGGAGGAGAATGGCTGGAGTGGAAGATGCAAGGGGGCCGCAGGCAGTGGGGACAGATTCAGATAAGGAGGATCTTGAAGGCATTGTACTACACATGGTCAGGGTGCAGGACAGACTGACTCACACTCCAGTGCAGAGGCAGGACTATGCTACCACCCATTGGTGATAAAATAAATTGACAGTTGCTTCAAACAATGGCGTGAAAACAATTGCAGCTATAGCCGTCACCCTGCGTCCCTGATCCACAAACTTTGCGTCGGATACGACAGTCCCCCAGCACCCAGGTTTTTTAAGAAGTATGAGTTTATTCAGGCTCAAGTTCAGTACCTTGGCTGTGTAATTGGTTATGGTCATGTCTGCCCCTCTTCTTTAAAGGTGGAGGCCATTAAGAACTTTGCCGCACCTAAAACCAGGCGTGAGCTTCAGAGGTTCTTGGGCATTGTTGGTTATTACAGATAGTTTATTAAGAACTTTTCAAGTGTTGTGGCCCCACTGACAGGCTTGTTAAAGAAAGAAAAGAACTTCTGTTGGACTGAAGATTGTGAAGATGCTTTTATGTCTGTACAGGGAATTTTGTGTTGTCATCTTGTAATGCTTGCTCATGATTTTTCAAGGCCTTTCAAACTGGCTGTAGATGCCAGCAATGTAGGAGCAGAAGCTCTACTCCTGCAGGGCGACGATAGAGCATACTGTTTGCTATTTCAGGAAGAAGTTTTCTGTGGCTCAACATAATTATTCACTTTTTGAAAAGGAACTACTTGCCCTGATCCCCACCCTGCAGAATTTTTCTGTATGTATACCTGCTTTTGGGCCGACTGTCACAGTTTAAGCCGATCATCGCCCCTTGAAGTTTTTAAACCAGTGTAGATCCTCCACTCGTCGCTTGCAGGCTAATTCAAATTCCTGTGTGATCTTAAAGATATGTATTTACGCAAGTTGAACACTGATCTTACCTCCACCATGCCTGCTTTGTCTCTGGGCAGAAAGCCGGCCCACTCCTAGCTCTCCCTCTTGAAAAATACTATGTAAGCAGAAGTTGAACTGGACCAGACCTTAGGTAAGGGATTTTCGTCATGTACGTCGTGCTTAGAACATTGATAGACTACTGGTAGAACATACTTACATACTACTGGATTACAAGTGGTTACACCAGTTAACGGGTAAGAATCAAGGCTGGCCAACGGAGCCTCTTTTCGCAAGAGTATAACCTGACCATAGAGCATATCTAGAGGGTGAAAGACGTGCTTGCTAATTGTCTGTTGCATTCTTAAGAACGAATATTCCTCTGCGAAATTCTTTCTTAGGTACGGACGTGTTATGTGTGGCTAATCACATGACTTATATACATTCTCATGTATTATTCAGAGCTTTTATTATTCACTCGTGTTGTTAATATCACTTGTGTAAATAGAGAAGAGTTTTATGAATATCCAAACCATGTGAGAGTATCTGGCCTGGCTGTGTGTTATCACTTATTAAAGTGTTATATCGTGAGGTGAAATTTACCAATAGGAGTTTCTGTAACTGAGTGGGATGTAATTTTCCAATAAGAGTTTCTGTAACTGAGTGGGATGTAATTTTGAGCCTTTCCGATGTGTAAGCTGATGCCCACATCCATTCCTGGAGCTTTCCATGTACCAGTTGTTGCCATTTAACACTACCTTCTTGTGTCTGCCCATGTTAGTTTCTACCTTGTTAATGATTTTCTGGTAAGCCTTTCGTGCTTCTGTTGTTTGTATAAACAGACCGGGCAGTATGTTACCAAGTGGACATGACGGCTTTAATCCTGTGTGTTGGTGTGCTCTGCTCTTGGACATTTTGTATATACAGTAGTACAGTAATAGGCTACATCTGCCACAAGTGATTTAAAGTTCATTAATTAAGAGAGTCACTACATGATCTACTGTACTTATTAGGTTGTACTTATTGATATTGCAATTATTAATAATAACTGCTAATTTAGAGTCATTCAAATTGCCCTTGCTAGTGCCACCCTTTTTATTCAAGTGTCTAGAGAGTGTACCTTTAATTTTATGTTCTTTACACTTCCAGCGGTTTAACAACCCAGAGCTAGTTTCAGTGTTATGGTTTACTTTTGTTATTGCTGTCTGAACTTTAGATTAATTTCTACAAATCTTAATTTGACAATCCTTTTTGAGCATGTTTGATTTTTGCTCTCTTTGTAGCTTTAAGTTAGTGTTAAGTAAAGTATGTTATATCTTTTCAATTGCCTATTTCATTCCCCCTTTTTTGTCATTGCTGTTTTTAAACTTTATTACCATTTTACCCTTTTTTGAGCATACGACTTGGTAAGGCTAGCTGCCACTTTTTACTTTGTAATGAATAAAAGTGATTATCCATACACCAGATTACTGGTGTCCTCCCTTCATAAAATATCTGCAACAGTTCGACATGAACAACTTTAGGGCGAAGTTTAGGGGAAACAACTCTAGGGAAGCGAGATCCAAAGAGATGCAGTTCGGGGAATAATAGATTACTGATAGGCGGAAGTTCTGAGATATGGTAGTGTGACAGTCCAGACACGAGCACATACCCGTTGAGCACAGGGGAAGACATGGAGAGGTGGCATAATGGATGCAACTCTGTCTGAGCATTTACCATAAAAGTATCTGTAAAACAATGCAAAGGAGGCAACATTCCTTCTTACATGTAGGGGAGATAGGTTATTTGTAATAGCAGAGTTATTAATAATTCTAACAGCATTGTCCTGAGTTTTGTCTAGGTGCTTTAGTGCAACCTCCCAACAGTACTTCCGCTCCAGAAAGGTGAGTAGTATTGCAACTGAGAGAGCACATGACTCCTATAAACCATAGCCAATTACTCGTCAGTAAAGAAGCTACGAACTCGGTACAATAATCCAAGTTTTCTTTGAGGCAGTTTTAGCATGTGATATGACATGAGAGATCCAGCTGAGGTCATTTTTAAGCGAAACACCGGGAATTCCAGTACTTTTGGAGCTAGGAATATTAGTAGCATTGACGGTAATATATGAATCTGGCAATATCTGTCTAATAGTAAATTGTATATATTTGGTTTTACTGGCATTATATGGGACAAGGTTATTTTATCCCCATTCAGTGATCCTAGATAAGTCTTGATTTATGGAGATGGCTGTACTGAGTTGTGAAAAATAGATCTTAAACTTTGTGAATGGGCATGTAAATGTGAATGAACTGTAAAGTGTTGGGTCTTCTGCATATGAATGGGTGGGATCATAGGTGATAGTTAAGAAATAATTTTTTTATGAATTGTGAATAGGGTGGAGCCAGAACTGATCCTTGTGGCACGCCTTCTTTAATGGAGGGAAATTGGAGTATACATCAACCACTTTTATCTTTGTGTTTCTGAGATATCATGAAATCAGAGGAACAAATGACATTAGTCCATAGCAACGGAGTGTGAATAGTGAGGAATGGCGCCATGCTTTTCAAAAGCTTTAGAAATATCCAGGGTTACTGCATGATTTTCGCCATGTTGGTCAACTGATTGATGGATGGTGTGAGGCAGGAGTTTAAGTATATTAATGGTGGATCTTTCGTGGCAAAAACCATACTGTCTGTGACTAATTAAGTTATTGGATTCAAGATTTTTAACTATGTGCTTATTCATTACAATTTCAAATACTTTACCAAGAGAAGAAGTGATTGCTATTGTTCTGTAATCAGAGGAGTCAAAGGAACATCCTTTGTTTGGAACTGGGTCAATATTGGCTTCTTTCGAAGAATTAGGGAATGAAGAAGTACGTATGCATAGATTGAAATATTTGATCAGAACAAAAGCAAGTTCTAGGGAACACTTTTTCAAAACAACTCAAGGAATTCCATCTGGGCCAGGAGCTTTGTTGGTTGGTAAATTATCTTGGATGGCTTTTATGTATCTAGTCTGTATTTTAGGTGGAGCAATTTTGGGAAAGTCAAGTCCTAGTACTGGGATGTTCTGGCTGACTTCCTCTGCCATAGAATTTCTGGCAGCTTTACTGACAAGGATATTTACTTTACCACGCTGGTCATTTGTAATGTTACCCTCTGAAGATTTTAGTGGGAGAATGGGGGATGACTTGCATAAGTTATTATTGAAAGATTTCAGAGTTGGTCAGAATATTTTAGTGATTAGGATTGCTTAGTAGTTTGGATGCTTTATATATATATATATATATATATATATATATATATATATATATATATATATATATATATATATATATATATGTGTGTGTGTGTCAGTGTGTGTGTGTGTGCGTGTGTGTGTGTGTGTGTGTGTGAATCTTGAGCTTGTAATATGTTCATCCTGAGATCTGGTTCTAGTTATCGTGTAGTCGAATGTGGGGGAAGTTAAAGATGGATATAGGGAGTTGATTGTAGTTTATTATCTTCAAGGAAGAGTTGAACCTGCCCCGTCCTGACCGATTTTCCACCACTGACCCCCCTCAATCCCGACCAATTTTGGAAAAAAAAAAAAATTTTGGCTCAAACCTCCGCTTTTGGTGAGAAACATCACAAATTCATAGAGAAATCGCTCACGTGAGGTTTAAAATACTGAATACAGGTAGTTGTACCCTTTACCTTACTGGATTTTCTATCAGGCTGGCTCCAAAGAAAATGAGTTCTATGAGAGGGTAACTATCCCACACCACTAATAAACGGTATTTATTTATTTGGTACGACGTGTGAGACGTGTGGGTGGTGGTGTAAGAAAAGGAAGTGAATGGTGGTGCGAGGAAGTAAGTATGGCTGTGGCTGAGAAGAGACGTGCATATGAAGTGTGGCTGCAGAGGAAGGATGAGATGTCGTATGAAAGGTATAAGGAAAAGAGGAATAGAGCGAGAAGGGCTGTGCGTGATGCTAAAGTGGCAGCAGATGAGAGGTGGGGTAGGCGGCTGACAGAATTTTCAACAGAATAAGAAAATGTTTTGGAAGGAGGTGAAAAGGGTGCGAAAGGGAGAGTCTGGGAAGGAAGAACGAGTAAAAGCAGAGGATGGAAGGATGTTAATTGAGATGGATGCAGTAAGGAAGAGATGGGCAGAGTATTTTGAAAGATTGTTAAATGTAGAGGAGGAAAGGGTGGCTGAGATTGTGGCAGATAGAAGGGTGCAAGGAATAAATGTGTTGGGAGAGTTGAATGATTCTTTGATCACGAAGGAGGAAGTGGAGAAGGCAGTAAAGGAGATGAAAACAGGGAAAGCTGCAGGTATGGATGGGTGTGCTGTGGAATGCCTGAAGGGTGGTGGAGTGACTATTGTTGACTGGTTAGTAAGATTATTGAATGTGTGCTTTGAGAAAGGTATGGTGCCAATTGACTGGGCAAGTGCTTGTGTGGTCCCGTTGTATAAAGGCAAGGGTGATAAGTATGAATGTACTAGCTTTAGGGGTATAAGTCTGTTGAGTGTTGTAGGTAAAGTGTATGGTAGAGTGTTAATTATGAGAGTTAGAGAGGGTACAGAGGGAGTGATTAGTGATGAGCAGTGTGGCTTTAGGAGAGGGAGGGGATGCGTTGATCAGGTGTTTGCTGTGAGACAAGTGTGTGAAAAGTATTTAGCGAAAGGTAAGGATGTGTTTTGGGCATTTATGGATTTAGAGAAAGCGTATGATAGAATTGATAGGGAGGCTTTGTGGACTGTTTTAAGACTGTATGGACTTGATGGTAGGTTACTAAAAGGGGTGAAAAGTTTTTATGTAAATAGTAGAGCGTGTGTAAGAGTGGGAAATGCTGTGAGTTATTGGTTTCCCGTGAGACTTGGGCTGCGACAGGGATGTGTGATGTCGCCTTGGTTGTTTAATATTTACATGGATGGTGTTGTAAGGGAGGTGAATGCAAGAGTTTTAGGTGGTCTGAGTCTGGTAAATGTTGATGGAGGAGAGTGGAATCTGAAGCAGCTGCTGTTTGCAGATGATACTGCACTGGTGACTGATTCAGAGGAGAGATTGAGACAGTTGGTAGAGGAGTTTGGAAGGGTGTGTGAAAGGAGGAAATTGAAAGTAAATGAGAATAAGAGTAAAGTGATGAAGTGTACGAGGTTGATAGATGGTAGGGGGATGAATATAGTTTTGAATGGTGAGTTGCTTGAGGAGGTAGATTGTTTTAAATATCTAGGGTCACATGTTGCTGTGGATGGAAGAATAGATGCAGAAGTGAAGTTTAGAATAAATGAAGTAGGAAAGGTGCTGGGAGGAATGAAAAAAGTGTTTAAATGTCGTTCGCTTAGAATGCATGTAAAGAGAAGGCTGTATGAGGGTGTTGTGGTACCGACTGCATTATATGGGGCTGAAACATGGAATATGGGTGTAGCAGAGAGGAAAAGTTTGAATGTAATGGAGATGAGATGTCTGAGGAGTATGTGTGGAGTGACGCGTATGGATCGAGTGCGAAATGATGAAGTGCGAAGGAGAACTGGAGTTGTTCGGGAGATGGCTGGTAGAGTTGAGCAGAGGGTGTTGCAATGGTTTGGGCATATGGAGAGAATGGATGATGAGCGATTGGTGAAAAAGATAACTAGATCTGATGTGAGAGGTGTAAGACTGAGAGGAAGACCACGAATAGGATGGATGGACAGTGTGAAGAGAGCGCTGGATGCGAGAGGGATGTCTGTTGAGCAAGGAAGAGTGGCTGTGCGTGACAGAAATAAATGGAGAGAAATTGTGAATGAATAAGTGATGACGCAGCCCTGAGGGGGATATTCTCCCGCATTTGGTCTGATCAGCTAGTCAGGTCAGGTGCGGGTAAGGGGATGGGTCTGTTATGATGTGGCAGGGGTAAACCAGTTCTGCTGTCGGGCCCTGCTGTGGATGTCACTGATTGCATTGCGCAGTTGACCCTTGTGCGGTGTGATGCGGTGAGGATCTGTCCGTTCTCCCCTTTGGGGCTAAGATGCGAATGAATGTGTTTGAATGGATGAGTAAATGGAGAGTGAGTCGTCCTGTCTCGGCTACCTCCCTTTCCTTGGGGGAAGCAGCCTAGGTATATAGATAGATAGATAGACGAATTTATATGTAGTACCAGAGAATATTGGTTTTCACACAATAATATAGGCAATATAAGCATTGTTTCTCTCACCAAACACATTAACATACCTGACCTTTTTTGGTGACATTACCTGATCATCATTTCTGACTGTTTCTTCCTCTAATACTATGTAAACTGTACTCCACATTGTCATCGTTTGGGGAACCACTCTGGTCTTGAATTTTGTACAGTGGGACGACATGTCTTTCCTGGCCAGGTCATTCATAAAGGGTGAATTGCCAAGACAATGGCATGTGGAGGGGGGGGGTTCATGCCAGGTAAGGCATTGATCCTGCCTGGTATCTTGTAGAGGAAGGTCTCACGTGTATATGTACCAAAAATCACTTGCAAAATATGAAAATTGTGCAAATTAGGGACCTTGCAATTGCTTCATGTTTATATACATCAACAGGAGCCACAATTACAAAATGTGTGGACGTATATATATGTCAGCAGGAGTCGGCGGGTTAATTTGAGCAGTGTATGTATTACATAGGAAGGTAATTTACTAGCTAAGTCTCATCGGACCCCTCTTCTCTCTTCCTCACTCCACAACCTTTCAGTTCTATGGCTAACCCTTTCTGACTCTCTAATTCTTCCAATCCTCCCTAGGAGGACTAGTGTCACGTGTGCAAGACTCATGTGAATGTTCGAGAAACCTGTGTGTCTGTGTATGTAGCATTTCCGGCGACACTGTTCATGTGGCATTCCTTACAGAAATGCGGACACATTTCCTTTCGTCGACTCTCGCTGACACATTTCCTATTCCCACACCTTGGCTGATGTTCCTATGTATTACACTGTCTATCTATCTATCTATCTATTTATCTATCATGTTGTGAGTTGTATTATTATAATATGGAGTCCTGACATCGCTCGGTCATGCCAGCTGGCAATCCTCCGACAGCAATTATCATTGACATATCCTAATCTGTTAACCTTCTCACGCACAGTAAGTTTCAGTAAGTTTTCCGGTGCACGACTTTATCTGCAAAGCCGCCCAGCCCGGTTGTCCTTATTTTCGCCACCTAAACATCAATATACTGCCATGAAACCTATGTCATCTTATTCGTCGATGTTTGTTCTAGCTGATAAGCACCACAAAAAAACAGGAAAACATGAATAAAACAACATTAGGCGGCCGTGAATAAATATTTTGCTATGTCAAGTTCAATTCCCAACATCACCATTCGAATGTTTTCCATCATACAGGAAATTGTTATAGAGGTTTTGATGGAGAATTTCATCAGCT
This sequence comes from Coenobita brevimanus, assembly GCF_032717465.1. NCBI lineage: Eukaryota > Metazoa > Arthropoda > Malacostraca > Decapoda > Coenobitidae > Coenobita > Coenobita brevimanus. The sequence goes on from NC_137003.1 coordinate 27,231,655, forward strand.
CTCTAAAGAGAAAAATCCGGTGTAGATACGATTTGTAGTTTTCGAGAAAATAGCCAAAAACTGAAGGTTATTTTTGACAAAAATCAAGGAGCTCTAATTCTGAACATTTCTCGCACATGTTATGTTTTTATTGCATAATATTATGCAGAATTTCACCAGCTTTCTAATGACCTAAAAATGGTTTTGATGCGCCTCATAGTTCTCGAGTAAATTGCCAAAAACGACTGGGAACTCATGTCCGTATGTCACTTTCGTGATGTGCGCACAGCATATGCAATATTCCCGCCTATGTAACAACGAATTCTTATCATAGATATTACATTGTTATGTCTTGCACATACGTAGAATTTACTGCTCTTTATCATGGTTCTTACAGGAAATCGATACGTCCAATAGTTTTCGAGCAATTGGCCGACAAAGTGAGATTACTTCTCTGAGCGCTTTCGACTTTACTGAAACAGTCTGTTCCCCAAACTTTTCCAACAGAAAATGCTCCCAGAGGCTCATATTCTGCAAATGAACATACGTAGAATTTACTGCTCTTTATCATGGTTCCTACAGGAAATCGATACGTCCATTTGTTTTGGAGTAATTGGATGACAAATATAGAATACTCCTCCTCACCCGCACGGAAGATAAAAAACATTCTTTCCCTGCCTCACCCACGGCTACATATTTTCGCTCGTTACGTTTTATTATTTTCTTTTTTTACTCAAAGTATACACGTAAAATATCATAAGGTTTTTGATAGTGCTGTCAGAAACTTGACATGACCACTAGTCTTTTTGCTAGGTTCTGATACTGAAGCTGAACTTTCTTCCATCTCAAATGTGTGTATGTAAAAAACATTACTTATTTGTGTAAAAAATATTGAACTATAGAAACAGATCAATATGCAGATCAACAAAATACGGATAACTCACTTCCTCCTGAGGTGTTGAGATGCTGGCAGTAGCTTGAAAATGAGGAGTTATGTAGTGTGAGAACATGTGTGTGTGTGTGGGTGAGTGTGTGTGGGTGGGTGGGTGTGGGTGTGGGTGAGTGGGTGTGGGTGGGTGGGTGTGGGTGTGGGTGAGTGTGTTCTTACCTAATTGTTCTTACCTAATTGTATCTTTACAGGAATGAGTCAAGCTCGTACTGTCCCGTGTCTTAAAGGATATGTATTTATCGTACATATCCTTAAATTTGTGAATTGTTTTGGCACACACTATTTCATTTGGTAGTGCATTCCATTGATCAATTGCTCTGTTTGGGAAACTGAATTTCCTTACGTCTTTATCACCTCTCTTCTTATGCAGTTTTTTGCAGTGTCCTCTTGTTGATGCTTCTCCATATGTTAAGTAATCATTTATGTCTATTTTCTCCTTTCCTGATATGCACTTATATAACATTATCATGTCACCTCTTTTCCTTCTCTCCTGTAAAGTTGGTAGATTCAGTTTATTTAGTCTTTCTTCGTAGCTTAGGTCCCTTAAGCTTGGTATCCATCTTGTGGCGGCCCTTTGAACTTTTTCAATCTTGTCTATATGCTTTTTGAGATGAGGACTCCAGACTACTAATGCATATTCCAGGGTTGGTCTAATGAATGATGTTATTATCCTTCTTAGCATGTCTTCATTTATGTATGTGAATGCTATTCTCATATTTGCAAGCAGTGTATACATGTTCCGTACCTTCTCGCTGATGTGGTCAGCCGGAGATAGTCTGTTATTGATAATCACACCTAGGTCTTTCTCTCTTTCTGATGTGTATAGGGTTTTATTTCCTAACTTATAATCCCAATCAGGTCTTTTTCCACTTTTACCAAACTTGATTACATGACACTGTCCACATTGAATTCCATTTGCCATGTACTACTCCATTCATGAAGTTTATTTTCTTCTTCTTGTAGCTCTTTGCAAGAGTCTGTGTTAATAATTCTCCTTTGTATTTTTGCATCATCTGCAAACATATTCAGATAGCTCTCATTTCCAGTGTTACTGTTTATATCATTTATATACACTAAAAACATGATTGGTGCCAGCACTGAACCCTGTGGTACTCCACTAGTCACTTCTTTCCATGATGAGTAGTTTCCTCTTAGTACTGTCCTCATTTCTCTTTTTATGAGAAAGTCTTGCATCCAACAAAACAGTTTGCCTCGAATTCCTCCTTGATGGTACAGTTTCCATAAAAGTCTTTGGTGTGGTACTGTGTCAAAAGCTTTCTTGAAATCTAAATAGATACTGTCCACCCATCCTTCCCTTTCCTGTATTGTGTTTGTTACTCTGTCATAGCTGCTGAACAGATTAGTAACACACGATTTTCCTTTTCTGAAACCAAACTGTCTTTCTGTTATCATACTGTGTTCTTCTAGATGATTTACCCAAGCTTTTCTTATAAGTTTTTCTAATACCTTGCTTACAACACTGGTCAGTGATACTGGTCGGTAGTTGAGTGGATTTTGTCTATTTCCTTTCTTGAATAAGGGGACAATATTTGCTTTTTTCCAAGTATCAGGTAGTTTACCTTGACTCAAGGATTTCTTGAAAATTATAAATAATGGTTTACTTAACTCCTTTGCACATTCTCGTAATACCCAACATGAAATTTCATCAGGACCACTTGCTTTTCCTCTGTCTAATCTACTTAACTCCTCCTGTATTACTTTTTCTGCTATTTGTATATCTGGTAGTATGTGTGGACATGCGTGTTCCACATAGTCCCTCTCAAATTTTTTTTCTTCTGTAAAAACTAATTGGAAATTCTTATTTAGTGCTTCACAAATATCTTTCTCTTGTGTATAAGTGATTCCCTCGTCCGTAATGGATTGTATTATATCTTTTACTTTGGTTTTGCTTCTGATATAGCTGTAAAACAGCTTTGGTTGATCACTACTTTTATTTATTATATCCTCCTCAAGCTGTTTTTGGGCTTCCCTCCTTATTCTTGTATAGTCGTTTCTTGCCTGTTTGTAATTATTATATGCCCTTTCACTATTGTGTCTTCTGTATCTATTCCACAACAAATCTCTTCTTTCTTTTGATTTTTTACATTCTGTATTGAACCATTTCTGTATTTTCTTATCTGCTTCTTTGTGCTGTGGGATGTACTTCTGGACTCCTATTTCATAAAATTCACAAAAATTTTTATATACAGCATTTAAATCTTGTCCTCTAAGCTCATTTTCCCAATCAATTTATAAGAAATACTTCTTTAGGTCTTGATAATTTCCCTTTTTATAGTTTAGGCTCTTTTTGTAACTGTCATTGCTGTTTACTATGCCATATGCTATCCTGAAGTTATAATTTAGTACTGCATGATCGCTTTTGCCGAGTGGAGGGTGATATATTAAACTGTCAATATCATTTTCTTGCCTAGTAAATATTAGATCTAGCACTGAAGGTACATCAAGTCCTCTTTTTCTGGTGGTTTCCCTCACATATTGCATTAAGAAAAACTCTTGTACGAGATCCAGGAGCTTTTGGTCCCAACAGCTTTCTTGGCTATTTATATCTAGAGTATTCCAATTTATATTTGTATTGAAGTCCCTGGTTAGTATAATTCTTTCCGATTTCTCTTCCATTTTATGTAGCAATGATCTTATACTCTGAATTGTACTCTCTGCCAGGTCCTCATATTCGTCTCTTTCCCATGTGTTTGATCTGGGTGGCATGTACAAATTGGCTACAATTACTTTACCTTCAGATGTGTCGATCTCTACCGCAATCAGTTCTACTTGTGATGGTATATCTAGTTTTATTTCCTTGTGTGTGTGTCTGTGGCTGTGGCGTATTTTCTTCTCTCCTTGCGATACATTTGCATGAAACACATGCGATGCACACAATAGATTTCTCCACGAACATTCGCTGCACGACATACGTATGTATATGTGGCTGTGGCATATTTCTTGTCTCTGACACTTGCGGTATGTTTTAGCTAAGTCAGTCAGTGCATGAAATATTTCTCTGTGAACACTCGCTGCACTATTTTATATGTATATTTCACACTAAACCATACACAATATAAAACACTATCACATGATTCCATCCCAACCTCGTCTATTATTCCTGACTCTATGGCGTACGTGACTGCCTGTTTCCTTAGCGACTGTTGCATATCTCTATGGTGGGCATAATGCCTGCTATGGTAGGTCAGTTATTTCACCAATCCAGGTATCGCTCACCTACGCTACACACCTAAACGAACACTTGCAGCATGTTTGACGTATATTTCACACAATTCCATACGCATTTGCACTATCAGAATCACACTAATTCCATCCCTAAACACCTCTAATTCTCCCTTAGTGACTATAAAAACTGTACGTGATGCCTGCCCCATTCCACACTATGGTTTATGGCATCCATAACGCTAACTAGTTCCATAATTTCACCAAGCCAGCCACAATATCTTTCAAACAAAATACAGTTTAGGCATTGGCTTCATTATATATGTATTTGTAATCACGCCATAGGGCCTTGGGGGGGGGGGCGAGAGGCGAAACCCCGCAACAATGAACACGCATATCGCCTCCGTGACATATATCTATGTTCCATCAACAATATCACATACAAATATGCTCACAAATATTGGATGATCACACTGAGACCATAGGGGCTTCAGCTCGGGCAGGAGGGGGAGAATTAGTAGGAGTTTAATGGGACAGTACACACAATGCAACCTAACCGCCTGGCTGCTTGGAGGAGACTGAGGTTTATCGCTACGTGCTGGGCCCTGTGAGGCAGCTCAGTGTTGTCAATGCCTTACCATAGGAAAGTGCTGAGCTCGCTATGATGCTTCAAAATTTGACGCAAATCGGCCAGAAACTTAATTTTTGGCAATTTTTTTGTGTGCTTAGAACGCAATTCGAGTGACTGAACATATTTAGAACAATCCACATGAAACGCGAATCGCGTGGGTGTCCCTGACAGGGTTAATACATAACATTGATTATAATATTGCATAGATATAATATTCACGTTAAGATTGCAATTATTCAGTAATATTTTAAAAATATAATACATTTTAAACAAAATGTATACATAACTGAACAAATGCACTATAGTTAAAATGATTATAGAATATTGTATGACATATTGTAAAATGTGTATGTATATCAGGTATATGCATATATGCAAAAAATAGTTCAAAGTTAAGATTATTGTAAGAGCTATTAATATTTTATATTGAGATAATGATACTGGTATACTTCTATATCATGTGTCTTTCCATTTTTTTTTTATTTTTAATTAATAGTACATACGAAAAATGTACACTTCATTCAGGGGTTTTACTTGAATCTTTACCCTACCCCCACTAAATACTGACTCCAAGTTTGCAATTCTTGCATGCATTCTGTGCATTGCAAACAGCACTACTGCAAATACAATAGAGGAGATTATAAAGACAGTAGGTGCTGGGCTATACACATAATATGGGTTGAACATACTCAAACTCATATCTTCCCAGGGCTTCATTGTTTCATTGATTACTTGCATAGTTTCATACTTAGGTGAAGTCAACATAATACTTTTGCTCATGTTGACCATATTAGGTAGAGGATGGAAATATTTATGTGTATGATTGAGGATGCCGTAGTGATTGATGGTGGATAAAACGGACACGGATGGTGTAAGTACCACACAGTAGTCTGGTGCTATGTATAATCCTGATGCTGAAGTATGAGATGGTGGTATATCAGGACAGATTATGTAAACTGATGTGTTATGAGTGAAATAAAGAAACTGTGAGTGTCCGATGCGCTGATGGTGTATAAGCTTATCTGGTGCAAAAGTGAAGTTGCAGTGATGATGAATGTTGTGATTTCTTATGATAGCCATTTCACAAGGGACTGTTCCAGTAGGTTGAAACGTGAAGATGTATACAGGACAAAGCTGAACAGCATGTAAGAATGTACGGCACTTTCGTTCAATCGTTGATTCACTGGCGAAAGTGACAGTGTTCCATCTCTTGGAGGCCATGATGAGTTCGGTGTCTGTGTTGATGTTGATGGTGACCATAGTGTTATTATTTTTAGAAGGGAAGGGGTGTATTTGGTATACTGTGAACAGGTCGTCAGTTATGAATGGTACATGAACTACTACTGATGTTGGTGTTAGTGTTGCTTCTAAATAAGGATAATATAACATGAAATCTCTACCATGAAACAAAGGCTTCAAACTATGTTTTTTTTATTTTTTTTTATGTGAGGAAGAAGGAACCAAAGGCCATGAGCCCGCAGTAACAGTTCCCTCCAAGAGAAAAACAAAATACAATATAGAGCCAAATTCAAGATCCGATCATTTTGAGATGCCTGGACACACTGCGTTTGAAAGACTGGAGATCATAGGCAGCAGGAAATACAGACAGAGGGAGACAGTTCCAGAGCTGACCTGTTGCATAAATGAAAGACTGGGAGTAACGGTTAACTCTTGCATTAGAGAGTTGGACAGAAAAAGGATGAGAGTTTGCTGCCAGACGGGTGCTACGCGCCCGTCGTAGAGGTGGAGGAATGCAAGCAGACAGTTCAGAGGAGCAGTGACCATTAAAGTAGCGATAGAAAAGAGATAAAGATGCAACAGTGCGGCGAAGAGACAGAGGTTGAAGGGAGTCAGTAAGAGGAGGAGAGTTAATGAGACGAAAAGCCTTTGACTCCACCCTATTGAGAAGAGCTGTATGTGGGGAGCCACCCCACACATGAGAGTTGTACTCCACACAGGGGCGGATAAAACCCCTGTATATAGTCAACAATTGCGCAGGGGTAAAGAAAGAGCGGAGTCGGCTTAGCACACCCAATCTCTTGGAAGCAGATTTTACAAGAGATGTAATATGATCTTTCCAAGATAAGTCCCGAGTAAATGAAACCCCAAGCATGTTCAAGGATGATGCAGGATTAAGCTGAATATTATTAAACATTAGTGGGTATACCTGTGGAAGATTTTGTCGGGTTGATAGGTGTAAGAACTGAGTCTTAGATGCATTAAAGACAACCATATTATTTTTACCCCAGTCAGAGATACGAGCCAAGTCAGACATTAGGTGAGCCATAGCCTCATCCCTTGTTTGTTGAAGTAACTGTTGAGATGGGCGTTGCGGGAACCGAATGGAAAGGTGAAGGGTGGAGTCATCAGCGTATGAGTGGATATGGCTAGATGTACAGCTTAGATCATTGATGAATAAAAGGAAGAGAGTTGGTGATAGGACAGAGCCCTGAGGAACACCACTTGATAGATCTAGGAGAAGAACGATGGCCGTCTACAACAGCGGCTATAGAACGACCAGAAAGGAAGCTAGCGATGAAGGCACAGATAGAAGGATAGAAACCGTAGGAGGGCAGTTTGGAAATTAAAGATTTATGCCAGACTCGATCGAAAGCCTTTGAGATGTCAAGTGCAATGGCAAAGCTTTCGCCAAAGTCCCTAAAGGAGGATGACCAGGAGTCTGAAAGGTAGGTGAGAAGATCGCCAGTGGAGCGTCCCTGACGGAACCCATACTGACGATCGGAAAGAAGGTTGTGATAGGAAAGATGCCTTAAAATTTTTCTATTAAGAATTGACTCGAAAACTTTTGAAATACAGGACGTTAAAGCAATTGGACGATAGTTGGAGGGTTGGGAGTGGTCACCCTTCTTTGGGACTGGCTGAATGAGAGCAAACTTCCAGCAAGAAGGAAAGGTACAAGTTGACAGACAAAGACGAAAGAGTTTGCCTAGGCAGGGTGTAAGCACAGAAGCACAGTTCTTGAGAACAACAGGAGGGACCCCATCAGGCCCATATGCCTTGTTAGTACTGAGGCCAGTGATGGCAGAAAATACATCAACTGAAGAAATTTTAATGTCAGCCATGAGGAAGTCAGAGGGGGGAAGTGATGGAGGAACAGCACCGGAATCGTCTAAGGTAGAATTGGAGGAGAAAGTCTGTGCGAAGAGATCTGCTTTATCAGTAGAAGAAATAGCTACAGAACCATCAGAGTAGAAAAGAGGAGGGAAGGATGATGAGGTAAAGTTGTTAGAAAGATTTTTGGCAAGATGCCAGAAGGAGCGGGAAGAATTCGATTTGGAGAGTTGAGAACATTTAGTATGGATGAAATTATTTTTAGTAGAGCGAAGAACAGACTTAGCACGATTCCGGGCAGAAACGTAAAGATGATGTGATTCAGGGGTGGGTTGGCTCCGGTACCTTTTGTAGGCCCTCTCCTTGTTGCGGACAGCATTAGAACAAGCGTGATTAAACCAAGGCTTTCTTGCGTTAGTCAAAGGATATGAGAAAGGAATGTATGCTTCCATGCCCGAGAGAATAACCTCCGTAATGCGCAAGGCACACTCAGATGGCTCACGGCCATGGAAGCAATAATCATTCCACAGAAAATCAAAGAAGTACTGCCTGAGGGCCTCCCAGTCTGCGGCTCCAAAATGCCACAGACGACGTTTCCCTGGAGGGTCCACAGGCCGTACCGGAGTGATAGGACAGGTTAAGGTAATAAGGTTGTGATCGGAGGAGCCCAACGGAGAGAAAAGATTAACAGAGTAAGCAGAAGGATTAGTTGTGAGGAAGAGGTCAAGTATGTTGGAGCTCTCTCCAAGGCGGTCAGGGATACGGGTAGGGTGCTGTACAAGCTGCTCTAGGTCATTAAGGATAGAAAAGATGTAGGCTTGTTCACCAGGTGGATCCGTGAAAGGAGAGGAGAGCCAAAGGTGGTGGTGAACATTGAAATCTCCAAGAATGGAGATTTCAGAGAAAGGAGAAATGGATAGAATGTGTTCCATCGTAGAAGTAAGATAGTCTAAGAATTTTTGATAGTCAGTAGAATTAGGGGATAAGTAAACAGCACAGATATATTTAGTCAGAGAATGACAGGAAAGCCGAAGCCAGAGTGTGGAGAATTCAGAAGAATCAAGTTCAGGAACACGAGAGCAAGATAAGTTGTTGCGTATATATACACAACAGCCACCTTTGGCTTTGAAATGAGTTTACATATGCCTTGGCTAATTATCTGACGTAGCTCATGAACTGGAAGTAGGTCAATTGTGATCCTACCATTACCAGCATTTGGAATTCTTTGCATAAGTGCTCTGTAACGAACTCTAGTGTTATCTAGCTGGAGTATAATTGTGTCAATATGTTCCGTGATGATGGAAAAGTGTTATGTTCCCTTCCGTGGAATATATTTTCTCTACACTCTGGTAAGCTATGTTTTGTCTTTTTTTTTTTTTAGATTTTTCACGATTGTCTTTATTGCTGAGCTTTGTCCGGCGACGAATTTGTTTTGATATGTTAGTACCTGAACAATTTTATTAAATTTGTTCCTTTTTTCTTGAACATCTCTATAGCCAATCCAAAGATTTTTCCCAAGAAATGCACCACCCAGGTCAAACAATCCGTGCTTTTGGCGAGTACATGTGATGTTCTTCGTGTTGCTTAATACCTCCGTTCCATGAGATGGGAGATCTTGGGTCATGATGAGCATAGCTGACTTCGCCTGTTCTATCTTCCATTTCGCTAACTTCACTACTTCATCCACTTCCTTTGTGTGTGCTTGTGAAACATAGTCTCCTGTCATGAAGTCCAGGATCCTCATGGGTTTGGCGATATTCTCTAAATATGTAGGTAGTTCATATAAATAATACAATCTGATTTCAGTACTCATGACATCTTTTACGATTGACGTCATGGCCATTGGAGCTATGAGGCATCCTTGCCTAACTATGTGTCGGGGTGTCTAAGTGAGCATATCATCTTGCTATGTAGAGGAGAGTCCATGGTATAAGTCCTTTCATTGTTACCTACCGAAAAAAAAATCTATTAATTTTCTAATATAGTCATGATGTGGTCGATGATAGTGATGATGTGTGGTACAGTACGGTTGACTAACGGAGAACAATAACTTGCTAGTTATTTCATTTGTAGAAGGAGTTTAAATCGATATTTAAATAATGTAAATGTTGTTCTGTAGATTTTTTTGGAACAGTTGCACCTATGTTTGTTTGTCTGGTATGCGACCTTAATTTATTTTTTTTAATTATTGTTGTTTTCTTGATGGTTTCATGAGTTATGTTCGTTTGTTCGGTGGTATCCGAGGTTGTATAATATTGTATAATTCCTTTGAAACTCGTTTTAAATGGTCAATATGAACTTGTTTCTCCTCGCCATTTGACAGTGACCTAATTACAACTTTGTTTGCTTTTATGTTAATTACTCTGTATGGGCCCTAAAATTTCGGGGATAATTTATTGTTCTCGTATGAATGATACCATAGACAATGTCTCCTAAGCTGATAGGTGATTCTTTTGCCTTTTTGTTGAATGCCTCCGTCATTCCTTCCTTGGACATCGATAATTGTTTTTTCACACTTTTATGTATGTCCTGGAATTCACGTAAACGGAGATTAGAGTAATCATTGTAGTTGTATATGGGCAGATTTTCACCTTCTAGAATTTCATATGGTAGTTTTTTTTATCTTTCCCATATATAATGAAATGTGGTATGTCTCCTACAGATTTATTTATGGATCCATTAATTGATGCTTCCACTCTGGGAATCCAATCATCCCAGCTTGCATAATTTTCATGAGGAATGTGTCGTAGTATATCTAATACTTTTTTGTTTGATATCTCTACTAACCCATTGGATGCTGGGTGATAGGCTAAAACGTTATCCTTTTAGATGTTGTATTGTTTACATTTTTCTTGTAAGATATCAGAATTAAATTCACCTCCATTATCGCCTATTAGTACCTTTGGGGTAGTGAAGCGACATATTACATTATCTGTGATTGCCTTTGCTGCACTTTCTGCTGTTTTATCCTTAATTGGAGCTAAAATTACATAACAGAAGAAATGATCCATTGCTACAAACAGGTATTGGTTATTACTGTATGATAACGGCATCTTGAGTAAATCAACAGCGACAACGTCCCATGGTTGATGTGGTACAGGGTAATTACCTATAGGTGCAGGTGTGATTGGGTATCCTTTGTGTTTTGCACATGATTCGCATCTGTCTATATGATTGTTTATATCTTTTCGTAATGATGGCCAATAATATAACAACTGGGCTTGTTTGAATGTCCTATCCTCTCCAGGATTTCCTGCATGTGGGCTACCGTGTATAGTTCGTAATACTTGGGGTATCATGTCATTAGGTACTACCAAGTGTTTATTATTTCTTCGGCGTTTTGGTTGTCCTGGGTTGATCCTGTATAAGGCATTATTGATTATTGTGAATTGTTCTAGTGGTACATGTAGTTTGGGGTAATTGTATGTCATCTTCACCTTCTAACTTGTATATAACTTTAAACCATGTTGGATCAAGTCTTTGTGCTTTAACGCTTTCATCGTGGTTAGGGATGTTTCCTTTGAGATCTAATGCCGCGACATGATTTGTTTTCGGGTTCCTGGATAATGCATCAGCTACTAGATTCATTTTGCCTTGTATGTAATGAATGTGTACATTGTAGTTTTCGATTGTACATTTCCATCATGCTCTCCTCCCAGAGAGGAGTTTTTCTTTAAACATACCCACTAGGGGCTTATGGTCGGTGAATAAGTGTATTTCGTAACAATATACCAAATCTCGAAACTTTTGTAATGCAAAAACCACTGCAAGTGCCTCTTAAGTCTGTAGTGCAATAATTTTTCTCTGCACCTTTTATTTGTCTGCTGGCAAATGCGATTGGTTGATTCTTTCCTGTCTTATCTTCCTGCATCAGTACAGCCCCTAATCCTTTAACAGATGCGTCTGTGCAAATAATAAATAATTTTGTGAAATCCAGATAGGCCAAACATGGTGCATTTTTAAGTATATCTTTAAATTCGTTAAATGCTTGTTTTTGTTCTTCTCCCCATTGGAATATAGCATCTTTTTTTGAGTAGTTGGAATAGAGGAAAGGCTTCATGAGAGAATTGTTGCATAAATGACCTATAATACCCTGCTAGACCTATAAATTGTCTAACTTCGTCCATCGTAGTGGGTTCTGGGAAGTCTCTCACTGCCTGTATTTTGTCATAGGAGGTGTGAATACCTTCAGCATTTAGTTTGTGGCCTAAGAATTTTATTTCCTTAAAACAAAATTTGCATTTAGAAAGCTTAATTTTTAAACCAGCATCACCAAGCTTTTGTAAGAGTAGATCTAATTTCTGGAGATGTTCTTTTATATCGTTAGTTGTGACAATTATAACATCAAGATAAACGAGTATTCCATGTCCTAGAATTCCGGACAATACTTTATTCATCAGGCTTTGAAAAGTGGTGGTGCAGTCTTCAATCCCCTGGCATTCTCTTATATTGATAATGTCCTGCATTTGTGGAAAAGGCAGTGTATTTACGTGACCCCTGATCTAATGGTATTTTACAGTATCCATTAAGCAAATCTATTGTGGAAAATACATTATTTTCTGGTCCAATATTCTGTAGGATGTCACTTAGCAATGGCATAGGAAACCGGTCTGGTATTGTGTGATTGTTTAGTTTACGGTAACCTACTACCACATTCATTTCTCCATTTCGTTTGGGCACGAAAAATAATGGGCATTCCATGGGGAGACTGATGGCTCAATAATACCAAGTTTTAACATTTCATCGACATACTGGTTTGCGAGTGTACATTGAGATTGTGGGACTTTATTGGCAGGTACGAAAATCGGTTGTGTGTCTGAGTGCACGTAAATCTTGTGATTAATCAGGTTAGTACACCCTAATTGTTCTCCGGGTAATGCTACGGTGTCCCTATGTTTTTCCAACAATGTTAACAAGTCAGTTTCTTCATCAAATTCACCTGAGTGAATTAAATTCTCTTTTATGCTTTCTCTATCTGTAGATTTGATCTTACTTGACACTCCAGCTAAAACTGTTTCCATCACGGGGGTGGGACATTTTTCAATATTAACTATTCAAGTCCCTCTTTTCAACTGTACTTCCCCATTCATGTGATTAGGAATATCTGAGTTTGCCCATCGTTGTTCATCCGACATAATGCTTTTTCTACTGACAATCCTTTTACTTTACATAATTCTTCCAAGATAAGAACATTACTATTCATTAATTTGCTCTTTATGGTTACCCTTATATTGGAGTTAGAAGGAATAACTAAATCATTGGTGAGATGGGCGGGAAAAGCTGATAAGTCAGTACCGTTACCACGGTCTCTAGTCCTGGAGGCTGGGGTGGAGGTGAGTGGATCTATACACTCATCTGTTTGTGTATGTTTGTTTAAGCTTTTAATATTACCAATTCTTTTTTATTCTGTTTTACTAATCGTTCAGGACTCTGATGGTATTTCTTCTATGAATTCATTATCAAAGTCTATTCCATTCATTTGTGGGAGTAAAGTTATTTGCTGTGTTCTCATGCATCTTAAGCCCAGCAGCATATCAGCTTTTATTGCTAAGTTTTCAACAATATAAAAAATGCAGAAATAGGTCTTGTAGTCTCTGTGAAACTGATTTTTAACTGTATCAAACCTTTTACTTCAATTTGTATGTCATCTACTGTATATAAGTCTAAATCAGATTCTTCAAGTAAAGTTACTTTCTTATTTCAAAAAAATCTATCAATTTCTTCTTGTGTTGTTAAGTTCACTAGAGAGCCTGTGTCTAAAAATAAGGAAACGTTTTGATCCTCACATACAGCTGGTATCAAGATACACTCACTTCCCAGCATGCCTCCTATATGAATTTTAGAAATGCTATTCTTTATGACTGATCGTTTTTTGTTGTGACTTGGCCTTCCCCCGATTTCAAAATGGAAACTATTTTCTCTACTGTCTTACAATTGGCTGGTCCAATGCCCTTGGGACCGATGATGTCTACAGTGTGGATCATATCCTTGTGTCTTTTGTTTATCTTCTTTTGCTTTGATAAAGCAGTCATTCTTTGTGTGTTCTGGGTTAACACAGTAATAACATAGAATGGACCTTTCTCCCGACTTTGATCTGCGAGATGACGTGCTATATTTAGTTGTTTCTGTGGCGCGAGATCTGCTCGGACTGCACAGAAACTTATGTGACTGCCTGTGGCCTGGTGTTTGAGAATGCTGCCTCGACGCGTTTCGTTCTTTGTTCTGTATGTTTTCGGGTCGCAATCGATTTTGTTCTCTGTTTTGGGTAGCTGTAGCTGTTTTCACAGCTGATACAGTCTCAGGCACTCTCATTCTACTAGAATGTGATTGTGTTTCGGTCACCTCTGCTTTGCTACAATTCATCTCTACCTCGTTCTTTAAGTCTAGCAAGCACATACCTGGGGTGTACGGGATCGTCTTGGCTATCTTGAGGGTCCTATCAGGTAATTTACACAAGGCAGCTACATAACCAATTATGTCTACGTCAAGTTCTGGTTGCATCTTTCCATCTTGTGTTATCCAGTTTGAATTTTCTAAAGTAGCTAATAATGTTCTTTTAATAATAGGGACATCAGCTGTTATTTCACTTAGCACATAATTTGTAGTGTGCTCCCTTACGAGATCCACAGTCTTATGTAATTCTGGGATTATACCTGGCAAAAAGTTTATACCTCTAGAAAATTTCTTCAAGAATTCTGTTTTAAACCTATCATACGTCTTAGCTCGAAGAAGCTTATACGACTTAGGCAAATCTCCTGCGTGCATGTCTCCTGATTAATCCATGAGGAAAATATTGCAATTTTTTCTTGTTCATCCGTTATGTGTCTTTTTACGAAGATCTGCTCACACTGATTGATCAATGAAATCACATCAATGCGACCTTTTTCTGTGCCTGAGAATTTAGGGGCGGTTTTATCCTCATTATAAACGTAAACATGAGGTGGGGATGTTTGATTTGTGACATTGCCTGTGGTGCTCATTTTGGATGGTTGCTTTGTAAGGTTCACTTGGACTTGTCTATCGTTAGGTGAAGGAATAGAGGAATAGGTTTTACCTGAGTGATGAGCTCTGTTAAGTAAATTTTCATAGATATGCAAGTCAAACTCCTCACTCGTTATATCAGAGAGGATTTCCCAATCATCATTATCATCTAGAAATGAGGTATTTTTCTTTATCTTTAGTTTGCCGTGAATTTTGTAGGGTGTGTGTGTTGTCCTGTTGTTCTCCTAATTGTGGATCTGCAGTGGCCGCTAACTGTGTATCATGTGTCACTAGCACGGGTGGTGACGAAAATATCCCAGTCATATCACTCAACTAAAATAAACTCATGTTGCTAGGGTATAGTGTTATGAAATACATCTTTTATTTATGTCCTAACGGAATAGATGAGTGAATGAGTTGTAATAAATGAAAGATAATAAGTGTATAAATGTATATATAAAAATCAGTAAAGGAGGTGATTGTACCTAATTTAAAGCACTGAGAATAAATGAGTAAAGAATAATTACACCCACTTGATACAGATGATGTCACTCGAAGAGGCGTTTTGATAGATGTCATTCTCGGAAGGTAAATGCAGAGCTGATGGAAGATCTCCCTCTCGATAATTCTAGGGGTGGGTTGATGGACGATATTACTCCGGAAATTCCATGGCTTGGTGATCTCAGTGTTGTTTGCAGTGCGAATTAATCTCAGTGATAAAAAACCTCACCATACAACGTCTAACTCCCACTCAGTAGCTGTTCGAAATAAATGAGTTGAGTAGGAATGTGTGAATAAGAATGAGTAACGAGCAATGGGTGAGAGGTGTGTGGTGTCAAACACTCGATGATTGACTTGACGTTGGTTCAGTAAACACACATGGTGACGTCGAATTCCAACACTCTGGTAGCTGTGGTGAGTAAATGAGTAGCGATGAGTAACCTGAGTGAGGAAAGGTGAGTAAGATGAGTTGTGCATATGGGCTTGGTATTTGCTGTCGTCGTCTTGACCTTCTTGCACTCCTGCATCAGCGGTGGTAGTTGGGGGGCAGTTGGAGAGAGCGGTGGGGGTCAGGGGATGTTGCTGTGTATTTGCTTTTCGTTTGATTTTGTTTTTCTTTCTCGATGTATTCTCGGTCTTTTCTTCTTGTCATTTACTCATTGCTGCTACTTGTAGGTGCGTGTACAAGTTTATAGAGATGTCTCGTAGACTTGTTACTGGTAGTTAATCGTAGAGATGTCTCGTAGCATGTATTTTGTAGGAATTAACTGTAGATTTGAAGACGAGGTTCGTACTTCTGCTGCCACCAACTATTTATGTGAATCTTGAGCTTGTAATATGTTAATCTTGAGATTTGGTTCTAGTTATCGTGTAGTCGAAGGTAGGAGAAGTTAAAGATGGATACAGGGAGTTGATTGTAGTTTATTATCTTCAAGGAAGAGTTTAAGTTAAGCAGTGTATGTATTAAACAGGAACGTAATTTACCAGCTAAGTCTTGTCGGACCCCTCTTCTCTCTTCCTCTCTCCACAACCTTTCAGTTCTATGGCTAGCCCCTTTCTAATTCTCTAATTCTTCCTATCTTCCCTAGGAAGGCTAGTGTCACTTGTGCAAGACGCATGTGAATGTTCGGTAAGCCTGTGTGTCTGTGTGTATGTAGCGTTTCCGGTGACAGTGTTCGTGTGGCATTCCGTACAGAAATGCAGACACATTTCCTTACGTCGACTCTCGCTGACACATTTCCTATTCCCACACCTTGGCTGATGTTCCTATCTATTACACTGTCTATCTGCCTATCTATCTATCTATCATGCTGTGAGTTGTATTATTATAATAGGGATTCCTGCAATTATATATATATATATATATATATATATATATATATATATATAAACTTATTTATATTTATTAATTTATATGTATGTATACACGACATGATTTATGAACCTTCTCTGGAGCAAAAAATAAGCAAGTAGAAACTTTTCAGAGAGCGCATACCTCCGCGAATGCCATTGCAGGATTCGGATACGGATCCGGCCCAAAATTTAATCAATTGTTTCATAACCCATGATCCACCGTTCCACAAAATTTCGAGAAAATTCGTTGAGAACTCTTGAAGATATCGTGTGGACAAACAAACAAAAATTCTTGGTTCCGGATGATAATACGAATCACCACAAAAATCTAATGGATCATTCTTTGGGCCATATGCTATTCCTCCAAATTTTTTCAGCAAAATCCGTACTTAACTTTTTGATTAATCCATTTAACCGACAAACAGACAAACAGAGAAACCACCCCCTTGACTTGTTCCCCTCTTGCAAGGTCCATGCCTCGCTTCCATACGTCAGGGTAGGGATCACAATACTATCATGCAGTGACTTCTTAACTTCCATACTCACCTCCCTATTTCTCATCACTGCTTTCAGTGTACCAACAGCCTTCCTTCTCTACTGTACCCCTTCACTCACTTCATCCCCCAAAGTTCCATCCTTACTCATTACACTACCCAAGTACTTGAATGCACTCACATTCTCCATATCCTCACCATCCAACCTCACTGCACACTCTGTGACTTCATTCCTCTCAAACACCATAACTTTACTTTTGTTTACATTCACTTCCAGATTCCTCTTCCTAGACACTGTCCCAAATTCATTCACCAAACCTTGCAACTCCCATTCATCTTCACTCAACAATATTGTATCATCAGCAAACAGCAACACTGGAATCTTCCAAATCTCACCCTCATTCATTAGAGCCACCCCCACATCCACTGTCTTGCACCTCCTTTACAACCCCATCCATGTATATATTAAACAGCCATGGAGACATCACACAACCTGTTTCAGTCCCACACTGAGATCAAAGAACTCACTCAGCTCACCATCCACTCGCACCGTAGCCCTAGCTCCCTCGTCCATACTCTTCACAACACTCAACAATTTCCCCTCCACTCCATATATTCTTTCTACCTTCAACATATCTCGCCTATCTATTCTGTCATAAGCTTTCTCCAAGTCCATGAAGGCAGCATACACTTTCCTTCCCTTTCTAGATACTTCTCCACTAAACATCTTAGAACAAATATCTGATCTACACACCCTTTTCCCTTCCTAAATCCCCCTTGTTCTTCTCCAACTAGCTCCTCTGTCATATGCCTAACCTTATCAATGAGTATTCTACCATATATTTTACCGGTCACACTAAGAAGGCAAATACCCCTATGGTTACCACATACTTCTCTCTCCCCTTTTCCTTTGTATAAAGGAACAATTATACCTGATTTCCAGTCCTCTGGAACCCTTCCCTCTTCCCAAGCCAATCTACACTTCCATATTCAATCCACAACAATCTCACCCCCATACCTAAGCATTTCACCACACACTCCATCAATTCCTGGGGCCTTTCCCAACTTAATCTCCTTCATCGCTTCCACTACTTCCGCCCTACTGATCTCTTCCTCCCTCCTCTCATCTCTTCTTCTCCCTGCCATTCTCCAGCCACTTATACTCGCACTGCTCTCACTCTCTACATTCAACAAATCCTCAAAATGCTCCTTCCATCTCCTCAATTTCTCACTCTTCACCACCAACAATCTATTATTCCTATCTTTCACTCTACTATTTCCCCTTTCACACTGCCTTACTTTCTATACCTCCATCCAAAACAATTTCTTACTCTCCCTCCATTTCACACTCAGAATCCTCCCAAACTCTTCATCCACTCTCTTCTTACTCTGCTTCACCAGTCTCTTAACCTCCCTTCTCCTGCTCACATATACCTCTCTCTTCTCTCTCTCTCGTCTTCTCCCCTACCTCTACTCGCTAACCATTCACTATATGCCTTCTTCTTTTGTTCCACAGCTCGTTTCACCTCATCATTCCACCATGCTATCCCTTGCACACCCTTGCATCTCCTCCTCACTCCACAAACCGCCTCGCATCCTGCGCCTATCTCTTCCGTGAATATCTTACATACGTCTTCCACCCCTTCCATCTGCTCTAGCTCATACCTTCCCAATCTTTCTTCCATTATGCTCTCATACTCTGTCGTTTTCTCACTATCTTGCAATTTCTCCACTCTTCTCACAGGAGCTACTTCCTCCTTTCTTCCCCTTCGCCTCCTCAACCACTTTCTTTGCAGCTCTACCTTGGCCATCACTAAGTGATGGTCCGAGACTCCATTCCCCCACCCTCTCCACACTCTTGCATCCAACATTTGTCTTCTCATTCGCTCATCCACACACACATAGTCTATCATTGCCTTTCGTTCAACAAGTTCACCATCCATCCTCCTCATTACTCTCCATGTATACCAGTGGATCATCTTATGACGAAAGTAGGTGTTGGCTATTGCCAACCCCTTACAAGCACAGATGTCCACCAAAGCACTACCATCCCCATCTACTTCAGCTGGCACACCCCACTGACCAACCACTCCATCCACTCGTACATTCCTAACTTTGCCATTCATGTCTCCAATCAGCAGCACTCTCTCGCTCCTCTCAAACTTGTCCATACATGCTTCTACTTTCGCCCAAAACTCGTCTTTCACTCTTGCCACTCGATCCTCTGTCGGGGTATACACACATACAATCGCCCATGCTTGTATACCTACTTTCATCCTCACCCATACAATCCTTGCACCCACTGTTCCATACTCTGTTATATTTTCCTTCCACTTCTTGCTTATCATCAGACATACTCCCTCTCTTGCCCTCTCATTCTCATTGACTCCCGCACATATACCTAAACCATATTCCCGTTCTCTCACCCTTTCACATTTCCATTTAGTTTCAGTCAATCCACATATATCCACTTTTGCATCCTCAAGCACCTGAACTATCTCTCTCTCTTTCACTTCATCATTCACTCCTCTCACAATCCATGTTCCCACCTAAGAATGTCCTTTGTCCGTTCCTTAGTTGTCAACGTATGGTCCATCTGGGTCCGAGGTGCTTTATTGGCTTTTTTAGTTAGTTCTTTTTACGGGGTGGGGCACTAACTCACCACCAACCCTTTTAGTCGCCTCGTACGACAAGCAGGGATACTGGGGGAGTATTCTTGGAACCCCCCCACCCCCAGGGGGTACATACATACATAAATACATATATATATATATATATATATATATATATATATATATATGTATGTATGTATTTTAATACTGTCAGACGCTTAATCCCGTAAAGGGTGGCCACAAACACATCGCCTTCAAGTTGCCCTGTCCCATGCCATTTCACTGCCCTGCTCCCAGCTCATTCCCCTGTCTCTCATATACCTCTCCACTCCATCCCCCAGTCTCATCTTTGGCCTCCCCTTCCCTCTCCCCCCTCCACCTCACTCACATACACTCTCCTGTTCAGTCTCTCGCACTCCATCCTCTCCACATGTCCAAACCACCGCAGTGTGTTTCTCCCAACGCTTCATATATATATATATATATATATATATATATATATATATATATATATATATATATATATATATATATACAGTAAGGTGTTTCAGGATTTTAAATTTTGTTGTCAGTGAATGCACACACGCTAATCGAGTTCCATTTGACGAGCAATGACTGCAGGCAAAGTATTAGCACAAATGCCTGTTGCTATCCCAACCCACAAGCCGTGTATGTTTTACTCCTTGTGAGAAATTATTCTTTTTCTAACTAAGGTCAAAGGCTCTCCTGAAACTGAGCTCTGGGATGGGAGAGGCGATGGGAAGAGCGGTATGGGATGTCCTGAAGCAGTGGTTGCAATGGTCGTAAGTAGAAGACTGGGAGGCCAGCCTCTGCTTTGATTCTACTGCAAGCAATACAGGTGTCCACAGTGAGGCTTGCACCATCATCCTGAACATCACTGAGAAACTGCTCCTCATCATGGCATGCCGCTATCACACCCATGAGCTTTTTGACGGGGCTGTTGACTCGTTCTTCTCCTCTGGCATGGAAATCCTCATATTCGGTCAGTTCAAGGATTACTGAGATATCATCGATCAATAGGTTTTAAAACAGTACGAAGTTCAAGCCGATTGCTACGATCCACAACTCCTAAATCAATGGATCTCAAAGCACTGAGATGAGTTGGCTTCTTTCAACGTAGCCAAACTGCAGTAGGGTCACGGCCACGACGACAGGGAATACTTTGAACATGCACTCCACGTCGTGGGTTAGCCACTCCCTGAAACAAAGAAACGATTTGACAGAGGATTCCGCCATCCAGGAGCATACATCAGGGCCAGATGGATGGGGCAGGGAATCTACTCACTGAAGATTTGCCTGTTCTTTGACCAATCCCCTCCCATTCCTTGCGAGAGACGAGCCTTGATGTGGATAGACGTGTTCTCAGTCACGAAGTACCCTCGTACCTTGTACTCGTCACCAGTTGGAATAGATTCACCCACAAATGGTAAGGCTATCCTCAAGACACTACAAATCTATAAGAAGCAAGTTGAAGAGGAAGTGGGCTGCACAGCACTCAAAAAGCTTCAGAACCATGACTGGTACCTAGGTAAGGATCTTGAAGGCATTGGCTTTTTTTTGAGCCTTGTGACTGAGTACAAAAAAGCTCAGATGATTCTTAACCTTCACCAGAAGCCTCCTCAAAAGGTGAGGACGAGGAAGGTGGCTCACCGAGTGTTCTGAGATCCCACGTACTTGAAGACTGCTGATTTCGTCATGATCCAAACACAAAAGTACCTGAAGTGTTTGAAGACAGATGATCCCAGGGAGCTCACGGACATTAAGGAGCACCACAGTCGGGTCATGGCAGTCAGCTTAGTCAACGACTGCGCTGAACATGGAGACACACTGGCACCTGACTTAAACAGGAAGCCCATGAGGAGCAAGGAGGAGAGACAGGTGGCCCTCGAAATCATTGCAAACCTCAGGAAGTAGGTTCCAACACTGCAGATCGGTTTATGTCTAATCATCAAGTGTCTTGCTGTGAGTTTTAGGGCATCAGGACAATATCCCCCGGAAGACAATATTCCCCCATGCACAATATCCCCCGATGACAAAATCCCCCTGGACAATATCCCCCATGCATAATATTCTCCAAGGAAAAATGTTATCCCATTTTTCTGTACTCTAGCTCACTGCCCCTGCTAGTTACATATCACAGCTCGTATAGCTAAGTTAGGCTAGGTTAGATTTGATATACAATTACGTGTATGTATGAATATACAGTACGAATTTGCACACACACACACATATTGTATATATATATATATATATATATATATATAATCATCAGCCGTTTGAGTATCCACTACAGGACCGGCCTATCCCAACCGAAGTCGGGACGATACAGCCAAAGCATCTCTACCAAGTGGCTTACAATAGTCTGTCTGGTTGAGATTGTATTAAGGGTGGGAAGTGGTTGTAAGTGTAACTGTAGTGTTGGAATGGCTTTGGATGTGTGTGTAGTCTGTGAACCAAGTGTAATCGGCCCGTGCAAGCCAATTGGATGCAAGCATACTTTATAGTAGGCGACACTAGTTCAACCACAGCACCCCTTGTGCCCGCCAATGTAGTACGTGGCCGGGTGAACACTCCCAAAGTTTATTACCCTGGCGGGGCGCGAACCCTGGCTCACCCGTGTACGACACGCACACTCTACCACTGTACCACACAGGCTCCATATATATATATATATATATATATATATATATATATATATATATATATATAGTTATGGAACAGAGAAAGATAATGTACACTTTAAGTGAGATTACTAAAAATCACTACTGTCCCGCAAAGTTCCAGGTTCAAAACAAAAGAGTTAGGTAAAATTACAAGTTAAAGTTTAATGCTCAAACTAACAATAAAATATTCAGGACTCATAAGGATAATGTAATGGCAAAAAACAGATTAAATATATGGTTAACTAGAATAGCCTCTATTAACACGAAATTAGCATGAGTAAATTTATCTAAGTCAGCCCTGATAAAATGAGAAAACACTGGATAATGCTCAGTTAACGCAAGATATATTATTACAGATACAATATATTATTACCACTGGCTGACAATATGAATTACAAAAAACTTTACTAGGCCCACGAATCAACACCTTATGCTATACAGTACAAGAACAAAATGTAATAACACTTATATTCAAATTTCACAGCTGCTAGATGGTTGGAGACTTCCTGAGCACTCACAATAATAACAACTGTACAGGGAAGGACAGAGATGTGAGCAAAATGAGGAGTAGATCTAAGTGGCAATTAACCCGTCACGTCCCGAGGTTTTCCGCACCTCCGACATCCCTCAGTCCCGAGGTATTTTCATATTTTTTTTTTTTTTGGCTAAAACCTTCGCTTTTGGTGAGAAACATCGAAAATTCATAGAGAAATCGCTCACCTGAGGTTTAAAGTGCCCAATCCAGGTAGGAGTTCCTCCTTACCTGAGTGGGTTTTCCAACATGCTGGCACCAAAGAAAACGAGTTCTATGGGAGGGTAACTATTTTATCCACTCATAAACGGTATTTATTTATTTACTTGGTACGAATGTATATGTAGTATGACAGTATATTGGTTTTCAAACAGTAATAAAGGCATTATAAGCATTGTTTCACTCACTAACTAATCACCATAGCTGACCTATTTTTGCCACACTACCTGATCATTATTTCTGGCTGTTTCTTCTTCTAATGCTATGTAAACATTGTCCTCCACATTGTCATCGATTGGGGAATCACTCTGGCCCTGAATAACTTTACTAGCCAGGTCACTGGTAACAGGTCCTTTGCCAAGACAATGTCGTTAGGGGGGGAGGGGGGAGGTTATGCAGTGTAAGGCATTGTCCCTGCTTGGTATCTTGTACAGGAATAGAGGAAGGTGTCCCGTGTATACATACGAAAAATCACGTGCGAAAATTGAAAATTGTGCAAATTAGCGACCTTGCAATTGCACGACGTACTGGTACGTCGCCGGGACTGGCAAATGCAAATCGTTGCAACGTACCCATACGTCGTCGGGACGGGGCGGGTTAATGCAGAGACTGAGCTCATTATATAGGGGCTGGCAGAGCTTGATACAACTTGTAAGAAGGACACGCAAATGAAGCCATAGGGGACAAAGAGTTGACAATCCTGCTCTGAACAACAGAAAGAACGACTTACTCTACTATAAGGGAGGGGGGGGGAGTGAGGTAGAACACGCTCGTGATCAAACATGCAGCACACTGTACGTTAGAATTACACAAAGGATGATGAAATCATAGGCTATGTAACACCTCCCCACAAAGAAAAAAGAAATTTACAAAGGAAATTTCTTATTACTCTAAAACAATCTGTCTAAAGTCTAGATAAGCAATCTGCAATAACATTTTCTTTCCCCTTGACATGTTGTATGTCTAATGAATACTCCTGAAGAAATAGACTCCATCTTGTCAATCTCTGATTTTTATCTTTAAACTTACTAAGGAATTTCAGTGGGTTATGATCGGTATAAATGACTATGGGGTCAAAACCAGAACACAAATAGAATGAAAAATGCTGTAAACCCAAAATCAAGGCCAAAAGCTCTTTCTCAATAGTGGAGTAGTTCTTTTGAGGTGGAGTGAACTTCTTACTGTAATAAGATACAGGGTGTTCAATACACTGATCATCCTCTTGCAGCAAAACAGCCCCAGCTCCTGTATCACTTGCATCAACAGCCATCTTGAAAGGCTTAGCAAAATTTGGAGTAGTGAGCACTGGCTAATTTAATAAGATAGCTTTAAGTTTGCTGAAAGAGGATTCACAGTTATCGGTCCAGACAAATTTAACTCCCTTTTTCAGTAGGTCTGTAAGTGGTGATACAAGAATTGAAAAGTTAAGAACAAATCTCCTGTAATAACCTACCATTCCCAAAAATCTTTGTAGCTCTTTCCTACTTTTAGGTCTTGGAAGATCACTTATAACCTGAACCTTAGCTCCTGGTGGTGCAACATGTCCATCACCAATTACATACCGAAGGTACTGAACTTTAGCTTGACCAAACTCACACTTTGATAAATTAGCTACAAGATTAGCCTGAACCAAACGCTCAAGAAATTTACTGACATGGCATAGGTGATTTTTCCAGTTGTCACTGAAGATTAATACATCATCAATATAAACAACACATCCTGCCAAACCCTCTGTTACAACATTCATGAGCTTCTGAAATGTGGCTGGTGCATTCTTCATACCATAAGGCATTACAGAACATGCAAAAGTCTTTCCTAGTGTTACAAAACATGAGATCTCCCTAGCACGTTCAGTCATAGGTACTTGCCAGTATCCCTTTAACAAATCAAAATTACTTATGTACCTAGCCTTTCCGATCTTGTCTATGCAATCTTCCACGGAAGGGAGAGGGTAAGTGTCTGTTTTGGTTATCTGATTAACACGTCTGTAGTCGATGCAAAGCCGCTGTGACCCACCTGGCTTAGGGACTAGAGTGACAGGAGAACTCCACTCGCTCTGACAGGGCTCAATCATCTTGTGGTCCAACAGGTAGCCAAGCTCCTTCTGGATGAGAGGAACTTTCACTGGGTTCGCACGGTAAGGAGGCAGTTTAATTGGCTTTGCGTCTCCAACATCGACATCATGCATCAACACAGTGGTTCTTCCTGGAGTGGCACGGAACACTTGCGGGTACTCCTGTAGTAATGCCAAAAACTCCTGCCTTTCCTCGGGAGCTAGATGAGAAAGCTTAGTCTGGAGATCATTCATGATATCAGGATTCTTCCCCAAACTATCACTCAGGCTCATGCTGCATGGGAGAACTTCACTTGCAGACTCGGGTGGAACAGCTACAGTGCAGACTGGGTTAGAATTGTCCCGCCTGTGATATAACTTTAGCATGTTGATGTGACAAAGTTGCTTGTTCTTTCTACGATCTGGTGTGGCGATAAGATAGTTGACATCACTGAGTTTCTTCTCCACGAAATAAGAACCACTAAACTTGGCTTGAAGAGGTTGCCCATGCACTGGTAGCAGAATCAAAACCTGATCTCCTGGCTGAAAGTGGCGTAACCTGGACTTCTTATCATACCAAGTCTTCATCTTCTCCTGAGCAGCTCCTAAATTCTCTCTCGCCAGCTGTAAAGCAGTGGACAGCCGTTCTTTGAACTTCATCACATACTCCAGCAGGTTGACGTCATCTTCCTCCGACAGCCAGCATTCCTTGAGTAGCTTAAGGGGTCCTCTTACTCCATGGCCAAACAGTAG
Organism: Coenobita brevimanus; assembly: GCF_032717465.1. NCBI lineage: Eukaryota > Metazoa > Arthropoda > Malacostraca > Decapoda > Coenobitidae > Coenobita > Coenobita brevimanus. The sequence continues at coordinate 27,257,651 of NC_137003.1, forward strand.
TTCAAAGGGTGAGAAGCCCAGTGATTCATTTGGAGATTCTCTTGCAGCAAATACAACGAATGGAAGATCTTTATCCCAGTCTTTCTGATGTTCCAAACAGTATTTCTTGAGCATCGATTTGAGTGTTTGATGATATCTCTCCAATGCTCCTTGGGTCTGGGGATGGTAAGCTGAAGACGTGATCTGGGTGATGCCCAACTCTTTCAGAGACTGCTTGAAAACATTTGACATGAAATTACTTCCCCGGTCTGACTGTACCTCCTTGGGCAGACCAAACTTTGTGAAGAACCCTAGCATTTCCTTAACCACGTTCTTTGCTGAGATATTTCTAAGTGGAATGGCTTCAGGATAACGAGTAGCCATATCAATCAGGGTCAACACATAAGAAAATCCTGAAGAAGTCTTAGGAAGAGGGCCCACAATATCCACCAACACACTGGTGAATGGCACCTCAAAAGGAGGAATGGGAACTAGAGGTGCAACCTTTTCGGTCTGATTACACTTCCCCACAACTTGACAGGTGTGACAAGACTTACAATACCAGGAAACATCCCTGAAGATACCTGGCCAGTAGAAGTGTTTCAAAATGCATGCCACAGTCTTCCTCACTCCAAGGTGTCTTGCTAAACTGGAATCATGAGCCACTCTAATGATATCCTGCCTACAAACACGAGGGATGACAACTTGATGTACAACCTCCCATTCACAGTCGGCTGATGCTGTTGGGTGTCTCCACTTCCTCATTAGTACTCCTGACTTTATATACTAACAAGTAGAAGCACCAGCTGACTCTTCCTCACTGCAAGCAGAGTTAGCTAGACCTTTCAACTCAGGGTCAGCAACCTGCAACTCAACCAACTCTTGACAAGACAAATTATCAACACTACAGGGTACTGCCTCATCTGGTGAGTGGTCCAAATTAGCAAGAAAAGTGTCAGCTAGGATAACATCATCATCATCATTATCCTCTAAGTTACCAGTAACTTTAGACTTAGCCCTAGTGACAGCACATGCAGGGAACACATCAGGGACATCACAATCCTGGGCCGCAGCCACTGGCTCACTAGAGAACTGAGGAGCTGGACACACTTGACTTCCACCAATATCATTTCCAAGTAAGAAAGTTACACCTGACATTGGGAGTGTCTCAACCAACCCAACCATAACGGAACCATTAACAAAACCAGACTCTAAATTCACTCTGCACAGAGGGACAGAGAAGTAATTATTCCCTACACCTTGTAAGATTACAGTTTCATCAGAGGAATTAACATTAGAGCCTAGAACACTGGTCAGCATAAGGGATTGGCAAGCACCTGTATCACGGTATATTTTAACTGATTTCCTGTCATTACTGTCCAGAGGACTGACAAAACCATCAGACAGGAAATTAGCACATGAACTCTTGAGAGTGTCACCCACGTTACTGCTCAAAAGAAGGGCTCCATCATGAGAATTTAATTTACCCCTCAAAGCAGGTTCAGTTAACTCAGTTAAAGAATTCTGGGAACTCTCAAGGGTGGACACTAGACCAATTGTCTGAATATTTAGAGACTCCTTTTTGTTCACATCACGCTGTCTCCTGAAACATTTCTCCGTAGTATGATCAAGCTTACTACAGTAAGTACATTTACTTTTCTGAAATCTAGAGGTGGAGCTGGTATTTACTTCCTGAGAAACATCATCTTTATTCTCTTTCCTGTTACCTGTACTCTGAGTAGAGGCAACGTACTTACTCTCAGCTTTCCCTTTTTCTTTAGAATATCTCTTGTGAGTGAGAACATATTCATCAGCTAAAACTGCAGCATCAGACAAATTATCTATTCTTTTCTCATCAGGATATAGGCTTACATCTTTATTAATACACCTTTTGAAGTCCTTCAGCAAAATCATCTGCTTAAATTTGTCAAAATCAGAATCTACATTCTTAGAATTTAACCACTGCTCTAACAGATCTTCTTTGATTTTTGCATACTCAACATGGGATTGCTTATCTTGCTTATAAGTTGTCCTAAATTTTACTCTATAGGCTTCAGGAACAAGCTCATAGGCCTTAAGAATCAAGCTCTTAACTACATCATAATTATCAGATTGATCCTGAGGCAAAGATGCATAAGTTACTTGAGCTTTACCGGTGAGAACAGTTTGAAGGAGTATTGGCCAATACTTTTTGGGCCAATTAAAACCTGTAGCTACCCTCTCAAACAACTGAAAATACTTTGTTAAATCAGATTCATTAAAAGGAGGGACAAGTTTAACATTTTTAGCCACATCAAAATCATCAGAGCTAGATGATCCAGTTCCACCTTGTTTCATGCGATACTCATGGTCTGCCTGAATCCTAGCAAGTTCAATTTGTGCCTGAGCCTCCTGAATACGAGCATTTGCCTGAAATTCAGCCTCCTTAGCACGAGCCTCCTGCAGGGCTAGCTGTAACTTAGCTAATTCAATCTGCGTTTGCTCAGTTGGAGGAGTTACATTAAACAAGCTTTCATTAATCATGTCAACAATTTGATCTTTAGAATGATGAGAGCGAACAGCAATTCCCAATTGTTGAGCAACAAGCTTAAGTTCATTCTTTGTTCTGTTTTCTACATCACACACTGTCTGCACATTTGACAAAAAATCTTTGGCTTCATCAAGCGTAGTAATAGTAGACATCATGAATAAATCACAGTCACAAAATATCAAGCAATATCCTTATATCCTGAATATCCTGGCGAGGTCGCCAAATTTATGTTACGGAACAGAGAAAGATAATGTACACTTTAAGTGAGAATACTAAAAATCACTACTGTCCCGTAAAGTTCCAGGTTCAAAACAAAAGAGTTGGGTAAAATTACAAGTTAAAGTTTAATGCTCAAACTAATAATAAAACTCATAAGGATAATGTAATGGCAAAAAACAGATTAAATATATGGTTAACTGGAATAGCCTCTATTAACACGAAATTAGCATGAGTAAATTTATCTAAGTCAGCCCTGATAAAATGAGAAAACACTGGATAATGCTCAGTTAACGCAAGATATATTATTACAGATACAAAATATTATTACCACTGGCTGACAATATGAATTACAAAAAACTTTACTAGGCCTACGAATCAACACCTTATGCTATACAGTACAAGAACAAAATGTAATAAAACTTATACTCAAATTACACAGCTGCTAGATGGTTGGAGTCTTCCTGAGCACTCACAATAATAACAACTGTACAGGGGAGGACAGAGATGTGAGCAAAATGAGGAGTAGATCTAAGTGGTAATTAATGCAGAGACTGAGCTCATTATATAGGGGCCGGCAGAGCTTGATACAACTTGTAAGAAGGACTAGCAAATGAAGCCATAGGGGACAAAGAGGTGACAATCCTGCTCTGAACAACAGAAAGAACGACTTACTCTACTATAAGGGAGGAGGGGGGAGTGCGGTAGAACACGCTCGTGATCAAACATGCAGCACACTGTATGTTAGAATTACACAAAGGATGATGAAATCATAGGCTATGTAACAATATATATATATTTATATATATATATATATATATATATATATATATATATATATATATATATACATATATCATTGATGTGGTTGTGTCCCGGTGTTCAAGAGCAAAATTGTTGGATGTGAGATTTTTGAGGGTGGAGGGTGAAGAAACATTTGACCACTCCCTGGTGGAGGGAAGGTTGAGAGTAGGTATGAGGTGGGTGAGAACTAGAAGAGCTACTTGTAGCAGGGACGTTTTGAAAGTGAGTAAGATAAAAGAGAGAAAATTATAAAGTATCAGGAGAAGTCGAAAGAAGAGTGTAAAGCAGTGAAAGATCAGGAAAATGGCGATATCGATGAGGAATGGCAGTTCTAAAGAGTGCTGTGCCAGGGTATGCGAAAGAGGTGTTTGGTGTGAGATGAGTGGGTGATAGTGTAAGAAAGGGAAGTGAATCGTGATGCGAGGAAGTAAGTATGGCTGCAGCTGGGAAGAAAAGTACATTTGAAGTGCAGCTGCAGAGGAAGGATGATGTGTCATGTGAGAGGTATAAAGAAAGGATGAATAGGGCGACAAGGGCTGTGCGCAACGCAAAAGTGGTAGCAAATGAGAGGTGGGGTAGTCAGTTGACTAAGAATATTCAACAAAATAAGAAAATGTTTTGGAAGGAGGTGGAGAGGGTGTGAAGGGGAGATTCTCGGAAGGAAGAGCGAGTAAAAGCAGAGGATGGAAGGATGTTCAGTGAGATGGATGCAGTAAGGAAGAGATGGGCAAAGTATTTTGAAAGATTGTTAATTTAGAGGAGGAAAGGGAGGCTGAGATTGTGGCAGAGGAAAGAATTAATGTGTTGGGAGAGTTGAATGATTCTTTGATCACAATGGAGGAAGTCCAGGAGGCAGTAAAGGGTATGAAAACAGTGAAAGCTGCAGGTATGGATGGGTGTGCTGTGGAATACCTGAAAGGTGGTGGAGCGACTATTGTTTAATGGTTAGTAAGACTGTTGAATGTGTTTTTTGTGAAAGGTATGGTGCCAGTTGACTGAGCACGTGTTTATGTGGCCCCTTTGTATAAGGGCAAGTGTGATAAGTATGAATGTACTAGCTTTAAGGGTATAAGTCTGTCGAATGTTGTAGGTAAGGTGTATGGTAGAGTGTTAATTAAGAGCGTTAGAGAGGGTACAGAGGGAGTGATTGGTGATGAGCAGCGTGGCTTTAGGAGAGGGAGGGGATGCGTGGATCAGGTGTTTGCTGTCAGAAAGGTGTGTGAACAGTATTTAGCGAAAGGTAAAGATGTGATTTGGGTGTCATGGATTTAGAGAAAGCGTATGACAGAGTCGATAGGGAGGATCTGTGGACTATTTTAAGATTGTATGGACTTGATGGTAAGTCGCTTAAAGGAGTGAAAAGTTGTCATGTAAGCAGTAGAGTGTGTGTCTATCTATCTATCTATTGCCAGACGCCTCAATCCCGTACGGGGTGGCCACAAACAAATCGCCTCCACGTCGCCCTGTCCCCCACCATTTCACTGCTCTGCTCCCGACTCACACAGCCCTCTCTCATATACCTCTCCACTCCATCCCTTCATCTCATCCTCGGCCTCCCCTTCCCTCTCACCCCCTCCACCTCATTCACATACACTCTCCTCGTCAGTCTCTCACTCTCCATCCTCTCCAAATGGACAAACGACCTCAGTGTGTTCCTCCTAACGGGACACTGTGAGTGATTTGTATCCCGTGAGAGTGGGGCTGCGGCAGGGATGTGTGATGTCGCCTTGGTTGTTTAATTAACCCGCCCCATCCCGACCACTTTTCGACCACTGGTCCCCCCAATCCCAACCATTTTTCGACCTTTTTTTTTTTTTTTGCTTAAACTTTAGCTTTTGGTCAGAAACAATGGTCGGTGGCAAAGAAATTGGTCCCTGGGGTCCCTAATAAGCTTAACCAGGTATCCCTTGGTCCCACCTGGCCCGTGTTCTCCCTAGGCGGTCTGAGCCTCAAACGTTTTCTATGGTATTATAAGTCTGGGAAACCAATGAAAGTAAGTAGAAATGAATTTATTACAAACATAAAAACATGTGATAAAAGAGTATATTGGATTTTATACAAAAATAGAGCAGAAATAAGCATTGTACCATCGTGCGAAACGAGCAAAATTGGCCAACTTGGTCACAATGAATCGCTAACATTCTAAAATCATGATACATATAATTTTTTTTACTTACATAATACTTCTACAATAACATTATACCATTTTACATTTTATTGAACTGTTTTTACGTATTCACAGGCCTTTTGATAACATTTAGCATAATGTTAGCGCTTATTTACGTAGTGAGTGAACTCGCTGTGACTGTTGTTTCAACTCTTATTGTGCTTTTTCTACTTACATAATACTTTTCTAATATTATTATACACTTTTCAACTTTATAGAACTGTTTTGAGATTATTTCAGGCCTTACATAAATATATAGCGTAATACTAGCGCATAATAACACACACGGTGAAGTCGCTATGACAACTATTTCAACTTACAACCTATTTTTGTACTTATATAATAATTCTCCACTAACATTGCACATGTAAACACTTGATATAATTGATATCACATCATTTCTGAACTTACGATGGAAATGAGCGTCATATTTGCGCGTACTTACACAGGGAGTGTTATCGCGATATCATTTGTTTCATCTTACACTAGTAATCAACTTATAAAATACCTTACTACTACTCGTAACATTACAACATCTTCCACTGTATATAATTCCTATCACATACTTACTGACCAGAATGTGGGTGTACTCGTGACATCAATTATGACAACTTACAGTAATGTTCAACTTATACATTTTATTCATGCTAACATTACACCCGTTTCCACTTTATTTCCTTGCTATCACATATTTACTGACCAGATTTACACAGTGGGTGTAGTTTTGATAACAATTCTTTCCACTTACACTAATTCTCATCTTATACATTACGTTTCTGAAAAAATAACACCCGTTTCAACTTTATATTTGACTTAGCACCTACTGACTGGCCTTACCATTATCATGAGCATCATTTCGCCTTCCCACACAGTTTCAGTAGTGTAGGAAATTATGATACTCCTTGAAACAAGGCTGAAGACACAACGCAACATTGCACTCGACACACTCGTATCTTGTGTCTTTTCTCTGAGTGGATGGTCTGACTGTCGAGTGCCTACATACATGGCAGCGACGCTAGGGTTTACGACGGTTTGGTTCGGAAGGGATTGCGCTGGGATAGTGGCGTCCTGCAAGACGTAGGGGAGTCTGAGCAGCCCGGGGGGTGCGGGTGCGGTGTGTGGGTCTGTCCTGGGCATGCTTGGCGATTATTTCACGTGCCAGCTCCCTCACAAACCCCTCAAAGGTCTCGGATACTCTGGTGGTCATTGCGTGCAGGTAGTGGGCGTTCAGGACCGTGATGTCGAGCAAGTGGAAAAAGAGTTTCTTGTACCACTTCATCATGGTCTTGGCACAGCCAACACTTGAAATCATCGAGTCTGACTGATCAACTTGCCTCATGTTCAGATTATAGGCAAGTACAGACTCTGGTTTCCATACGTTGCGCCTCCTCTCGCTACGGTGATCCACGGAGTCTGTGCGGTGCATCAGGGGGCTGTGAACAGTTGATAGGAGGCAAACTTCCCTGTTGTGGTTCCACAGGGTTGCAAGGATGTTATTGGCCTGGAAGAAAACCACCTCGTTCTTGTCAAGTTTCCTCCCTATCTTGACCATATGGCGACGGTTTCTCTTGACTGTACCACAGACTCCGGTGTCGTGTTGGTGGAGGAACCTAGCGAGAAGAGGGCTAGTGTACCAGTTGTCCAGGTACAACACATGACCACGATGAAGGTACTCTTCTATCATTGTCTTCACCACGGCCCCAGAGAGTCCTATACTTCGATCTTCTATTATATCTGTCTGTGCGCCCGTGTACAAGGCTATGTCTTGCACATAACCAGTCTTACAGTCACACATAACAAAGATCTTGAACCCGAAACGGTGTCTCTTGCTGGGTATGTACTGCCTAAAGGAAATATTGCCTCTCCACAACACAAGACTCTCGTCTATGACGAGGTCTCAGTAGGGATAAAATGAAGAGCGGAACATTTCCCGTAAATGATCAAATACCAGCCTAATTCTCCTCATTTTATCGGTGTTATTTGCATTGGCTGGATCATCTGCATCAAAAAAGTGGAGGCGGCCGAGAATATACTGAAATCGGTTATGACCCATCACCTTTCCAAAGAAAGGTGTGAGGATGATTGGGTCAGTTGTCCAGTAGGCAGGAATTTGGTTTTTCCTTACCACACCCATCAAGATAACCAGGGCCAAAAATAGGAACATCTCTGAAATAGTCACGGGATAGTCATACTGTTCGGAATGCCTGCTCGTGGTTCCCAAATGTTCACTTTCACGGCGCTGTGATTGTGAAAAAATATTAGTTTGTTCAACTATGCGCCCAACAAACGCCTCACCAAAGAACAAGTTGAAAAAATCCAACCGTGACGAACCTGCATTTACACCTGGAGCCGTGCAACCTGACCGCCACTCCTCAGTGAAATGGTGAATGATGGGAGTAAAATTACTCCCATCTTCCCAGTTCCACGTGACACCACCGTCTCCAGCTACGTCACCATCGTCCCCTTCGTCAGGGTGGGGAGGTGAGGGTGGTGGGGGAGGTTGGGGAGGTGGAGAGCGGCGCCTCTCATCACTCGCACTTCTCTTCCCTCTCCCTTTTCCTTTACCCTTTCCCTTCCCTTTCTTTCCTTTCCCCACATCCTGGGGCTGTTGGGAGGAAGTTTGGGAATATTCAGGGGTGAAAGAAGTGCTGGGGAGTGACTCAACCTCCTCTCCCCTAGGCCTACGAGCACCACGTGCTCGTGCTGCCTCCCTCACACCACTTGCCCCTTCACCCTGCACTACCCCCACACCACTCTCACTTTCACCCCGCGCTGCCGCCACAACACTTTCCCTTTCTCCCAGCAATCCCACCACACCACTTGCCACTTCCCCAGACAAAGTACTTTCACCATACTTTATGTGTCGTCTCGCCCCACCTTCTGATCCTCGTGGTGATATTTTCTCTTTTCCCAACCACGCGGCGATATCACGTCCTAGGCCTCCGTCATCCTCATCGTCCTCATCCTCATCCTCATCAGATTCGGCATGGAGAGATAGCTGTGCACGTGGTTGGGGAGCAGGCTGGCCTTCCCTTGCCTTACGGTATGTCACATACCGCGTTTTTCGGGGCGAAGGGACCTCCTCATCACTGCTACTTATTTCTTCCTCTGGCTGGACGTAATCGCGATCCACCACATCATCATCGAGTGGAGAATCACTGTCTCCAGTGAAGGCTTCCAGGACGGATGCAATTTCCTCGTCTGAGAGACCTTTCCGCGCCATGTCTGACCTGGGTCACTGCTAGCAGGTGAGTGACCGAGACAAGGGCGAGCGCGGGTCACGCGGGGTCTAGGACACTGCCCGCCTGGCGGCAGGTAGGGGAGGCTTGGGTACCCGGGCGAAACGAAAATCTCGCGCGAATTTTGAAAATTGTGGAAATTATGAACCTTGCAATTTCAGGACGTTGAAGTACGTCCCCGGGATTAGCTGTGACAAAACGTGAGGACGTGGAAGTACGTCCCCGGGACGCTGCGGGTTAATATTTATATGGATGGTGTTGTAAAGGAGGTGAATGCAAGAGTGTTAGGTGGAGGTCAGAGTCTGGTGAATGTTGATGGCAAAGAGTGGAATCTGAATCAGCTGCTGTTTGCTGATGATACTGCATTGGTGGCTGATGCAGAGGAGAGATTGAGACACTTGATAGAGGAGTTTGGAAGGGTGTGTGAAAGGAGGAAATTGTAAGTAAATGAGAATAAGAGTAAGGTGATGAAGTGTACAATAAGTCGCTGGTAGATGGTAGGAGGATGAATATGGTTTTGAAAGGTGAGTTGCTTGAGGAGGTAGAGTGGTTCAAGTATTTAGGTTCCATGTTGCTAAGGATGGAAGAATAGATGCGGAGGTGAAGTTTAGAATGAATGACGTAGGAAAGGTGCTGGGAGGAATGAAAAATTGTTTAGATGTCATTCGCTTAGAGTGGATGTAAAGGCTGTATGAGGAAGTGGTGGTACCGACTGAATTATATAGGGCTGAAGCATGGAACATGGGTGTAGCAGAGAGGAAAAGATTGAATGTAATGGAGATGAGGTGTCTGAGGAGTATGTATGGAGTGCATCATATGGATTGGGTGAGAAATTATGAAGTGCGAAAGAGAACTGGAGTTGTTTGGGACATGGCTGATAAAGCTGAGCAGAGGGTGCTGCGATGGTTTGGGCATATGGAGTGAATGGATAATGAGCGATTAGTGAAAAAGATAACTACCGTATATTTGATATGAGAGGTGTAAGGCTGAGAGGAAGACCACGAATAGGATGGATGGACAGTGTGAACAAAGCGTTGGATGCGAGAGGAATGTCTGTTGAGCAAGGAAGAGTGGTTGTGTGTGACAGAAATGATTGGAGAGAAATTGTGAATGAATAAATGATGATGCAGCCCTGAGGGGATATTCTCCCACATTTGATCTGATCAGGTGATCAGGTCAGATGCGGGTAAGTGGATGGGTCCATTATGATGTGGCAGGGGTAAAACAGCTCTGCTGTCGGGCCCTGCTGCAGATGTCGCTGATTGCACAGGGCAGTTGACCATCTTGGGGCTAAGATGCGAATGAATGTGATTGAGTGGATGAGTAAACTGAGAGTGTTGTTCTGTCTTGGCTACCTCCCTTTCCTAGGGGGAAGCAGCCTAGGTATATATATATATATATATATATATATATATATTTGTATTTATACTCTCTCTCTCTCTCTCCCCCCCCCCACACACACACACAATTTACTGCAAAGGAAGGAAAAATGAACGAGTCAGGAGTGTAAGATTTCTAATTTCTACCGGAACATATGGTAACGCCAGTCGATCAGGGCAGCACTACCAAGGTGGATGGAAAGCTGATGAAAGGGAGAGCTGGAGCTCCGGTTTCATCATCTCTCGGGACTAATTCCTGACCATCCCCCTTTGCTGAACTTTTTCTGTGTTTCAGTAACACAGAGAGTAGGCCAGCATGCTCTCCTTTACAAGTTTCTCTAAATGTGAACTCCAAACTACATGCACTTTACACATTACGCTTGCTTTTCAAAATAAAAAAAATATATATATGTCCAATGACCATGGCTGAGAGTCCCAAGCGGGGTGGACCATAAATACCCTCAACATCCGCTCCTCTCCCGGTGATGACACAACGAGGTACCTTAAACCTAACTCACGTTTTCTTCAATTCTGCAGCATTCACGGCCTGTCCTCTAAACTTCCCTCCATTGAGCACCACCTCTCCCCCTCTAAACTTCATCTTCTGTTCTTAACTGAGACTCTGCTGTCTGAACCAACTGATGGCAAACCCATTTCTGTATCCTCCTACTTTCTCTATACTCGTTTCAAACCCAAAGGATGTGTTTATGTTGTGTATATGTACGCACTTACTTATCTTGCTCTCACTTCTGAATTCTGTACTCTCTGGTCTCGGCTTTTCAGTCATTCTTAGACTACATATAGATATATGCTGTCTACATATCCCCTAATACTACTGAATATAAAAAAATCTTCGACTATCATACTTCTACGATGTAACACATCCTATCCATTTCTCCTTTCTCTGAAATCTCCATTCTAGGAGATTTCAATATTCACCACCACCTTTGGCTCTCCTCTCCTTTCACTGATCCACCTAGTGAACAAGCCTACATCTTTTCTATCCTTAATTACCTATTGCAGCTTATACAGAGCCCTCCCCGTACCCCTGACCGCCTTGAAGAGTTCCATCATACTTGAAATCTTTCTTTCAACTAATCCTTCTCCTCTATTAATCTTTCTCCTCCATTGGGCTCCTCTGATCACATATTTATTAGCTTAACCTGTCTATGTCCCTATGTCTCCATACATACATTTATATATATATATAACTGGGTTTAAAAATTTTAAATTTTGTTCTTAGTGAACGCACACATGCTAATCGAGTTCCATTTCACGAGCAATGACTTTAGGCAAAATATGACCACAAATGCCTGTTGCTATCCCAACCCACAGGGTGTGCATGTTTTGTTCCTTATGAGAAATCATTCATTTTCTGACTAACGCCAAAGGCTCTCCTGAAACTGAGTTCTGGGTTACTAAAGCAGATGGGAAGAGCAGTATTGGACGTCCTGAAGCAGTGGTCGCAAGTAGAAGACTGGGGGCCAGCTTCTGATTTCATTCAACCGCATGGCAATACAGGCGTCCACAGTGAGGCATGCACCGTCATTATGATCGCCACTGAGAAACTGCTCCTCTTCATGGCATGCCTCTAGCACATCCACGAGCTTTTTGCCAGGGCCTTTATCTCGTTCTTCTCCTCTGGCATGGAAATCCCTCTTTTCGTTTGGTTCAAGGATTGATAGGATATCATGGATCACAAGGTTTTTAAACGGTACAAAGTTCACGCCAATCGCTCCGATCCACAACTCTTAGATCAGAGGTCGGCAACCTGAGGCTCAGGAGCCGCATGCGGCTCTTTTAGGACACTTTTGCGGCTCCGGGAGCTTCATAAATAATCATTTATTCTTTCAGAATGAAGACATCATATATAATACATGCAAGGCAACATTTGATTGTTAATTCAATTTTGAAACGATCTATACTATAAGCAGATCAAACAATATCGCCGCACTGTTGTGTTTAGACTTAGAAGTACCACAGATTTCGGTTTATGAGACAATTTTTTGTATTGCGGCTCTGAGAGTATTACATTTTTATGAACCTTTAAAAAAAAAGGCTCTTCTGGCTTCAAAGGTCGCTGACCTCTGTCTTAGATCAACTGATCTCGAAGCACCAGGATGAGCTGGCTTCCTTAATCATCGTCAAACTGCAGTAGCGTCACGACTATGATGAATACAGGGAATACTTCAGACCTGCACTCCACTTCCTGGGTTATCACTCTCTGAAACAAAGAAGCGCTCTGACAGAAGATTCTTCGTTCCAGGATCATACAGCAATGCCAGATGGATGGGGCAGGGAATGTACACGCTGAATATTTGCCTCTTGTGGAACTAATTCCCTCTCACCCCTCCCGAGGAACAAGCCCTGAAGCGGATAGACGTCTTCTTGTTCACGGTGTAACTTCATGATTGGTACTCGTCGCCATTTGGAATAGATGCACCCACAATTGATAAGGCTCTCCTCAAGACATTACAGATCTAGAAGAATCAGGTCGAAGAGGAGGTGGGCTGCACAGCGCTCAAAAAGCTTCAGAACCATGGCTGGTACAGTCGTGGCCATAAAAAATTACCTATCCTCCTGTACGCCGTGCCTTATACTGAATCGTTTATGCGCGGCAAGTCACACTGGAGTAAGAGGGGTAGAGAGGGAGGGGCAAGAGAGAGAAGGGAAGGTGGGTGGGGGGACGAGCAATGGTGCTTGGGTGGAGTGAGTGAGGGGAGGGAGGGTAGGTAGGGGAGGGAGAATGAAATGGGAAATTGTGGCCATATAAGTTGTCTATTTTCTTTCATTCAGGGCATTAAATAAAGGAGTTACTGTTCGGTAGATAAAGCTGCATTACCCCCTTGTATAGCGATGTCAGTTAACAAGCTTTAGATAGGTGGTGATATCAAGGACTGGCTCATGAAAGAAATATACTGACGTGATAGATCAGATATTAGTGCAGAACTATGGAGATTGTGTGGCCCAAGATTGTCAAAGCGAGGAAGCCAGAGAACGAGAGGACAGAGGCCCGCCTTCTGCAGCACACCAAGGACGAGTGGGAGCTGTTCAGACGAAACCAGCAAACCATCAACAACATTGTTTCCCTGGTGCCACGAAGCCTGCATCAGGTTAAGGCATGAGGCCACTTAACTACTTACCAAGACGTTCCTGGTTGCTTTGGCTTGATCAGTGTCAGTAAACATTGACACAGATATATTTTGGGAGCTTGGGTAGGATTTTGTTTAATTCTCCCCATAACAGATTATGAAAAATACCGTTATCATATCCACCCATGAGCTCAAACATCAAATTTATTTACCTTTTATGCAGAATTATTTTAAATAGCCTTTTCATATTCAGACGTCATTATATAATTATTGAATTGACATGATGGTGACTGTACAGAGGGAGTGTATACCGCGAGGCTGATCATATTTACTTGGACACAGCCATTTCAAAGTTGCATATACTGTAATATTTTGCGCCAAAAATTAATTGTATGTAAGGGTAGAGGACATTTCTTACACAAACATTACGGAAGTTAAAGCCATTCATATTCCATTCTGTGTCTGAAGTCAAAATACAGGGATTAACACAAATATCTGGCTCCACACCAATGTTTGATCTGTCACATCAGTATATTTCTCTCACGAGCCAATCTTTGATATCACCACCTATCTAAAGCTTGTTATCTGACGTCGCTATACAAGGGAGTTATGCAGCTTTATCTACCAAATAGTAACTCCTTTATATAATGCCCTGGATGAAGGAAAATAGACAAAGTATGTGGCTACAACTTCGCACTTCATTCTCCCTCCCCTACCTACCCTCCCTCCTCTCCCTCACTCCACCCAGCACCATCGTTCGTCCCCCCATCCACCTTCCCTTCTCTCTCTGGCCCCTCCCTCTCAGCCCCTCTTACTCCAGTGTGACTTGCACCGCATAAACAAGCAGTCTGAGGCACGGCGTACAGGAGGATAGGTGATTATTTATGGCCACGACTGTACCTAAGTAAGGATCTCACAGGCTTTAGCTTTTTCTTCAACGTTGAGCATGAGGACCCAAATGCTCAGATGCTCCTCAACTTTCACCAGAAGCCTCCTCAAAAGGTGAGGATGAGGAAGGTGGCTCCCCAAGTGTTGTGAAACCCAACGGACTGCTCATTTCGTCACGATTCAAACACTATACTACCTCAAGTGTTTGAAGATAGAAGTTCCTAGGGAGCTCAAGGACGTTGAGGAGCACCTCAGTCGAGTCAAGGGAGTCAGCTTAGTCAACAACTGCTCTGAACGTCGAGTGAAGCTGGAAACTGACTTAACCCGCCCCATCCCGACGTTTTCTGGGCAGTGGTACGCCCCAGTCCCGACATTTTTGGACCTTTTTTTCTTTGGCTCAAACATCTGCTTTTGGTGAGAAACATAGAAAATTCATAGAGAAATCGCTCACCTGAGGTTTAAAATACTCGATCTAGGTACAAGTACCTCCTTACCTGACTGGGTTTTCTAACAGGCTGGCAAAACGAGTTCTATGGGATGGTAACTATTTTATCCACTCATAAACAGTATTTATTTATTTACTTGGTACGAATTTATATGTAGTACAAGAGTATATTGGTTTTCAAACAGTAATATAGGCATTATAAGCATTGTTTCACTCACTAACTCATCACCATTCATGACCTTTTTTTCCCACATTACCTGATCATCATTTCTGACTGTTTCTTTCTCTAATGCTATGTAAACTTTGTCCTCCACATTGTCATCGATTGGGGAATCACTCTGGCCCTGAATGTCTTTATTGGCCAGGTCACTGGTAACAGGTGAATTGCCGAGACAATGGCGTGCAGGGGGGAGGGAGAGGTTATGCGGTGTAAGGCATTGTCTCTGCTTGGCATCTTGTAGAGGAATAGAGGAAGGTGTCCCATGTATACGTGCCAAAAATCACTCGCGAAATCACTCACGAAAATTGAAAATTGTGCAAATTAGGGACCTTGCAATGTTGCCGCGTTAATTCACGTCTCCGGGATATGAGTGCACATCATGTGAGGACGTGAATTCACGTCTCCAGGACACGGCGGCAAATAAGAAACTCATGAGGAGAGAGAAGGAGAGACAGCTTGCCCTCCAAATCATTGCAAACGACAGGATGGAGCTTCCGTGACTGCAGAAGTCTGTATATGTCTAACCATCATGTGTCCTACTGTGAGTTTTAGGGCATCAGGACATTATCCCAAAGAGGGTAATATCACCCCATGCACAATATATACCGAGGACAAAATCCCCCTGGACAATAACCCCCATTCACAATAATCCCCAAGGACAAATCTCATCCCATTTTTCGGGACTAGTTCCTGACTACCCTCATTTGCTGATCTTTTTCATTGTTTCAGTAACACAGAGAGTAGGCCAGCATGCTCTCCTATACAACTTCCTCTAATTGTCAACACCAAACTACTGTACATTACACACTACAAGTCCCTTAAAAAATAAAAATGGCTGCTGATAACCATGCCTCGGAGTCCCAAGTGGGGTGGACCATAAATACCCCTACCATCCGTCCCTCTACAGGTGACAACACAGCGAGGTGCCTCAACCCACTGTCTGACTCATTTTTTCTTCATTTCTGCAACGTTTGCGGCCTTTCCTCTAACATTCCTTCTTTTGAACACCACTTCTCCTCCTGTAAACCTCACCTTCTCTTCTTAACTGAGACTCAGGTTTCTGAGGCAGCTGATGGCAATCCCATTTCTGTATCCTCCTGCCGTCTCTATACTCATTTCAAAGCCAAAGGTGGCTGTTGTGTATATGTGCACGATGACTTATCATGCTCTTGCTTCAGAATTCTCTACTCTTTGGCGTCGGCTTTCTACTCATTCTCAGACGAAATATATCTGTACTGTTTACGTATCCCCTAATTCTACTGACTATGAAAAATTATTCAACTGTCCTACTTCTACGATGAAACACATCCAATCCATTTCTCCTTCCTCTGAAATTTCCATTCTAAGAGTTTTCAGTGCTCACCACCACCTTTGGGTCTCCTTTTCTTTCACTGATTTACCTGGTAAACAAACCTACATCTTTTCTATCCTTAATGAACTAGTACAGCTTGTATAGAATCCTACCCTTATCCCTGACTGCCTTGGAGAGTGTTCCAGCATACTTGGCCTCTTCCTTACAACTAATCCTTGTGCTTACACTGTTAAAGTATCTTCTCCATTGGGCTTCTCTGATCCCATCCTTATTACCTTAACCTGTCCTATTGCCTGAGTACAGCCTGTGGACTCTCCAAAGAAACACCACTTGTGGCACTTTGGAGCTGCTGACTGGGAGGCCCTCAGGCAATACACATTTTGATTTTCACTGGAAAAATTATTGCTTCTGTGGCCGGGAGTGCAATACAGAGGTTATTCTCTCTGGCATGGAAGCATATATTCCTTTTTCATATCCTTTGACTAATACAAAAAGCCTTGGCTTAATCACTCTTGTAATGCTGTCCACAACAAGGAGAAAGCCTATAAAACGTGCCGGAGCCAAGCAACCCCTTAATCACATCTTTTTTATGTTTCTGCCTAGAATCGTGCTAAATATGTTCTTCGTTCTTTGACAAATAATTTCATCCGCATTAAGTGCTCTCAACTCTCTAACTCGAATTCTTCCCACTCCTTCTGGCACCTTGCCAGAAACCTAAGAACTTTACCTCATCATTCTTCCCTCTTTTCTACTCTAATGTCTCTGTAGCTTTTTCTTCTGCTGATAAAGCAGATCTCTTTGCTTATACTTTCTCCTCCAGTTGCACATTAGACGATTCCTGTGTCGTTCCTCTTTAACTTCCCCCCTCTGACTTCCTCATGGCTGACATTAAACTTTCTTCAGCTAATGTATTTTCTGCCATTACTGGCCTCAGTATGAATAAAGCATATGAGCCTGATGGGGTCTTTCCTGTTGTCCTCAAGAACTGTGCTTCTGTGCTTACACCCTGCCTAGGCTAACTCTTTCATCTTTGTCTATCAACTGTTACCTTGCCTTCTTGCTGGAAGTTTGTTCTCAATCAGCCAGTCCCAAAGATGGGTGACCATCCTCAACCCTCTAACTATCGCCCAATTGCTTTAACATCCTGTGTCTCAAAGATTTTTGAGTCTTTTCTTAGCAGAAAAATTTTAAAGCATCTTTCCTTTCACAAACTTCTTTCTGATCGTCAGTATGAGTTCTGTCAGGGACGTTCCACTGGCGATCGACTCACCTACCTTTCAGACTCCTGGTCATCCTCCTTTCGGGACTTTGGCCAAAGCCTTACTATTGCACTTGACATCTGAAAGGCCTTTGATCGAGTCTGGTATAAATCTTTAGTTTCCAAACTACCCTCTTACAGTTTCTATCCTTCTATCTGTGCTTTCATCTATACCTTCCTCTCTGGTCATTCTATACCTGCTGTTGTAGACGGCCACCATTCTTCTAGATGTACCAACAGTGGTGTTCCTCAGGGCTCTGTCCTATCATCAATTAACTTCCTTTTATTCATCAGTGACCTTTTAAGTTGTACAACTAATCCTATCCATTCATACGCTGGTGATTCCACCCTTCACCATTCCATTCGTTTTCTGCAACGTCCATCTCAGCAGTAACTTCAGCAAACAAGGGATGAGGCTATGTCACACCTAATGTCTGCCTTGGCTCGTATCATTGACTAGGGTAATCATTTTTTTAATGCATCAAAAACTCAGTTCTTACACCTATCAATCCGACTAAATTCTCCACAGGAGAACGCAATAAGGTTTAATAATGTCCAGCTCAATCCTGCATCATTCTTGACCATGCTTGGGGTTTCATTCTCTCGAGATTCATCTTGGAAAGGTCATATTACCTCTCTTGTAAAATCTGCTTCCAAGAGATTAGGTGTTCTAAGCAGACTCCGTACTTTCTTTACCCCTGCCCAGTTGTTGACTTTTTACACGGGTTATATTCGCCCCTGTGTAGAGTAAAACTCATGTGTGGCAAGGGTCCCCACATACAGCTCTTCTCAATAGGGTGGAGTCAAAGGCTTTTCGTCTCATTAATTCTCTTCCTCTTACTGGCTCTCTTCAACCTGTCTCTTCACAGAGAAGAATAACGCTATCATAAATGTCACAGTTATCAACAATGGAAATATTGGAAGTAATCATAGAGTGGTGAGTTGGACAGCCAGGATCAATTTCAGAAGTGAATGAAAGATGAACAAAAATAAAAGTTACGGCCTATAAAAGTGAGCAAAAGCATAACAGCCCCACAGCTAGCAATGCAGAAAAGATTTCAGGGTCTAAGTTATGTTGAGTGTGACATTGATGAGTTGAATGGTAGACTAACAAAATTGCTAAGAGAATCAGCGGAGATAGTACGAAAAGTTAACACAACCAAAGCCAACAAGTATTAAAAAATGACTCTCGAGCTCATGAAAAAAAGAAAGGGAATGAAAGAAAAAAAGTGAAAATAGCTAGAGTGGAACTAAATAAATTTATCAACAGGAGACAGAGAAGAAAAAGGTAAGAGAAACATGGACCAGCTCAAAGAAACCAAAAAAGGGAAAAGTCTGAAACAGGTCCGAAGTAAAATGTCACTGGGAAAGCAACAAAATATATCACTGAAAGACAAAAACGGTGGTCTTTAAATGTAGTGATAGGATTGTAAAGAGAGTTGAAGAAATTTACAAAGTACAGTTTGCATCAAAGAAAATAGTACAAATAGCTAACTTTGCAGATGATACAGGTGAAAAGTCTAAGGTAACACCAGAACGA
This sequence comes from Coenobita brevimanus, assembly GCF_032717465.1. Classification (NCBI taxonomy): domain Eukaryota; kingdom Metazoa; phylum Arthropoda; class Malacostraca; order Decapoda; family Coenobitidae; genus Coenobita; species Coenobita brevimanus. The sequence goes on from NC_137003.1 coordinate 27,276,720, forward strand.
AGTAAACATTTCTCTGTATAAGTATGAAAAGAAGGAAGGCTTCAGAAGTTGAAATAGTAGCAGATCTACTGTCGGATGCAGGAGTAGAAGTACAAAACAGGCTTGCCCACTTATTTACTCAGTGTGTAAATAAGAAAATTCCCAAAGCATGGTATACTGCAAATAGTTATTTTGCTTAGAAAAAGAGCGACTCAAAGGACCTTATTAACTGTGGACCCATTCTCGTATTACCAGTTACTTATAATTTTTCTTTAAAGTCCTTACGAACAAACTAATAAATTTAGAAGAAAATCAGCCTCGTGAATAGGTAGGATTACGGAACGGGTATTCGACTACTGATCATTGCACACAACGAATCAGCCAAAGTGAGAAAACTACAGAATATAATAAACCACTATGCTTAGGTTTTGTTTAATTGTTAAAAGGGTTTCGACTCAGTGGAGCACATAACAATAACGAATCCATTGCTAGAACATGCAGTAAATGCGAACTTTGTAAAACTGCTCAAAAACATATATAAACAGGGAAGTGCATGAATTAAATAACATAAAAAGTCAGAAAAGATTAATATTAATAAAGGCGTGTATCAGGAAGATAGTTTCACCAAAATTATTTGCAGTATGCCTAGAAAATATTATGAGGAAGCTAGACTGGGAGAACAAAGGAGTAAACGTAGATGGAGAAAACATAAACCATTTAAGATTTGCTGATGACACTGTCCTAATCTTAGAAACTGCAGAAACAAGACATTGCACGAAATGTTAAATGGCCTAAATAGAGAATGTCTCAAAATAGGGATAAAGATGAGCAGGAGTAAAACTAAAATAATGTTTAACTCCCTCGTGCACCATAAGTTTTCAGTAAGTTTTGATTTCACACACAGAACCAAAATCTCGCTCAGGCCAGGTCCACTTGCGCGGCAAGGAAAAAAGTTCTGTGACCCATATGCTTATATTGTTATAAATCGCTTCCAATCATCTTTGTTGGTGTTTATACTATCAATTAAGAGAAAAAAAAACATAAAACAGATGAATAAATATATATATATGAAGCCTGAATAAACCTTATTTTTGTGAAAACTAACTTCTGATAACTTCCCAACATCACCGTGAAAATTTTTTCCCGTGATGTGCAGCTGCAAAGGACATGTCTATATGCAGAATTTCACGATCTTTCATCTGTGAAAGTTATGGAGAAAATGAATTTTGAAAAGTTACAGTTGGTTGCCTGCGGATTACATGCTGGGACAGCTCGTACGCTCAGGCCCGTAGGCTGAGTATATTCGTCTTTCTTAACTTTTCCCAATTTATTTTTAAACATATGTTACTTTACTTTACAAAAGTATGCATAGGAAATCATCAGCTTGATCAAGCTTTTCTCAGATTTTTGATGCGACCTATACTTTACAAGTAATATAACTGAGAGAATAGCAACGACATGTACCACATTTTCCCTATGAGAAATATATAGTAAACACAGTTTATACCTCACAATACTATAATATAAAAAAACTAGACAAATAAGCTGGTTGCTCACGTCCTTTAGCAGTGTTGTAGTGTTTCTTGAGAGGAGATGGAGTTGTTGAGAGGAGGACAGGTACAATCACAGCCTGAGTGTGAATGTGAGTATTTGTGATGTGTGAGTGTCTGTGTGTGTGAGTGTAAGTGTGTGTGTGTGTGTGTGTGTGTGTGTGTGTGTGTGTGTGTGTGTGTGTGTGTGTGTGTGTGTTTGCAATGTGATTTACTGCTGTATGCTTTCATCAGAATGATCCTCATGACAGCACAGTCTTGTGCAGAGCAGCACATCGCAAATAGGACATATATAGCAGGTGTCCTTCCTCCTCTAGTTGAAGTAGCACAACACACACCGCAGCCTTTTCTTGTCGGGGATTCTCTGCAGGGTGAGGTGCAGAGTGGCGTCCAAGAGGTGTTCTATCGTCGATACATCGATGGCACTTGGACGGCGGTGTTCCTCCATCTCCTCGCCTCTGCACTCCTGCTGGAGGTGCAGTGGCAGCAGCTGGCCAAGTAACTCCTGATGGGTCAACCACTGCGGGAGGTGGAGTGGTCGTGGCAGTAACTGGCGGAGTTTCTCCTGACGGGCCAGCTACTGCAGGAGATGGAGCGATTGTTGTAAGAAGTGAAGCGAAGGCTGCAGTTGATGTTTTGGCTGCTGCAGGTACAGGTGGTCGTCGGTGCTTGGGAAGGTCTGGGGCATGGTGAAGGGCATGACACGATGCTGGCCACTCCTCATCCCGGAAGGCCAGGAGTTTGACATATGTGCTCCTGGAATTCCAGGAGAGTCATACGTCTCCAGGTGTTCTTCTTGTAGAGGGTGTAGGCATTGAATAGGGTCATGTAGATGAAAGAAAAGGTAATTTTCTTGGTCTACTTGACCATCCTCCTTTGGGCGGGGTAGTATTGGATCATCTGATCGACATGATCCACCTCGCCCATGTGTCGATTGTAGTCCTCCACCATGACGGGCTTGTTCACTGTTTTCAGAATGTGGTGGAATCTCCCATCTGGACCTTTAACCTTCCCATGCACCTGCTTAGGTACGGCGGTGTCACTGTGGAAGGTAGACACCATCTTACGATATGTTTGTCCTTGCACAACAACACAATTAAATTGCCCTTGTGTCTAGCTTCCACTCCATCATCAGGAAGGCGTTCAGCAGTACTGATGTCCTGCAGCTCCCTCTGTGCTCCCCTTGCCAGTCGTAATGTGCCACACACATATGCTCACTTCGTTTTGTTTTTAAAGGCTCCAACATGCTTGCATGCATCGGCCTTGGTCACCAAATAGTGGCTTTCCATGTTGCACGATCTATTGCAGCCTCCCTGTTCAGTCCCTTAACCCTGAGGTCACACTTAATGACTTTGTCCCATGTCTTCCTCGGTCTACCCCTCACAACCCAACCCCCACTATTAACACTTCTCATCTTCCTCACCCAATAATCATCCCCCATCCTCTCCAAATACCCAAACCATCTCAATCTACCTTTCCTCATCACAACACCAATACACTTCAGTTCCATCCAATCTCTCAACTCTTCCATCGTAAACCCAGGCCCCCCAAACCTTGCACGCAGGGCTGCACTACACATCCAACTAAGCATTGTCATTTCTGTACGTCTGAGCCTGCGAATATCCCCCTCCTTTACTGCCCAGGTCTCACTACCATACAGCATTACACTCCTAACACATGCTGCATACAAAGATCCCTTACCACGTGTGGAGAGTCCTCTCGATGTCAGGAGGGGCAAGAGCTCCCTGAACTTCTTCCAACCACTTCTCACCCTAGCCACAGAGCTAGCTCCAGCCCCACCTCCAGCACACAACATGTCTCCCAAATAACAAAACTCTTCCACACATTCAAGAGATTCACCAGCAAATTCAATCCTTTCACGCCTGATAATCTCCACCTGCTCTCCCCGGCACGCCGTACACATAAAATCAGCATTATCTCGCAGTCTACCTCTAATACCACTACATCTCTGGTGCACCCATTTATCACAAATACTACACAAGATGGAATTATTTCCCACACCATTGTGGCAAACTGCACATGGTCACTCTCCCTCGTCTTTGACAGTACCACCACCAACCCTACATATCTTCACTTTTGTTTTATCTGCATTTACCCTTAAGCCCTTGTGCCCCATATCATCTCTCCACTTCTTAAACCTTTCCTCCGCCTCCCTTTTATTCTCTGCAGTCAACACCAAATCATCAGCATACAACATCTCCCACGGGAGTCCGTTTCTGAAGTCACGTGAGAGGGCTTCAGGTACCATGATAAACAACATGGGACTCAAAACTGACCCATGATGCACACCAACATTCATGGAAAACTCATCACCCAAATCTTCATTCACTCTTACCTGGGTGCGAGAACCCACATACATAGTCATAACCATGCTAACCACCCACTTCTCCAAGCCAAGCTTTCTCATTGCCCACTTCACCAACCACTCTAGGGACTCTGTCAAAGACCTTTTTCAAATCAACAAAAACAAAATACAGATCCCTTTTCTTACCAATATATTTTTCCTGAAGCTGTCGAACAATGAATATGGTATCAGTGGTCCCCCTGCCTGGCATAAATCCAAACTGCATCTTACCATTATTCACTCTTTCTCTAATCATACCTTCTAAAACTCTCTCCATCACCTTCATTATTTGAACTAAAAGCTTTATACCTCTATAACTTCCTCTTTCCAGAGCATCACCCTTCCCTTTATACACATATACCATTACACTTTTTAGCCAATCATCTGCGACAACACATTCATAAATAATCATTTTTATCAGGTCAGTGATTAGCCTCACCCCATATCTCCTAAGGCCTTCAACATTTCAGCAGTCAACCCAGACACACCTGCTGCCTTCCCCACCTTCATCCTGCCTATTGCCTCACTCACAGTAGCAGCATCAAAGGCCAAGGGCCAAACACTGGATCTGCTGGCTCCAAACCTTCCCTGTCCCAGTCCAACTCCTCATTCAACAACCGGCTATAATGCTCTCTCCATGAATCTTTAATATCGTCACAGTTCACCAATACCCTTCCTTCAGCATTCTTCACACACTGCTCACCCATAATATCCCGATTATCCCTCTTCATCTGATTTGCCATCTTACATATCATATTTTTCCTTTCCTCATAATTTAGATTATCAAGTAAAAGTCTCTGTGACTCAAACTTCACCTTGTATACCTGGCTTCTGGCCTTACACTTGGCAGTCAAGTATTCCTCCTTGCTACCACCCTTCTTCCATTCCCGGAAAAGACTTCTTTTCTCCTTAACTGCAGTTTCTACACCCTCATCCCACCACCAAGTTACTTAATGACTTGGTGGTCCTCTTGTCCAACCGCATATTACATCAGTAACTCTCAAGAGATTGTTCCTGAGAGCTCTGTACTGTTCATTAATGCCTCAGTCTACGGCTTCCTGTTCAGCCACCACTCTCCTCATCTCGCAATTGAAGGCATCCCTTACTACCTGGTTTTCCAGCTTCCATATTTTCCTCCTAGGTACATAAGTCCTCTTTTTCATCACTCGTTCCTTAAGCACCATATCACAAATCAATAGTTTGTGCTGCTGCACACGCTCCTCACTTCCTACAACTTTAACATCCCTCACTAACCTACTATCAGCCCTCCTAACCAGATAATAATCTATCTGACTGCTATTTCGCCCAGACTCATACGTAATTAACCTACTCTCTCTTTTCCTAAAATAGGTGATGCACACAATCATGTCCGTTGCCTCCCCAAACTCGAGTATCCTTTCCCCTTCCACATTCCTTATACCATACGCACATCCCCCATTTACTCCTTCATAACCTTGAGCTGCATCACCTACATGACCATTTAAGTCCCCTCCCATAACCACTATCTCATCATCCCGCATACCACCTACTACACATATTAAACCATCCCGAAATCTTTCTTTCTCTGCTTCATCCAATCCTGCCTGTGGTGCATATGCCGATATAATTGAAGTTATCTTGCTACTGAATAGAATTTTCACTACCTATATCCTATTGTTTACTCTCATAACATTCATACCATATTCCACCCATTTCTCCGCAACCATCAAACCAACACCTCCATATCTGTCTGTCCCCCCCTGCCAAAACAACTTATAGTTACAGTCCTTCCCAACAATCTTTCTGGCTGATCCACCCCTGCACCAGACTTCCTGCAAACACGCCACATCCACCCACCTCCTACTGAATGCCTCAATGACTTCTCCCGCTCTTCCCCTCAAACTTCCCACATTCCATGAACCCATCTTCATCCTCCTGGTGATTTACTCTCCTCAGGCTTGCTTTGAAACTTATTCTTGTAGTTTGTCATAGTCAGTATTAATAAAAGGGGGATAGACATACCACAGGCCCTACTCATTGCACAGTCCCAGGTCCAGGCAATGGATCTGGGACCCTTTGCCCACCAGCTTACCAGTGGCTGTGGTAGTGGGCTCGGGGCACCCTGCCAGAACAGCTGCAGGGACACCCACCAACCATGCCTTGGCACTGCAACTGTCCCGCCATTATACACTCCTTGTGCAAAGAGGCATTCGCACAGTGATACAGAATTGTAGTAATTGTCCATATACAACTTGTATCCTTTGCCCTTCAAATGTTCGAGGCCCCACACTGTGTTCTCTAGAGACTTCTTCTCCCTCGTGTATACTTCCAAATTCCAAATGTAACCACTCCTATCCTCAGCCAAGATGTATAGTTTTATGGCATATTTTGGGGGCTTCACAGGGTTATATACACAGAAGGAGAGCCGCCCCTTCCAACCCAGAGATCCCTCATCCAGGCTAGGATGTTCACCTGGGATGTAAACCTCCTTGAACCTCTGAAGGAGATACTCCACCACTGTGGGTATCCTTATCAGCCGGTCCTGATTGCCCTCGGGTATCGCGAGACTATTGAAAGCATGAAAGTGCTTCAGGATGGCCCTGAAGCATTTTCCACTTGTAGCTCGCCGAAATATGGGGTATTCGTGAACCTCTGATGGACGCCAATAGTGTCTTATGGTTGGCAGTTCACAAATTCCCATAAGAAAGTACATTCTAAGGAACCGAGCCATTTCCTCTTCGTTGCGTAGGTACCAAACATCTAGTGGAGTCCGCAGAAACGCGGCATATTTGTTTGTCTCGACCATCAGGTAGGTAAGCAACTCCCTGGTAAAAAAAAGTTGGAAGTATTTTTTTTTTTTTTATGTGTCCAACTCTGGGCATAGGCTTCACAGCCTGCTATCAAGGCCCAGCAGTCCTCCAACATACCATACACCTCTACATGTCACCACTTTGGCACTAACACCCACCGTCCATATTGAATACATGCTAGGGCTGTCTCATACAGGACTGGTGTATTGATATTAGTGGGGGTATTTTTACGACATGTCGGCGGGACTTCTGGTAGATCAGTAAAGCCTGATTTAATGAAATTCAAATCCTTAAACTGTTCCCTGCCCCAGCCGGGATTCGAACCTGGGTCCGTAAGGACTGCAGGCCACCTCTGTACCGATTGAGCCATCTCTCCACCGATTGAGTTGGTGTTGCCACTCTCAAACCTGAGGTTTCAGGGAAAAGGCCAACACTGGGTGTAAATGACCCAGAAGTCCAAGTTTCCTCCTGACAGTCACCACCTGGGGAAATGCTTGGCTGTGTACGTTTGTGGTGCACATGGCTCTGAGACAGACGACTACCTCTCGGCTGCCTGCCACTACCTCACTTAGGCCCATGCCGCCCTCGTCTTTGTAGTGGGGAGGGAGATGGCGATGATGATTGTGTTGATGATAGCTGGGTGGATGAAGGTTCAGGTGATCCTGGTGATGGAGATGGTTGTGGTGATGGTTGTGATGAAGATGGTTGTGGTGGTGATGGTTGTGGTGAAGATGGTTGTGGTGAAGACGGTTGTGGTGAAGACGGTTGTGGAGATGGTTGTGGTCCTGCTGCTGCTGATGATGATGATGTTTGCCTATATTCAGGGGGAATGAAGTCTGAAGGGGACAGTGACTTCCCTGATTTTCCTGGGGAAGATGATATTGAAATATCTTGGATGGGTGGTGAAATGTGGGCAGGTTGAAGTGTGGTGAGAGTGTAGGGTGACTGCGGGGGGGAAAGAGGTCAGTGTTTGAAGTGGGGGGGGGGGATGGATGATAAATGGCGATAATGCGGCTCAATCTCCAGGCTCGGGATGCTTTCAGTGGTGGCAGGCCTGACACCAGTGGTGGCAAGAGAGCTGGCAGTGAAGGCAGTGGTGTTGGGGGAGACAGGAATGATGGCAGGGATGGTGGTGGTGTCTGGGAAGGTGATAAAAGTTGTCTGAGTGATGACAGTAGGAGTGGTAATACCACCAGCAGTGGCAGTGGTGAAAGGACCAGTGGTGGCAGTGGTGAAAGAAATTGTGGTAGTGATGGTGCTGCTACCACTCTCTACAGTGCTTATCACAGCGGCCTTGACCACGGATCTACCCTTATCTCCCATTGGGTCATATTTCACTCTCACTCTCCTGCTCCTCACTCTCATCTCAACATATTGACTTTCCATTTCACTTTCACTTTCACTGGTTTCTTCACTTTCACTTCCACTGAATAAATATTTCATATATTCTTCCTCCTACAGGCCCTTGTGAAACATTTTTCTGATTTATTTGGTAAAATACAGAATGGTAAAGTCAGTTTGAAATTTTCAAATCTGGCTCTCTCTGAAAATATATAAGAAACACTTATAAACGTTCCTCACAAGCACACTATACTATATACAACACAGTATCACTATACACACGCAAGGGATTGACGGTGGGCTAGTAGCCAAATACGGGTTTAAATGCCCGGCCGCGCACTCACTCACCCTCCCATCCTGACTGACGGGACAATACTGAGCTAAATATGGGCCGCTTACCCTTCCAAAAAGCTCCCAGCTGTTGCCATACATTTATCCTGAACCTGGCAACCCTTAGCTTTGACTCAACCAAATTTGACGCAAATCCATCCACAGGAAAAGTTTCTATGACCATTTATAGGGAAATTGCGTCATGCTGCATCATCGGTTACTCTTCAGAGTGCAAGGGTTATGAGTTACATTATGTCATCTTGCGTGAGGGGGTTAATTCAAATACACCAAAAAGCGTCAACAGAATAAGCAAAGAAAATCTTGAAGAGGTCGAGGAGTACATTTACCTGGAGCAAATACTTACACTAACGAAAGACCAAGATAGCGGAATTAAAATATGCATTACAGTTTGATGGAAAGTTTTCAGTAAACACAAAGACATAAAAAAAAAAAAAAAAAATTGCCAATAAGTATGAAACGAAAAGCATATAGTGAATGTATGATCCCAGCTATGACATACTATTGTGGGACCTGGAAACTGACAAAATCAAAGGAAAATCAATACATTCGTTCTGAACGAGCAATGGACAGGTCAGTGTTGGAAATATCTTAAAGAGACAGGAAAAGATCAACTTGGGTGCGAGAGAGCAGACTGAAGTCAAAAACTCTATAGAAGTTATAAAAGAACAAAAATGGAGGTGTGCAGGTCATGTACCAAGAATAAATGATAACCAAAAAAGCAAGAGACTAACTGACTGGACTCCGATAAATCGCAAGCTTAGCCAAAAAAAAGTCCAGACAGGAGATGGAGAAATGAGATTGAAAAGTTTCCAGGCAAATCATAGCAGAGACTGCCTTAGTCACGGAATTCCTGGAAAAGGATGGGGGAGGCCTTTGGTCAGTAGTCTTTTTTTTTTTTATGCGAGGAAGAAGGAACCAAAGGCCATGAGCACGCAGTAACAGTTCCCTCAAAGAGAAAAACAAAGTACAATAGAGAGCCAAATTCAAGATCCGATCATTTTGAGATGCCTGGACACACTGCGTTTGAAAGACTGGAGATCATAGGCAGCAGGAAATACAGACAAAGGGAGACAGTTCCAGAGCTGACCTGTTGCATAAATGAAAGACTGGGAGTAACGGTTAACTCTTGCATTAGAGAGTTGGACAGAAAAGGGATGAGAGTTAGCTGCCAGACGGGTGCTACGTGACCATCGTAGAGGTGGAGGAATGCAAGCAGACAGTTCAGAGGAGCAGTGACCATTAAAGTAGCGATAGAAAAGAGATAAAGATGCAATAGTGCGGCGAAGAGACAGAGGTTGAAGGGAGTCAGTAAGAGGAGGAGAGTTAATGAGACGAAAAGCCTTTGACTCCACCCTATTGAGAAGTGCTGTATGTGGGGAGCCTCCCCACACATGAGAGTTGTACTCCACACAGGGGCGGATAAAACCCCTGTATAGAGTCAACATTTGTGCAGGGGTAAAGAAAGAACAGAGTCAGCTTAGCACACCCAATCCCTTGGAAGCAGATCTTACAAGAGATGTAATATGATCTTTTCAAGATAAGTCCCGAGTAAATGAAACCCCAAGCATGTTCAAGGATGATGCAGGATTAAGCTGAATATTATTAAACATTAATGGGTATACCTGTGGAAGATTTTGTCGGGTTGATAGGTCTAAGAACTGAGTCTTAGATGCATTAAAAATAACCATATTATTTTTACCCCAGTCAGAGATACGAGCCAAGTCAGACATTAGGTGTGCCATAGCCTCATCCCTTGTTTGTTGAAGCAACTGTTGAGATGGGCGTTACGGGAACCGAATGGAAAGGTGAAGGGTGGAGTCATCAGCGTATGAGTGGATAGGGTTAGATGTACAGCTTAGAAGATCATTGATGAATAAAAGGAAGAGAGTTGGTGATAGGACAGAGCCCTGAGGAACACCACTGTTGATAGATCTAGGAGAAGAACGATGGCCATCTCTACAACAGTGGTTATAGAACGACCAGAAAGGAAGCTAGCGATGAAGGCACAGATAGAAGGATAGAAACCGTAGGAGGGAAGTTTGGAAATTAAGGATTTATGCCAGACTCAATTGAAAGCCTTTGAGATGTCATGCGCAATGGCAAAGCTTTCGCCAAAGTCCCGAAAGGAGGATGACCAGGAGTCTGAAAGGTAGGTGAGAAGATCGCCAGTGGAGCGTCCCTGACGGAACCCATACTGACGATCGGAAAGAAGGTTGTGATAGGAAAGTTGCCTTAAAATTTTTCTATTGAGAATTGACTTGAAAACTTTTGAAATACAGGACGTTAAAGCAATTGGACGATAGTTGGAGGGTTGGGAGTGGTCACCCTTCTTTGGGACTGGCTGAATGAGAGCAAACTTCCAGCAAGAAGGAAAGGTACAAGTCGACAGACAAAGGTGAAAGAGTTTGCCTAGGCAGGGTGTAAGCACAGAAGCACAGTTCTTGAGAACAACAGGAGGGACCCCATCAGGCCCATATGCTTTGTTAGTACTGAGGCCAGTGATGGCAGAAAATACATCAACTGAAGAAATTTTAATGTCAGCCATGAGGAAGTCAGAGGGGGGAAGTGATGGAGGAACAGCACCGGAATCGTCTAAGGTGGAATTGGAGGAGAAAGTTTGTGCGAAGAGATCTGCTTTATCAGTAGAATAAATAGCTACAGAACCATCAGAGTAGAAAAGAGGAGGGAAGGATGATGAGGTAAAATTGTTAGAAAGATTCTTGGCAAAGTGCCAGAAGGAGCGGGAAGAATTCGAGTTGGAGAGTTGAGAGCATTTAGTATGGATGAAATTATTTTTAGTAGAGCGAAGAACAGACTTAGCATAATTTCGGGCAGAAACGTAAAGATGATGTGATTCAGGGGTGGGTTGGCTCCGGTACCCTTTGTAGGCCCTCTCCTTGTTGCGGACAGCATTAGAACAAGCGTGATTAAACCAAGGCTTTCTTGCATTAGTCAAAGGATATGAGAAAGGAATGTATGCTTCCATGCCCGAGAGAATAACCTCCGTAATGCACAAGGCACACTGAGATGGCTCCCGGCCACGAAAGCAATAATCATTCCAGGGAAAATCAAAGAAGTACTGCCTGAGGGCCTCCCAGTCCGCGGCTCCAAAATGCCACAGACGACGTTTCCCTGGAGGGGCCACAGGCAGTACCGGAGTGATAGGACAGGTTAAGGTAATAAGGTTGTGTTCGGAGGAGCCCAACGGAGAGAAAAGATTAACAGAGTAAGCAGAAGGATTAGTTGTGAGGAAGAGGTCAAGTATGTTGGAGCTCTCTCCAAGGCGGTCAGGGATACGGGTAGGGTGCTGTACAAGCTGCTGTAGGTCATTAAGGATAGAAAAGATGTAGGTTTGTTCACCCTGTGGATCCGTGAAAGGAGAGGAGAGCCAAAAGTGGTGGTGAACATTGAAATCTCCTAGAATGGAGATTTCAGAGAAAGGAGAAATGGATAGAATGTGTTCCATCGTAGAAGTAAGACAGTTGAAGAATTTTTGATAGTAGAATTAGGGGATAAGTAAACAGCACAGATATATTTAGTCAGAGAATGACAGGAAAGCCGAAGCCAGAGTGTAGAGAATTCAGAAGAATCGAGTTCAGGAACACGAGAGCAAGATAAGTCGTTGCGTATATATACACAACAGCCACCTTTGGCTTTGAAATGAGTACAGAGAAAGTAGGAGGATACAGAAAAGGGTTTGCTGTCAGTTGCCTCAGACAGCTGAGTCTCCGTTAGAAAAAGAAGGTGAGGTTTAGAGGAGGAGAGGTGGTGCTCAACAGAGTGAAAGTTAGAGGAAAGGCCGTGAATGTTGCAGAAATGAAGAAGAGAGTCAGACAATGGTTCCAGGCACCTCGAGTCGTCATCGGGAGAGGGGCGGATGGTGGGGGCATTTATGTTCCCTCCCCCCCTGGGGACTCCGAGGCTGTGTGTTGTGATGCCATGATTTTTGATTTTTGGAAAAGGAAGTGTAGTGTGTACCGTGCATGTAGTTTGGTGTAGATAGTTAGAGAAATTTGTACTGGAGAGCATGCTGGCCTACTCTCTCTGTAACTGAGACACTGAAAAAGTTCAGCAAAGGGGGATGGTCAGGAACTAGTCCTGAGGGCTGATGACTTCCAATGATTGATGATGATGATGATTATATCCGGAATATTATATATATATATATATATATATAAATATATATATATATATATATATATATATATATCAGGTAATCCCTTAATTCATGCGAACTTTTTTCATGCGATTTAGATTATCCACGAATTTTTCGTACAACAATTAAAACAAAATTATAGTATTCAAATAATTTTAGTATACGAGAAATAAATAAAATATAAACATGCCTACCTGCTGCCCGTGTGCATACATATGTGTGTGTGTGTGTGTGGAAAGTCGGTCTACCATGCAACACACAGTCAGTTTGAATCCGACGGTCGAACTGTGCATGACGTGCGAGTCGTTGTTTCCGGCTTATTTTTCTGCCTTCCAGTGATTGCTTGCCTTGTTTGCCAGCATGGGGCCTAAGCGTAGTGCTAGTGATGCATGTGGTAACACACCAAAATGGACTCCTAAAGTGATGTCGCTGACAGAGAAAGTTAAAGTGTTTGGCAAACTTAGGGAAAGAATGTCGGTGACAATTCGCCGTCAGGACGATTCCCCATCATTTATTTACATACCAGTTTATTTAGCAAGTAGATTACACAAGTTTTTTACTTATATGAGTTATAAAATCTCCCTGAAAATTAGTTATTAAAGTATTAATTAATCAATAATAAGTATGTTTATAGAATGACACAAAATCTTCCAGGGTGCGAATTGTCCTGATGGGGAATCATCCGTGTTTTGACGGTGAATTGACTTGACGGTGAATTGTCTCGGAATCCTATGTTTGGGGTGAATGGGTCAACTCTTCATACAATAAAGAAGGCAGAACATAGCATACGGGAGGCAGTGAGTGCTAGTGCATCAGACTGTGCTAAAGTGTCTCCACCTATGCCTGTGAATTGTCTTGGAACCGTATGTAGGGAGTGAATGAGTCAACTGTTCGTACAATAAAGAAGGCAGAGAATGTAGCATACGGGAGGCAGTGAGGGCTAGTGCACCAGACTGATAGTGTCTCCACCTCCGCCTGTGCTTCTCTGGTTTCAGTGATAAATTTCTAAAATTTTTGTTGTTTTTCATACTTTATGCTAGTTTATTAGGTGTATGTAGTGCATAAACAGTATTAATACACATGCGTAATTACGTGCACACATGGGCAGAACGTATACGCGAATTTACCACATACGCGAAGGGTCTGGGAACATAACCCTGGTGTGAATTAAGGGATTACCTATATATATATATATATATATATATATATATATATATATATATAATATATATATATATATATATATATATATATATATATATATTATATATACACATATTATATATATATATATATATATATATATATATGTATAAATATATATATATATATATATATATATATATATATATATATATATATATATGCATTTCAGATATGATTATATGATTAAAGAGATGTGGATTATAGAAACACAGTAAGTTACTGAAGCAAAAAAATGTAATGTATTTAACCCCTTAAGTGCGGGCATGTCGGAGCCGGTCCGTGCTCATCACGAAGGGATATACGCGCCCTGACTGACTTATTAAAAATATTTACCAAAAAACAGTTATTGGTCCTAGAATATTAAAATTAATATCCATATGGCACATACCTTCAGCTTTCTTCTAATATGTTTGTTGAGCCTTCGTCGACTACCGTAGGACTTGTGGAGACTTCTGAAGTTGGGTAACGAAGTCTCCACTTTACACTTTCCGACACCCCGTAATAAGATTACCACTGCCTGATATTTTCACTAGAAACACTATTCTATGATTTTCAAGTAGTTTGGAATCCATTCTCCAAAAAAATCCTATGAAAGCAATGTAAATTACTAGCAAGTTCCAGCTTCCCACCAGCGCTCGTTCCCTGCTGGTATTCTGTCATTTATTATTCATAAACACAGTCACACTTTATATTCCTAGTACTTTATTACACTTATATATATATATATATATATATATATATATATATATATATATATATATATATATATGTGTGTGTGTGTGTGTTTGTGTGTGTGTGTGTGTGTGTGTACAGTATTTATCCATAAATTTCCTTCAGTAATAGTAGTTTATTTTCACTCCAGACATTCATTTTCTCATTCAGTAAACTAGCATAGAGAGCAAAGGTTTCATTTTCACTGTCATTACTCCAAGTATTTGTTCTCGTATTCTTATGTTAGTAATTATTTACATTTCTATTTACATTTTCCATTTTATTTACATTATTTACATTTCTATTTTATTTACACTATGTTATACACTGTCACTTGCAGTAATTAAGGACTCGTTTCCCTTGGAGCCAGGATGAACTTGGGACACTGAAGCACTCGTACTGGGAGTTTATCACCATTTCCTCCACTGGCTCATCACACGATTCACCAGAAAGATTGTAGTCACTGTCCATCATTATCATGGATAAATTAGCCAGTTCACGTTCCACAGCAGAGTCACTTAGTCCTTTACCCCTTCTCACACGAGGTTTAGGAAGGGTAGACGTCACAGGGCCCTCTAGATGTGGCGGAAATGGAGGGGCGTGAGTGCGACATAGTTTCACCTCAAGAAACAACACTGAATTGAATGATGAGACATATATGGGGCCGCCAAGGGTTGACAACGTCAGCATGGTGACAGCTGCTAATTTATATGCTGTGAAATGATTGGCAGGAAATCTAGACAATGCATAATAAATTAGGTAGTTCCAGGTGAATGTAAATATCACTTAGGCTTCTCCCTACCTTTCTTATGTATATTTTTATTATGACAGCAGGTCATACGGCATATTTCAAGGGGCAATAAACAGGGAAAATTAACAATCAAGTGCACGTGAGGTGTTACCAAGTGATAATTAGTCAATTCCAGGTGTATGGCACTGTCAATTACCTGTTTTCTTTTTTAAATATACTATTTTGTATAAGAATAGGCCATAGGGCTCATTTCAATGGATGAAATGAGTGGAAAAATCCGGGCAAGCTTTGCATAGTGCGGCACAGCTGGGGCAGGCGGAAGGAGAGGGTAATGGAGGGGAGGTAGGGAGGGGAGTCAAGAACTGGGAGAAATGGCTAAATTGTCAACAATGGATGGGAGTACAGATGACATTAGCAGCACTGACTATTGTTGGACACTGGCAGTACTGACAGATGATACAAGCAACCACTTGAAAGCCCAGGCGAATTCAAAATAAACAGAATTGCAAAAGTGACGCCCCACGGTATGATCCATTGCACCCGAGCATCACGAAAGTGACGCCCCGCGGTTAAGGGGTTAATCAGTCTTCAACTGTGAGTGTGGAAAACTCTGAATATGGATCACTTCAAATTTTATATCATATGACTCTCATCTTCTGGTCTGCTATCATGCCTCAGTTAGTCTACCAAGTACATTACGGAATGGAGAAAGAAGACGTTGATTTAGGAATGCAGGAGATGCTCCAGCGATGTACGGTAACTTGTAGAGAAGTTATGTTAATGAAAACTGCATGACCATAATGCGAGCACAAGGAGTATTTTTTGGCTTCCAATTTAGGATGCAAAAACACTGAGGGATTGGCAGTGAGTAAAAATAAAAATAGGTTATCACCTGAAGTGTCTGGTTAATAATGTTGATTACTAAGCCACATTATTAGTTTATGATTAGTGAAGACAAATGAGTTAACGCCATTGCATGAATATTATAATGTAAAGAAAAGCACTGTTACATAAACAGTGGCTTTGTCCAAACAATAATGGAGTAGATAAAAAAACGATTTTCAACCTCCTTCTAGGTGGACAGTTAATCTTCAAATTTCTTGAGGCTTCCCAATTACGAGTAAGATCTACTGACATTAGCCACATATACAGAAATATGTTGCCCTCCGTTATTTAACAGGAAAAACGTCGAGGTATTAGGGTTTCTTCAAAACTGTGCAGTTCCTGGAGAAAAACATGGATTTAAAAAAAACAAACAAATTACTTCCTTTTTGTTGGGGAGGAAGAATCAAAATTAATGACGATGACATCGTTCATGGAGAATATCCAGTGTGCTTCAAGGAGATCTAGAACATCTTGCTTAGTCACCCGAGTTACCACCAGCATCTTCGTTGACTGCTCCAAGAGGCGACCAGTGAGGGACCCTTTGGCAAAGACAGTGAGGAAGACTGGGTCGTCACTCGCCACCACCACCGTCACACACCATGACACCTGCCGCACCTGGTAATGTAACAATCCTATATGTTATCTGAATCACGTACCCCAACGCAGTAATGTTATAGTCACCTACTCGCTTCAGCAGTAATTTGATATGACACATTTGCCTTAGCAATTTTGTTGGACTGTCATATCTATACTTCACCAATAATGTGAAATAACAAACCCACCTCAGCAGTAATGCAACAGATAAAGCCGCCTTAGCAGTAATGCAAAAGCGACGTACTCACATCAGGAGTAATAAATGACAGTGGCCTACCTGGAGAGCCTGGGAAATGGCCCGGGAAAGCTGTGCCTGCGTCACGTTAACGTCCTGGCCATCCACACCCACCGCGAATGCAGCCACTCCCATACCAACATTGTCTGTCTGAACAAAGACATTGGTTATCAAATATGAAAAATAACAGTTTATTCAGTTAACCACACTTCAATTGTTGTACACACACAGTCACTTGGCGCCAGAATCGGTACATTGCCAGCAGTAATTTATATGAAACTACCCATGATTTATCGTAATGCCTCTAATTTGTTTGCCTAACGTTGTTTGTGTTGCTGTACAATAGTTTCGTATTTTCATACCTTTCCTCTTGTTGCTGCCTTATTTTGGTATTGTGTGCTTGACCAGTTTTCCACAATTTCGCGCTTCACAGCAAGTCAATGCCTCGACCTTGCACCACTCAGTTCAGAGCTAACATGTACTTACTCTATTTGGGGCAGCTTTGTGTGATGATGGTATAATTTTTGCGGTAAAAGTGGGTCTCTCACATCATAGTAGTACAATTCTTTATTTTTCATTGGGAGGAAGATAGGGATCAGGTGATTTTTTTTTTCTTTCAAATAACCAATCATCAAGGGTTGGCCTGCATTTCTGCTTCCTGTTACTCATATCTTGTTATTTCCTTTACACTTATCTAAGCACAGCATCCTGCATTTGCTATCAAACACTATTTTATCCAAAAACTTTCGTGGGAGTTCACCTTCAAATATAAGATTATATAGCATTTCTTATTTGAACTTACAAAAAAACATGATTTAAATAAAATCTCAGATCATATTGTGCTGTTAAGCGTCTCTGACGGTATTACCAATTTTAGTGAAAGGGTTAATGCTATCTAAGCACCCAGCTATAGCTCCACCTTGCAAAGAAAGTGCTAAGAAAAGATAAATATTAACTTCTAGATTAAAAGTAAAAATTATATTCCAGCAATCCTCCTCCCAAATTGGTGAACATTCAGACACAGAGTATGATATTGGATATTTCGTCTCGGTGATTTCGCTCCTGGATATTTCGTCTCGGTGAGTCCGCTCCGACAATAATTAGAATAACTTGTCTTTCAGTGTTAATATCACTATATTTCATTAATATAAGAAGAAAAGTTACGCTGCACATAAAAGTACCGTTATCAGCTTATATAATATAAACATGGTATGATGAACGTTTATACCAATGAGACGAATGCATATCTAGCTGAAGTGTTGTGTAGGTACTCTTGACATCATGGGGAAGGGTTTTAGGGATAAATAATTGAAATCCATTAACTTTGATATTTTCCTTGATATTTGTTAGATTGATGTTTGTTACAATAAAGCTGCAAACGGTAATTACTTTTTATTCGAGAAAGAAACTTCTGCGAGACCAAAGTGATGAAACAGAAGTGTGCAAGATAATTTCGTAGTGGAGGCCTAACACCTGATCTTCGACCGCCGAACCTGATTTTCCGATTCCACATGGGGCCGATGGCCCCCAATGCGGAGATGCCCGACAAAGTCAGTCATCTCCACTATTATACATATATATATATATATATATATATATATATATATATATATATATATATATATATATATATATATATATATATATATATATATCACTAGTAAAAAAAAATCAACATGGGAACCAAATACTTGTTGAAATTCTACTCTCGATGCTGCAGTTGATTTCCTAAGGCTGAGTCGATCTACTACCACCAGACAGAACAGTAAACCTAAGTCTAATTTAATACCTGGTGAACAAAAAGCTATAAAACCCCTTAAGAACTGCATTAATGTTGTTATTAAAGAATCTGATAAAGGGTCAGCTGTTGTACTAAAGGATACATCATTCTATGAACAAAAGGTGATGGATGTTTTAAAGTATCAGGATACATATGAAAAGGTACCCCAAAATATTTACCATAAAGCAATGAATAAAATAATAAAAGGTAATTAATAATTATAAGGATACGCTAAATTAATATGAGGTTAATTACTCAACCAACTTTAAATATAAGAGAAGCCTATTCTACAGTTTACCAAAAGTGCATAAGTCCAAACTGATAACTGATCAAATTATACAGAAGTGATCTCATTAACAAACCCTGTAGACCTTAAAATGAGATCAATTACTGCGGGACCAGCTTGCCTTACCCACCATATCAGTCACTTCCTAGACATAATACAGCAATCCTTTCTTAAATACATACCTTCATATATAAAAAAACAATTTAGACTTTTTTAACAAGATTCCTGTTAATTAGATAATAATGAAATTTTTGTAACTCTTGAATGTGGTAGGTGATGGCGACCATTATCCACTCACTTGATGTAGTGCTGCCTTCTTCTGCCTTAGCATTTATCGTTCTTTTTATATGGCTATTTTTCCCATCTTTTCTGTTACTTCTTATTGCTTTTCCTTCCTTTACATTGAGTGACAAGCCAAATAGTTTCCAGTAAGCCAAGAAACCATTTACAGCGCTGGGCGGTAACCAAATAACCATACGTGCTCCGTACGTGTCAACAAGTGGGTTGGTGGAGGGTTAGTGCCACTCCCCATAAAACAAATAACTCAAAGTCAAATGGCCACCCCTTACGGGATTATGGCGTCTGGCAATAGATAGATAGATAGATGTGGTAAACCTATATAGCAATATTCGCCATGAACTTGGATATGAAGCTATCACTTATTGGATTGACGAACACTATGATAATACAAACCTACTAAAGGAAGGATGCAGTTTAATTTTGGAAAATAACTTGAATTTAATGGGCAAAATTACCCCCAAGTATCTGGAAAAGGAATGGGGACAATATTTCCACCAAATTATGCCAATCTTGTGTTGGGTTACTTGAAAACACCTTATATTCTCAAGTGCCATCACATTTTGGTAAAACAATAGCAGATAAAATGAAAATGAAATATGTGCGATACCTATACGATATCTTTATGATTTGGGATGAGAGAGAGGGACATTTCTCAACAGTCATAATCATCATGAATAACCTGGACCCCAAACCAACATTTATATGTGACACAAGTGGAGACATGGTCACTTTCCCAGACATAAAACTCATTAAGCAGGATACGAAAAAAAATTACTGACATTCATTACAAGGAAAATTATACAAAACATTATATAACGTACAGTTCTAATCACCCCAGACACATAAAAAACAGCATACCATTTAATTTAGCATGAAGGAGATGCACAATAGTTTCAGAACCTGAGTTAAAAAAATTGATTGATTGATTAATAAAACGCATGGCACCGCAACAACATGGTCATATGGCGCCGTATAAGCAAAAATATAAGCAGCAGAAATATAAACAACATTAAAAAGTAAAACTCCATATTAAAAACTAGACATCAAAGTAAAAACAGTGGAATCATAACAGGTGAAGGAGGCCAGCCTCCCTCAGAAATAAAAACAAATCGTCCCCAGGGGTACCAGGTTCTCTCCCAAGCATCGAAGAGAGACAGTAAGCACCACCCTCCCCTCGGTGCCTCAATAGCAGCCTCCGACGTAAGTCGTCCAAACTGGGACACTTAACCAGCAAATGCCTGACAGTAAAGGGAACCAAACAATCATCACAGAATGGCTGCACACCTCCACACATGAGGAACTCATATGTTAGTTTGGTATGTCCAATGCGAAGATGAGCCAGAACAATTTCTAACTTACGAGGTATTGTAAAACAAACTCTCTGAAAGACGAACTTGGTGACTTCCTTTAGCTTGCTGACAGGAACGCTATCCCACCGTAACTGCCAACAAGCACGAACAGCAGACGACACTGAAGTGCGTAAATCAGTAGCAGGTAAAGGGCAAGGAGCACGTACAGGTTGTAAAGCTGCAGTCTTAGCAAATGCATCTACCCTTTCATTACCTATGACACCAACATGGGCCGGAACCCAGCAAAAATCTACTCTCTTCCCTCGACGACGAATGAGGAACAGCCACTCCAAAATAGCTAAAACTATAGGATGGGAAGAGTTGAAAGAGTCCAGGGCCAAAAGTGCCCCTTGAGAGTCGCTAAAAATTGTAGAATGATTGCCATGGTGAACAAACACCAACTTCAGGGCTAAAACTATAGCTGATAACTCTGCAGTAAAAACTGTGGCAGCCAAAGGAAGACTACCTCCATGGCTAAAATTGGGAAATACCACTCCAAAACCTACACCAGAGGCAGATTTAGAGCCATCAGTATACACAGGCACAGATTCACCATGACTAGAAGAATGTTCTAAAAATAACTGTAAAAGACACTGAGGAGCAACAGAATCCTTGGAGTCTGCAAAAAACCTGCAGTAGGTCACCTTGGGCAAGATCCATGGAGCAACCCTCGGGATCCGAACAGGACTGACAGGTACTGTCAACAAACCAACTTCCTCCATGATATCCCAAACCCTATAGCCAAACGGACGAGGCATGTGAGGATGTCTACTATAATACAAAAAACAAGACTGTTGCATCACACACTTACAGACAAGTGAGTCTGGAAGGCGACAAATTCGGAGCCAGCACCGTGCTGCAACAGACTGACGCAGTAGATCTAAGGGAGGCACACCAGCTTCCACCAACAAGCTGGGAATTGGAGATGACCGAAAAGCCCCAGTTGCAAGGCGAAGACCAGCATGATAGACAGCATCTAGGGTTTTTAGTCTGGCCTCTGTGGCAGACGAGTAGATCTCGCAGCCATATGACATCTTGGAGGCTACAAAAACCTGAAACAAATGCAAGAGCGTCCTGCAATCAGCACCCCAAGAGGTATGGGACAGAATGCTCGAAAGATTGAGAGCCTTCATACATGATGCTTTAAGACTTGCCAAGTGTGAGACCCAAGTCAAGCGACAGTCAAACGTCAGGCCCAAGAATTTCGTCTCTTCCACACAACGGAGTCTCCTGCCACAAAGCTGGAGATTAGGGTCTGGGTGTACCCCTCTCATCCTACAGCAGTGCATAGCCAAAGTCTTAGAAGGGGAAAACCGAAAACCCTTGGAAGTGGCCCAGGCAGAGATCTTGTCCAAGACAAGTTGCATACGCCGCTCAATAGCAGACATCCAGGAGCCTGAAAACCATATAGCTAAATCATCAACATAAAGGGATGAAGATACCCTGGTAGACACAGTGTCGAGAATATCATTGATGGCCACCGCAAATAGGGAAACACTTAAGACACTCCCCTGTGGGACACCTTCCTCCTGGCACAGTGGCGCAGAAAGGGTAGAACCCACACGGACCCGAAACACACGATCAGTCAAGAAGTCTCTAAGCAACACAGGCAGACGACCACGTAAACCAAATTCATGAAGTTGTTGGAGGATGCCATGGCGTCAGGCAGTATCATAAGCCTTCTCAAGGTCAAAGAACACAGCCACAAGATGTTGCTTAGAGGCAAAAGCTTCACAGATTGATGCCTCAAGTCTGATAAGGTTGTCGGTAGTGCACCGTAATTTCCGAAAGCCACTCTGCTAAGGAGAGAGAAAACCACCCTTCTCCAGAAACCACATAAACCTGGCATTGACCATCTTTTCAAACAGTTTGCACACGCATGATGTCAAACTAATAGGGCGATAGTTGGAGATATGAGAATGGTCCTTACCAGGCTTTGGAATGGGAAGGACAACAGCTAACTTCCAACTCCTGGGAATAGAGCTCTCACTCCAAGCCCTGTTAAAAAGGTCCAATAAGAATTGAATTGAATCAGTTGGCAGATGACGTAGCATAGCATATGGAATGTCGTCAGGTCCAGGAGCAGTGTCACCACACTCCGAGAGGGCAGCACGCAGCTCTCGGAGACTAAAGTCTAAATTATATGGCTCTCCGCCACGAGAGCTAAAGTCAAGACCAAGCCTCTCCTGATTCCTACGAATGCTAGCATATGGCCTAGAAGGATCCTTTTTTGAGACAGTGCAAAACTGATCTGCAAAAGCAGAGGCTACTGCATCAGGTGCAGACACTAGGTTTCCGTGAAGTCGCAACACCGGTGGAGAGGGGGGCGTGAACCTACCAGAAATCTTGCGCACCTTTTTCCACACACTGGGCATTGGAGTAGAGGACGTAACTGCAGAAACATACGACCTCCATGAGTTTCAGCGAGCATTCTTCATGACCCATCTGTAGTGAGCACGTGCTTTGCGAAACTGGATTTTTAGGAAAACAACATCACGATTTGCAAAATACCGATGGGCAGCCACTTTGTAAGCTCCCTTCGCTAGAGAGCAGTCGTCATTCCACCATGGCACAGGTCTCCGGGAAAAAACACCAGAAGTCCGTGGGATGGAATGAACCCCTGCTGAGAAAATGGTCTTAGTAAAAGAATGTTCAGCATCGTCGATAGTTGAAAATCAATAACCCTGTAGCCAAATACACATAGTTCCTCAAAGAGAGACCAATCAGCCCTATCCAGACACCAGTGTGGCATACGGGCTGCAGGAACAGAGCGAGTAGTCTGGACCAACATGGGATAATGGTCACTACCATGCAGATCATCCAAAACCTCCCAAGAAAAATCAAGGACACAATCAGAGGAGATGGTGAGGTCAATGACAGAGTACGTGCCAGTCTGAACATGGAATTGGGTCGACCTCCCATCATTGAGGACAACCAAATCTAAATCCCCAACCAAAGAGGCAAGAAGATCACCCCAGGGTTTGAAAGTGAGTCACTCCACAAAGGATGGTGGCCATTAAGGTCACCAAGGAGAAGAAAAGGGGGTGAAAGTTGGCTGATAAGGGTTTCCAGATCTGCACGCATAACAGAGATGGAAGGTGGAAGGTACAGACAACAGATGGTATAGCACCTCCCAATGTGCATCTGTACTGCTAGAACTTGAAGGGGAGACTGTATCTCAAAGAAAATAAAAGGGACATCAGAACGGCACAAAATTGCACATCCACCTCTGTGACCGCCAGGAGGGGACGCATGGAAGACCTCATACCCCCTAATAGAAGGGAACTGTCTGTCCCCCATCATTGTCTCCTGAAGACAGACACAGAGCGGGCTCAGAGCAGAGAGTAATAACTGCAATTCCTCCCAATTCGCCATGGCACCTCTACAATTCCATTGGAGACAAACTGGTACTGATTGAGCCATAGTGAGTAGTAATAAATAATATGAAATGAGAAATATCAAGGCTATGTAGCAAACTCACTAGGAAGGGTGTGAAAGCCCTTCCTCCTAGGGGTGGAGCTCTGCCTTACCAAACGAGAAGACAATGAAGATTCAGAGTTTCCATGGATGGAAGGGCCCTTACCTCGAGACCGGTCCCGTCCATCGTCAGAATGGGCCTGAGGCACAGAGACTGTCCTGGAAGACCCACTTGTTCCGGCCACACCCCTTCATGGGAGCCTGGCTGGCACCTTGGGGCCAACCAGACCCTCCCCAACCGAATCTACCAAGGCCTGGCTGCCGGGTGACTGATCAGAGGGAGCCAGTGACTGAGCCCTTTGAGTATCCAAAGGCCCAGACTCCGACACGTCTGAGCAAGAAGCAGGGACTGGGATCTTAGAAAGACCGTCAAGAACACCCACCGACTTAGGTGCCACCACTGCCTGGGTTGCCGAGCAAAGAGCCCCCTCAGAGTCCGCATGTGGCACAGAAGTTTGAACCTTAGGTGGAGGGGAATCACCCAAAGACTCCTCACTCCTCATCCATTTGAGGTTGGCAGATGCAATCTCCATCTCCATGTCAGAACTTGGGGATGCACTAGAAACTGTAGAGGCACACTGTGGAGTAGACTGAACATAAGTATCAGAGCAAGCAGATAGTACAGGAGCAGCAGCCGTTACAGGAGGAGCAGCTGATATAGGATTAGTAGTCGGAACAGGAGTATCAGTTGGTAGAGTAGTAGCAGCCAGGACAGGAGTAGCAGCCAGTACAGGAGTAGCAGCCAGTACATGGGTAGCTGCTGGTACAGTAGTAGCAGCCGGTACAGAAGCAGCTGCCAGACGAGATGCAGACTGCAAAGGTACTGGACTTTCTGAGAGACCACAAGGAGGGGTAGTAGGACGTCTGGTATCAGACAAGGGACGAGGAGTAGGGTCAGAATGTGGAGCAGGGGCTCCATGACGGCGCACAACAGGTTTTGACCGAGAAAGAATAGAAGCAAAGGACACACCAGGGCGGACATACATAGACAGGACACGTGTCTTAGCTTCGGTAAAACTCAGCCTCTTGGAGGCTCTGAGAGACAAAATTTCGTGTTCCATTTTGTAACGATCACAAGATTTAGAAGAAGCAGCATGCTTACCACCACAATTGACACAAGTTACAGGGCCAGGGCATTCAACACCCTCATGAATGTCTAAACTACATAACGCACAGACTGCTGGAAGACCTAGTGCAAGGCGCCTACAAGTCCGGCCAATATGACCAAAACGCTGACAGTGGAAAAATCTACGAGGCATAGGGACATACGGCCTAACTTTGTACGGGTACCATGCAGCGTTAAGAACAGCAGGGAGGCTCAAGGAATCAAAGGTCACAATCAAGGATGGAGTTGGCACAAGGTCACCATTTATCTTTTTAATCCTCTCAATTTTTATTACATTCCGGGCAGACAACTCTTCAACAAGGCGTGCCTCATCATAAGTCAATAGTTCCTTAGCATAGACAACTCCACGAGAATGATTCAATGAAGCATGGGGGGAGCATGTAACTGACTGACCAGAAAGCTCTGCTAAAGATAGAATAGTCGCACTCTGAGAAGGGTCAGACACCTCTACCAACAAACTGCCATCAGCCTGTGGAACAACTTTAGGGGTCGCACCACAAGCAGTGACCAGTTCTCGATGAGTCCGGAAAAAGTCACATTTCCGGAGGTCTACCCCAGCAGGACCACGTACGACTATGAACTTGTTTAAAAGGTGCAGGAGGAGGAACAAGTAAGTAATCCATAATACATTACAAAAAACCTTCATTCCCCCACCCCCCCACCCACCACGGAGCCCAACAGGGGGAGGTCATATGTCAGGGCCAGTACCACTGACTACCCCATAGGTAGCGGAGGAATATACGCAGGTAACCACTGGGGGACCTAGGCAAGGGTGACTCCAGGACGATAGGAACCACCAGGCCCCCCAGTGCCCACTTGACCCTAGCCAACACATGACCAGCCAATTGACCTAGTTGGGCCCAACCAGGTCGCCCGTCTAGCCAGAATAAGGGACCAAAGAGGTGTATTGCTAGCTGCAGGGCGCAGCGTGCAGCATCGCTCAACCTCCAGGACTCCCGTCTCCCAGCATAACGGGACGCCACGCACGGCAAACACGTGGGGAGGCAACAATCCTGCCCTAGGTGGCAGTGGGCATGGTTCTAACATCACCAGCAGCCCTCCTCCACCAGTGATGTAGGGGGTACTTGGTCCACGAGGCCGACAAATACCGAACCCTACAATGGTAGGCATGCCTCCCAAGTAGGTGGAACCGCCAACCACGTTTCAAGCCCCGCCACCACGTCAAGGTGCCCCTCTGCAGCGGGGACCTGAGTTAATAGAAAGAAGATTAAGTGAACTGAAAAATTTTCTTTACCAAAGTGGATATCCCAAAAGTATAATAAAAGATGACACAGAAAGAGCAAAACAAATATCCATAGGCAACCCTCGGAGCTCCAGTAATAAAGAAACAGCCAATGATATTCATATAATACCAAATATAACGACCGAAAACCCAAATTATGATCATCACTTTAAAGTCTCATGTACAATTAATGTTCTTAACAAGACACCCGAAACAGAATAAATTTACAAAGATGTCTCCTTAGTTAAAGCAAAGCGACAACCAGGTAATCTAAAAAGAAATTTAACAAGGGCTGGGTTTAATAATATATCTAGTTTCAAAGTGAAGAAATGTGAAGACAAAAAATGTAAACTCTGCACGGACATAATTGAAGGCAGCCAATTTACTTTTCCCAGTGCCAACTATACTTTCCAAATTAACGAAAACATGGGATGCTCGACACAAAACTGCATTTATGTATTTCGCTGCAGCAGATGCAAAGAGATTTATATAGGCAATACCTCAAATCTCCGGCTCCGTACAAACCTCCATAACGATCGTGTCAGTGACAATAATGGTTTATAAGTTAATGCTCACATAGGTGAATGTGGAATTAAGTTTTCTCCAAAGTTCAATATTGTGCCCTTCTATAAAGTAAAAAAGGATGATCCTACATTAAGAAAATCAAAGGAAAAATATTTAATAAATATATTTAAACGACTACTGAATAGAGATCTATGATACACCGACCCATTTACAGCTTCAAAAAACGAGCCTCTTTTGATTTTCGAAAGTGGAGGAACGATTGGGCAAATATGAATTGGAACAGATGGGAGATGTGGAAGGTGTGTGTAAGATATTTACAGAAGAAATATGTGCAGCATGTGATGTGGTGTGTGGAAGGAAGAGAAGACGGAGGGGGGTGCAAGGAACAGCGTGGTGGACTGAAGAGGTGAAACAGGCTGTGGCACAAAAGAAGAAAGCATACAATGAATGGATGAGAAATAGGGGCGTGGAAGAAGTTGAGAGGCGGAAGAGAGAGTTATATGTGGAAAGAAAGAGAGAGGTGAAAAGATTAGTAAAAGAGAGTAAGAAGAGAGTGGATGAGGAATTTGGAAGGAATTTGAGTGTAAAGTGGAGGGACTGTAAGAAAATGTTCTGGAGACAAGTGAAAAGAGTAAGACAGGGTGGAAGTGAAATTAGCAGGGGAGTGAAAGATAAAAATGGTAGATTACTAGTGGAGAAGGGAGAATAAGTGAGCAGATGGAGAGAACACACTAAGGAATTGTTGAACGTAGAGGATGGAAGTAATGCGAGTATAAGTGGCTGGGGAATGGCTGGGAGAAGGAGGGAGGTGAGAAGACAGGAAGAAATCAGTAGGATAGAAGTTGAGGAAGCAATGAAGAAAGTTAAATCGGGGAAAGCCCCAGGAATTGATGGAGTGTGTGGTGAAATGCTGAAGCATGGGGGAGAGATAGTAGTAGAATGGATGTGGAAGATGTGCAGATTGGCCTGGGAGGAAGGTAGAGTCCCGGAGGATTGGAAGTCAGGTATAATTATTCCCTTGTACAAAGGAAAAGGGGAAAAAGAAGTGTGTGGTAATCATAGGGGCATTTGTTTTCTTAGTATAATAGGAAAAGTGTATGGTAGGATACTTTAGACAGAGTTAGAGAAAGAACAGAGAAATTAGTTGGAGAAGAACAGGGAGGCTTTAGGAAGGGAAGAGGTTGTGTAGATCAGATATTCATTCTTAGATCTTTAGTGGAAAAGTTTCTAGAGAAGGGAAAGAAGTTGTATGCGGCTTTCATGGATTTGGAGAAAGCATATGGCAGGGTGGATAGACAAGGATTGTGGAAAGTGTTAAGAATATATGGAGTAGATGGGACGTTGTTGAATGCTGTGAAGAGTATGTACGATGGTGCGAAGGCTGCAGTGCATGTGGATGGTGAACTAAGTGAATTTTTCTCTTTGAAAGTTGGTTTGAAACAGGGATGTGTCACGTCTCCATGGTTGTTCAATTTGTACATGGATGGGGTAATAAAAGAGGTACAAGGTAGGGTAGTGGATGTTGGAGTGGCCCTGGTGAGAGAGGATAGTGTTTGAAACTCCCTGTACTGTTGTTTGCAGATGATTCTGTGTTGTTGAGTGAAGACGAAGAGGAGCTGCAAGGCTTGGTGGATGAGTTTGAGAGAGTGTGTAGGAAACGGAATCTAAAGGTGAATGTAGGGAAGAGTAAAGTGATGGTCTTTGAGAGAGGTGAAGTTAGTGAATGTACAGCGAGGTTGGATGGTGAGGAATTGGAAAATGTGAGTACGTTTAAGTACTTGGGTAGTGTGATGAGTAAGATGGAGGTTTGGAGGGTGAAGTGCTTGAAAGGGTACAGCAGGGAAGAAAGGTTGCTGGTTCTTTGAAAGCAGTGATAAGAAACAGGGAAGTGAGCATGGAAGTGAAAAAGTTATTACATGACAGTATTGTGATACCAACTCTAACGTACGGAAGTGAAGCTTGGACATTGTTGGAGGGACACAAGTCAAGAGTGAGAGCAGTGGAAATGAGTTATTTAAGAGGAGCCTGTGGAGTCACGTGGAGAGACAGGCTGACGAATGAGGATATAAAGGAGCGTTGTGGTATGGATGTGATAGGAAGCGTTATGAGGAACACACTGAGGTGGTTTGGCCATGTGGAGAGGATGGAGGGTGAAAGACTGACGAAGAGAGTGTATGTGAGTGAGGTGGAGGGGGGAAGAGGGAGGGGGAGGCCGAGGATGAGATGGAGGGATGGGGTGGAGAGGTATGTGAGAGAGGGGGTGTGAGTTGGGAGCAGGGCAGTGAAATGGCGGGGGACAGGGCGACTTGGAGGCGATTTATTTGTGGCCACCCCAAACGGGATTGAGGCGTCTGACAATAAATATATATATATATATATATATATATATATATATATATATATATATATATATATATATATATATATTACTGCTACACACACACACACACACACACACACACACACACACACACACACACACACACACACACACACACATCCGCCCCACTCCCAGTGACGACTCAACGATCTGCCTGGAACCAGGACTCCCTTCTTCATTTCTTCAAAAATTCACAACCTTTTCTCTAAATTACTTTCTATTGAACACCGCCTCTTCTCCTCTAAACCTCAGCGACTTTTCATAACTCAGACTCACCTGTAAAAAGGCAACTGATAGAAAACCTTTTCTGCATCCTCCAACTTTATACCCATTTCAAAGCCAAAGGTGGCTGTTGTGTACATGTACGCAACGACTTACCTTGCTCCCGTGTTTCTGGTCTTGATTTTTCTGAATTCTCTACACTCTGGCTTCAGCTTTCTTGTTATTCTCTGACTAAATGTATATGTGCTGTTTACTCATCAATTCTACTGACTATGAAAAATTCTTCGACAATCTTACTTCTACAATGGAACACATCCTATCCATTTCTCCTTTCTCTGAAATATCCATTCTAGGAGATTTCAATGTTCACCACCACATTTGGCTCTCCTTTCCTTTACTGATTCACCTGGTGAACAAGCCTACATATTTTCTATCCTTAATGACCTAGTGCAGCTTATACAGAGCCCTACCCGTATCCTTGACCACCTTGAAGAGTTCCAACATACTTGACCTCTTTCTTTCAACTGATCCTTCTGCTTACACTGTTACTCTTTCCTCTTCATTGTGCTCCACCGATCACACCCTTATTAGCTTAACCCGTGGATTGGCCAATTGCCCTTTTTTATCCCACCCCATGGTGTGCAAAAAACAAAGGAAAAAAATATTATTTTTAGTTTTTGTTTATTATAAACTTGAAGATAAACATCCAGGGCATCATCTAGTGAAAAGAAAAAATTCTCTCTCTCTCTCTCTCTCTCTCTCTCTCTCCATCTTTGCGTAGGGCCATGCATAACTTTACTTACGGGAGTAGTGAAAAAAAAATAATAAAAATCATTTGTTTTTGCTCTTGTTTTTTATAAACTCTAAGATGCATACCCAGGGCATCATCTGGTGAAAATAAAAAAATCTCACTCTCTCCGTCTTTGGGTAGGGCCATGCGTAAGTTTGAGTAGTGGTGGAGTTGTTTACGGTGATGCACGGCCACCACAGCCTGAGCTGTGGCTCGCAACTCAATGCCACCCAGCCTGAACTGTGGCTTGCAACCCATGGGTTAACCAGTCCTAGTGCTCCAGTTAGGCTGGTGGACCCTCCAAAGAAACGTAGGTTGTGTCACTTTGGAGCTGCTGATTGTGATGCCCTCAGGCAGTACTTCTTTGACACTACTTTAAATGGTTATTGCTTCCATGGCCGGAAGCCATCTAAGTGTGCCTTGTGCGTTACGTAGGTTCTTCTCTCGGGCGTGGACCCATACATTCCCTTCACATATCCTTTGATTAATGCAAGGAGAGGGCCTATGAAAGGTACCAACCCAACCCACTCCTGAATCACATCTTTTTTATGTTCCTGCCCAGAATCGTGCTAAGTCTATTCTTTGCTTTGCTAAAAGTAATTTTATCCATACTAAATGCTCTCAACTCTCCACCTTGAATTCTTCCTGCTCCTTCTGGCACCTTGCCAAAAACCTTTCTGACAACTTGACATCATCCTTCTCTCCTCTTTTCTGCTCTGATGGCTCTTTAGTTATTTCTTCTATTGATGAAGCAGATCTCTTCACACAGACTTTCTCCTCCAATTCCACCTTAGACGATTCTGGTGCTGTTCTTCCATCATTTCCCACCTCTGACTTCCTCATGGCTGACATTAAAATTTCTTCAGCTGATGTATTTTCTTCCATCACTGGCCTCAATACTAACAGGCATATAGGTCTGATGGAGTCGCTCCTTTTGTCCTTAAGAACTGTGCTTTTGTGCTTAAACCCGGCCTAGGTAAACTCTTTCTCCTTTGTCTGTCAACTTGTACCTTTCCTTCTTGCTGGAAGTTTGCTTTCATTTAGTCAGTCCCAAAGAAGGGTGACCATTCCTAACCCTGTAACTATCTCCCAATTGCTTTAACATCCTGTGTCTAAAAAGTTTTTGTCTATTACTAACAGAAAAATTTTAAACCATCTTTATTATCATAACCTTCTTTCTGATCGTCAGTATCGGTTCCGCCTGGGACGCTCCACATTTCGGGACTTTGGCGAAGGCCTTGCCATTGCACTTGACATCTCAAAGGCTTTCGATCGAAACTAGCATAAATCTCTGATTTCCAAACTGACCTCTTACAGTTTCAATCCTTCTATATGTGCCTTTATCTATAGCTTCATTTCTGGTAGTTCTATGGCTGGTGTTGTAGAAGGCCATCGTTCTTCTCCTAGATTTATCAACAGTGATGTTCCTCAGGGCTCTGTCCTATCACCAACTGTCTTCCTTTTATTCATCAATGACCTTCTAAGCTGTACATCTAACCCTATCCACTCATACGCTGATAATTCCACCCTTCACCTTTCCATTCAGTTCTCGCAACGTCCATCTCTGCAGTTGTTTCAACAAACAAGGGATGACGCTATGGCACACCTAATGTCTGACTTGGCTCGTATCTCTGGCTGGGGTAAAGATAATATTGTTGTTTTTAGTGCATCAACAACTCAGTTCTTTCACCTATCAACTCGACAAAATCTTCCACGTGAGCACCACTATTGTTTAATAATATCCAACTTAATCCTGCATCATCCTTAAACATAATCGGAGTTTCATTCTCTCTGGATTTATCTTGGAGAGATCGTATTACATCTCTTGTAAAATCTGCTTCCAATAGATTAGCTGTTCTTTTGCCAACCCTGTACCTTCTTTTCCCATGCACAGTGGTTGACTTTATACATGGGTCTTATTCGTCTCTGCGTTGAGTACAACTCTCATATATTGGGAGGCTCCCCACATAGAGCTCCTCTCAATAGGGTGGAGTCAGAGGCTTTTTGTCTCATTAACGCTTCTTCTCTTACTGTGCTCCCTTCAACTTCTGTCTCTTTGTCGTACTGTTGCATCTTTATCTCTTTTCTATCGCTACTTCAATGGTCATAACTTTTCTGAACTGTCTGCTTGCATCCCTCCACCTCCACGACAGGTGTGTAGCACCCGTCAAGTAACAAACTCTCATCCCTGTTCTGTTCAACTCTCTAATGCAAGAGTTAACCATTACTCCCAGTCCTTCATTTATGCAACAGGCCAACGCTGGAACTATCTCCTTCTGTCTGTATTTCTTACTTCCTTTGATCTCCAGTCTTTCAAACTCAGTGTGTCCAGGCATCTCAAAGTGAATGGACCCTGATTTTGCCTCTCTTTTGTATTGATTTTGTTTTTTCATCGAAGGAACAGTTTGCTGGCTCCTGTCCTTTGGTTCCTTCTTCCTTGCATATATATATATATATATATATATATATATATATATATATATATATCACCGCATCTCATGAGCTGTTTGTGTGTCCACTGCAGGACTGGCCTATCCCGACCGAAGTGAGGATGATACAGCCAATGTATCTCTACCAAGTGGCTCCGGCTGTCTAGTAGATGTATGTAAGGGCGCTAACCCTCGTTCTTCAGTGTACGAAAACACACACTTTACCACTGTACCACAGAAGCTCCATATATATATATATATATATATATATATATATATATATATATATATATATATATATATATATATATATATATATATATATATATATATATATCTATATATATATATATATCAACCGGACCTCCTTTCCCACCCAAGGGCTGGGTGATGTCCAGACAGCCCAAATTTGCCCAATCCAATGGACCATGCTTCCATTCACTCACCATTCAAGCCCCCAGAAATCCTGGTTCCATCGGATTCGTCAAAAACATTCATCACGTTCTGTGGCATCACATAAATGTATCAGACTGAGTCAATTCGGACGAGCCATGTTAAAACAGGGTGCCAAAATCCCTGATCATGCACTTCTCCTCACAACATTCATCCAGCCAGCTCGATCTTTTGTCACTTTCCTAGTCTCACTGACTTCCAAACCTCTCTTCCTCACACACTAATCCACCATATCTCTCCACCTTCTCCTTGGCCTACCTCCCCCCCCCCTCCCTCCTTCAAATTCGCTAGATATACTGTCCCTTTTTCAACACTCTCCTGTTATCCATTCTCTACACATGACCATACCATCTCAGTACACTGTCTTTGATTGTTGTGTCCACCGACTTCCTCACTCCACGCCTTTCACGAATCACATTATTTCGTATCCTATCCACCCTTTGTACTTCACAAATATTCCTCAGCAGTCCCATTTGGCTTTTCATTTTCATGCCACACCATAGTCTCACATCCATATGTTAAAGTTGGCACTAACACTCCCTCATGTATGCCTCGTTCAGCTGCAACACTCAAGCCTCTGTTTCTTATAATGGAATTCATTGCACCAGCTACTTTTCTTCCTTGTGTCACTCTACTTTCAACTTCATTTGCACATTTTCCCCTCTTCTCTGTCACTGTACCCAGCATTTGAACTCTCTCACCAATTCCAGTCTCTCTCCATTCAGTGACATCACACTGGGAGTTACCTTCTCTCTCAGTAACCATCACTTTACTCTTTTCTACCTTGACTCTCAAGGCATGTCGCTCACAGACATCAGGAAAACTCTGCACTAACCTACCAAGTTCTTGTCCGGTACTTGCAAGCAGTACTGCATCATCAGCATACAACATATTCGAGATATTCCATCCATCACCATTCATTACCAATGCCATCTCTCTCTCCATTATTCGTGTTTTTACTTCTTTCATCACCCCATCCATATATATATATATATATATATATATATATATATATATATATATATATATATATATATTTTGAACAACCATGGGGACATCACACAACCTTGCAGCATGCCCACACCGATCGTGAACTATTCACTTAGATGCTCATTAACCCTTACACATGTTTCGCTACCATCATAAAAACCCTTGACAGCACCTAGCAGCTTACCGTCTACACCATACATGCTCAAAACTTTCCACAGTCCCTCTCTGTCTACTTTGTTGTATGCTTTTTCCATATCCATGAATGCCATAAACCCTTATGGTCCTTCTCACAAGCCTTCTCTGCTATCTGTCTCACTGCAAATACTTGATCCACACATCCTCAGCCACACCTGAAGCCACCCTGTTCATCACTCACGAGGACTTCTGATATCTCTATTACATTCTCTATAATAATTTTTCCATATACCTTCCCTACCACATTCAATAACCTATGCCAAGATAATTCTTGCACTCACTTCACTCACCTTTATTTTTGTACAGGAGTATAATCACAGCCTTTTTCTACTCTGGAGGCACAATTTCACTCATCCATGCCTTCTTACATATCTCCAACAAGCACTTCATTCCACTCTCTCCACTACACTTAAGCATCTCTGCATACACCTCATCAACCCCAGCTGCTTTCTCATTTTTCAGCCGGTTCACAGCACTCATCACCTGTGTGTGTCACGTCTCTTGGCATTGCATTCCTTCTCTGCACACCCACAAGACCAATCATGTTTACAGTCGCTCTGCTCTATTCCCATTCATCAGGCTTTCAAAATATTCTTTCCATCTGGTTTTTACTTCATCTCCATGGGTTAATATTCTATCACCTGCATCCTTCACACCATCACATTTCTTTCTGCTTTCACTTCTACATTTTCGGACCTTTTTCCAGAATAACTTCCTATTTTCAAAGTAGTTTGCATTCATTTGTTCTTTTCCTAGATCATCATTTACCTCCCTCTTTTTCCTCTTCACTAGTCTCTTTTCGTGCTTCTTACTTTCAGTATACTCAGTTCTTATTTCAACTGAACTTCTATCCAGTAACCACTTTAGCCACTTCTTCCTCTTTTCCTCCGCTGCTTTCTTAACCTCCTCATCCCACCATGCTGTACCTTTCTTCTTTGTTGTTACTCTTGCCACACCACACACCACTTTAGCATTCCTAATTAAGCAATCCCTATATGCATTCCACAGGCTGTCCAGATCCATTTCATTCCAATTCAGTGAATCTAACTCGTCCTCTACTTTGGTCCTGTAATCATCTGCCATTTCTTTGATCCTCAGCTTCTCAACTTTCGGTCTCTCTCCCTGACTGCTCCTCTCTCTCCCAATCCACTTAACTTCTCTCAGCTTGATCTTGCATACCACAATCATATGATCTGACAGACCTCCATATCGTCCTTTCATGGTCCTTGTATCAGCAACCATTCCCATCACTGACTTCTCTACGAGTACGTAATCAATCAGGCTTCTTTCAACACGATCCCCATTTCCTCTATATCATGTATATTTATGTGCATATTTGTGTTTGAAATGCGAGTTACAAATGCACAACCTCCTCTCCTGACACATATCCTTTAGTCACTTTCCATTATCATTTTCTCCTGGTACTTCATAACAACCCATTATATCCCCAGTGCCTGCTCTTCAATTGATATCCCCCATCATGGTCACCTTGTAGCTCCTGGGCATTTTTCCCACTACTTCATCTAGCTGATCCCAAAATCTGTATATACACACCTTGAATGTCATGTGCGATTTCTTGCCATATGTAAAGTACAATGAAGCACACTTCTTGTTTCCTGGGATTATATCTAGTAAGTCTGCCACCACACTTGCACTGCCTTCAAAAAGACTCATGTTGTCTGTGGATGAGAGATTTGTTACCAAAATACATCGTGCATCCAAGTAAATGTGAAGATATATATCATACAGTTTTGATGATAAATGATTGACCTAAGTCATCATTCTTGTGTGTGTGTGTGTGTGTGTGTGTGTGTGTGTGTGTGTACTTAATGACTGAACACTTCTTCCTTCAACAAAACTGACGGTATAAAAATGAGGATGTAGAAATGACTAAAGGGAATAAGGAGAGGAGTATAAGTGAATAGAAAAATGCAAGGACATTGGATCACATATGTGTGGGGGGGAGGGGGTTACAGCTATAAACTTTTGAATGTTTTACCTGAGGTGATGGCGAGGGAAGGAAGGTCAGCACCAGACAACACATAAACCCACGCCAGCAGCAGTAACAAGGAAAGAGAAGCCCTCATACTCCCACTGGTTAAAATTAATCTGGAGGAAAACACAAGACAAACATCATATTTAGGCAGTGGTGTCTGGAATCCCTTTGAAACCCCCCCCTTTTTTTTTTTTTTGGCTTAATGGCCATCACCTCCATTGTGGGGTATTAGACCAGCCAGAATGAATGGACAAATATGAAGCTACTCCCTCACCGCACACACTGGCTATCTAAGGGGCCAGATGAGGTGGGAGCATGTGGTAGAACGCTCTCAGGTCGGCTAGATGCACCTCCTCCCACCTAACAATCATCACAGGTCTTATGTCCTCACCCCGATCGGCAGCCCAG
Organism: Coenobita brevimanus; assembly: GCF_032717465.1. NCBI lineage: Eukaryota > Metazoa > Arthropoda > Malacostraca > Decapoda > Coenobitidae > Coenobita > Coenobita brevimanus. Next base: position 27,313,582 of record NC_137003.1, read on the forward strand.
AGCAGATCGTAAAGGGTGGAGTATGTCGTTGCTCCAAGCTGGTACGACCGTGTGTCAGCGCTGAGAGCCAGGAGGTGTCTATAGGAGGCTACGTCTAGCCGATCCTTAGAGTCGATAATGGGAGGGTGAGATGGGTTGCCCTCCTCTGTCTGAGGAGGGAGGGACTCACTGACTTCTTTCTCGGACAAGGAGCCGGTCGACGCTTCCTCGGCCATGGAGGCGAGGTCACATGAGTCCCGCTCCTCCTCAGACATTGCTGGTGGCTGGTGTACTTCCGCCGTGGTTGAAATGTTGGTTGGGTCCAGGGCCGGGTCGTCAACTTGAGAGGCCGTCCTTCGGTTGAGGGGGACCTCCAGCCTAAGCCTCTTCCTCGGAATCTGGCGAGGAGTAGCTGGTCGAGGCTTGCATGCCCGATGCTCCCATCAGCAAGGGACTGTATGCACATCACGGAAGAAGCACTCGGGGATGATAAGGTTGGGCAGCCCATTCTCCTTGAAGATCTTAGGAAGGAGAACACGCAAGGCCCCCTTATCACTCCTACAAATTGTCTTCGCCATCGCGATGCACATCTCAATGACAGTGCTCACCTCCCCTGAGCACTCTTGATCCCTGGGCTGATGCCGCCGAACTGTGGGACGCCGCCATGCATAGGCAGAGCCCTGCATGGCAACCCCTCCTGGTCCGGCGATGTCCCTAGCCTCAGGACCCTTGGGCTTTCCAAATTTTAAGGCATCTTTCCTATCACAACCTTCTTTCCGATCGTCTGTACGGGTTCTGTCAGGGACGCTCCACTGGCGATTTTCTCACCTACCTTTCAGACTCCTGGTCATCCTCCTTTCGGGACTTTGGCGAAAGCTTTGCCATTGCACTTGACATCTCTAAGGCTTTCGATCGAGTCTGGCATAAATCTTTAATTTCCAAACTGCCCTCCTACGGTTTCTATCCTTCTATCTGTGCCTTCATCGCTAGCTTCCTTTCTGGTCGTTCTATAGCCACTGTTGTAGACAGCCATTGTTCTTCTCCTAGATCTATCAACAGTGGTGTTCCTCAGGGCTCTGTCCTGTCACCAACTCTCTTCCTTTTATTCATCAATGATCTTCTAAGCTGTACATCTAACCCTATCCACTCATACGCTGATGACTCCACCCATCACCTTTCCCTTCGTTTCTCGCAACGCCCATCTCAACAGTTACTTCAACAAACAAGGGATGAGGCTATGGGACACCTAATGTCTGACTTGGCTCGTATCTCTGACTGGGGTAAAAATAATATGGTTGTTTTTAATGCATCTAAGACTCAGTTCTTACACCTATCAACCCGACAAAATCTTCCACAGGTAAACCCACTAATGCTTAATAATATTCAGCTTAATCCTGCATCATCCTTGAACATGCTTGGGGTTTCATTTACTCGGGACTTATCTTGGAAATATCATATTAAATCTCTTGTAAAATCTGCTTCCAAGAGATTGGGTGTGCTAAGCCGACTCTGCTCTTTCTTTACCCCTGTACAATTGTTGACTCTATACAGGGGTTTTATCCGCCCCTATGTGGAGTACAACTCTCATGTGTGGGGAGGCTCCCCACATACAGCTCTTCTCAATAGGGTGGAGTCAAAGGCTTTTCATTTCATAAACTCTCCTCCTCTTACTGACTCCCTTCAACCTCTGTCTCTTCGCCGCACTGTTGCATCTTTATCTCTTTTCTATCGCTACTTTAATGGTCACTGCTCCTCTGAACTGTCTGCTTGCATTCCTCCACCTTTACGACGGGCGCGTAGCACCCGTCTGGCAGCAAACTCTCATCCCTTTTCTGTTCAACTCTCTAATGCAAGAGTTAACCGTTACTCCCAGTCTTTCATTTATGCAACAGATCAACTTTGGAACTGTCTCCCTCTGTCTGTATTTCCTGCTGCCTATGATCTCCAGTCTTTCAAACGCAGTGTGTCCAGGCATCTCAAAATGATCGGATCTTGAATTTGGCTCTCTATTGTATTTTGTTTTTCTCTTGGAGGGAACTGTTACTGCTGGCTCATAGCCTTTGGTTCCTTCTTCCTCGCATAAAAAAAAAAAAAGGGAAAACTCCACCAACTTGCCATTGCTGAGGGAGCGCTGGAGATGCCGTGGATTTGGTTTAGGGATCGCCTGACAGTGCACGAAAATATCAACGCCAGTGTCCTGGCGTTTGATAAAACCGTATCCTGCCCGAACGTTAAACCACACCACGGCACCTCTGATCTTCGTCTGGGTCGTGGAAGGCCGAGGCCTGCTGTCTGCTCCCCTCAACGGGTCGTGAACAGCAGCAGGAGAGGTTGCAGCAGGAACAGGATCTGGATGTCCACACACTTCCATGGCTTTCCATTCTCTCTCTCTCTCCCTCCCCCTGAAATTAAATCTTTGAAACCCATGATGTTTGAAATATTTATTTCGTACTTCTTCCCGACGATTTCTTTCAGCTTATGAGATACTTTTGGAACTCAAAAAAAAAATGATGCATCATTAGCCCATAACTATTTGAAAGTTGTCCTTTGTTTTATATACTGGTCGTGTAGCAATATGAAGAAATATTAATGACGTCCACTGGCTGAAGGGGTTACGCATCTGTTTTCCTGAACAACGTACTTCGTGTTTCCTTAGCAATGAAATCTAAGGAAAGTCAGTCAGTCAATGATTTTTTCCTCATATCCCTTTGCAAAATTCTTTAATAAAGTTTGGCTGACGACTTAACCAATCCAACTCTCTCTCTCTCTCTCTCTCTCTCTCTCTCTCTCTCTCTGGCCTCAGTCATTATAAAAAAGAGTAGAATCATATATGTAGAACTGGATAAATTTAAATCTGAATGCTTTAGGTGAGCAATAAAGATGGATCTCTGTGTACAGTTTTCTGGATTAGGTAGGCATTAGGGTGAAGACAGCTGTGATAAGGCAGATACATGAGTTGCAAGGGTAAATATGATTAATATAGTAGGATTTCATTTTTAATGCGTCAGACTCTGGGCAAAGTTTTAACACCCACATGCCCCATCAGTCCTGCTACACCTCACACACCACGTCACCATGTAGGCGCTAGCACCCACCTTCCATAGTATATTCATACAAGACTGGTGTGCTGGCTTTAGTGTTAGTGATAGTGTTTTAAAATATCGGTGAAATTGGTTATTAACAATGCACAAATACTTAAACTGTTCATCGCCCGAGCCTGACAGCAGACCACTCCTCTACAGATTCAGTCACCGCCTAGTTCAGTATGCAGTTTACAGGTGTGGTGTTAGAAAAATTTAATCGATTTTCCAATAGTATGACCGGAAAAAGGTACTGATTTATAAATATAAATACAGTGGCTTTACTAACATCACATATCACAGCAATAGCATGATGAAACAACATTTCAGAACTGACATGATGTAACATGGCATGATAACAGTGACATGATATAATATCTCTGATATGGCAGCACTTACAGATAGTTTTATTCTGAAAAACACACTTATAATAATGGACATGCAGCATATAAATCATTCTCTGGCGACTTCACAAATATACATGAAAACCATTTATTTATTGTTAGAAACCTCAACGGACCATTATCTGCACAGGTAAAATTTTTTCATTTGTTAGCGCAAAAATCAGTTTTTGTTTTGACAATGATTCCATTTAGTGTGCTGTTTTTTCAGAGACATGTACTATAATGTGGGTTTCCTTTGTTCTTAGAACTGTTATTATCTTTTTTCTATTGGTTCATTACTTTACTGCCATAAATAGTCTGATTCATCATATCCCTTAAAAAAAAAGTCATGTCCAACTGTTTACCACTTATGCAATATCTAAAATCTTAAGGTTACATAGTTAAGTCACTATCATTAACACACCGCATCCTGTTGATGTATATGTACTTCCACACGTTTTGTCACTGTCAGTCTGGTTGACATATAAATGCGCATCAATTGCAAAGTCCCTAATTTGCACAATTTTCAATTTTTGTGTGTGACTTTGGTACGTATACATGGGACACCTTCCTCTACAAGATCCCAGGCAGGGACAATGCCTTACCCCTCATGACCTCCCCACCCCCGCACGCCATTGTCTCGGCAATTCACCTGTTACCAGTGACCTGGCCATTAAAGACATGTTGTGCCACAGTACGAAATCCAGGGCCAGAGTGATTCCCCAGTCGATGACAATGTGGAGGACAAAGTTTACATAGCATTAGAGGAAGAAACAGTCAGAAATGATGATCAGGTAATGTCGCCAAAAAAGGTCAGATATGTTAATGTGTTTGGTGAGAGAAACAATGCTTATATTGCCTATATTACCATGTGAAAAACCAATATACTCTTGTACTACATGTAAATTCATACCAGATAAATAAATAAAATAAATAAATACCGTTTATGAGTGGTGTGGAATAATTACCCTCCCATAGAACTAGTTTTCTTTGGAGCCAGCCTGAGAGAAAACCCAGTAAGGTATGGGGTACTTCTACCTGTATCGAGTATTTTAAACCTCAGGTGAGCGATTTCTCTACGAATTTTCGGTGTTTCTCACCAAAAGCGGAGGTTTGAGCCAAAAATTTTTTTTTCCAAAACTGGTCGGGATTAAGGGGAGTCAGTGGTGGAAAATCGGTTGGGATGGGGCGGGTTAAGGATATTCATCTGTCTTAGCAATTTTGGTTTCATCAGTCGTAGTAATAGTGTTTTGTAACATTCCTTTACAAAACCTTTCAATACCCAACCATCCTTTATACTGACTCGTTAGTCGATCTAAGCCACATGTTGTAATAACCATTTTCTCTTTTTCTTTGAAGCCATTACTATCACCGGGGTTTATCATGATTTGAAACATAAAATAAATGAGTAGTTTAAGGACAGGCATAAAATATGGTGAATTAAACTGTCCGATTATCTTTTATAGAAATTATATGAAAATAACAAAAATATATGGGAGCTGGAGCTCCCATTTCACCAGCCCTCAGGACCTGTGTCTGACAAACTCCATTTGCTGAACATTTTCAGTGTTTTCATTAACGCTTCTCCCACATATGTGGTAAATGGGGGTGCCCATCATCCACTCACTAAGTGTAGGGATGTCTTATGGTCCCTGCACTGAGTGACAAGCCAATGGTTTCCTGTACCCAGGAAACCATTTTCTACCCTGGGTGGTAGCCATGTAAAGGGAATTTTTGGCCTAGTTAAGTTTCCCCCAGATTCCCTTATGTAAAATCACTTAATCAAGGCAAAGGTTTTGGAGAGCCTCGGAGGGCCCAATACCTGCCCAGGACTCCAACCAAATGGGCAAATTCGCATGGCCATTTGGAAAGAGAGGTTTGAATGAGGAGAGCAAGAGGGTGGAAGTGGTGATTGTGTTCAAGAGTGCGAGATATGGAGTGATGGCATTGTGTGAAATAAAGATGAAAGGGTGTAAAGTGGAGGAGTGAGAGAGTTTGAAATGTGTATGATCATGCGTAAATGGACGAGGAAGATGCAAGAAAGGTGTTGCTTTGTTGATGAATGAGCTGTGGCAGAGTGGAATAAGAGATTACAGATGTGTCACTTGAGATGCATGTATGTCAAGTTCAAGTCTGAGAAGGTGAAGGTGGCTGTGTTTCTATTATATGCACCATGTGATGACAGGAGTGAGAGAGAGAGAGAGAAAGACAGGTTTTGGGATGACTTGGATGAAGCAGTGGGAGAAAGGCCCAACAGGCTATAAAGTAATCACAATGGGCGATGTGAATGGAAGAGTACACACTGATCTGGAGGATGACATATGGGTTGTAACTGAGTACTAGGAGAAAATGATAATGGGAAGCAACTGAAGGATATGTGTCAGGAAAGGAGGTTGGGCATTTGTAACTCGTATTTCAAACACAAGGATGCACATAAATATACACAGTATAAAGGGAACGGGGATCGTGTTGAAAGGAGCATGATTGATTACATGCTTGTAGAGAGGTCGATGCCGGGAATGGTCGTTGATACGGGGGCCGTTAGAGGATGATGTGGAGCTCTGTCAGATCATATGATTGTGGTATGCAAGACCAAGCTGAGAGGAGTTAGGTGGACCAGGAGGGAGAGGAGTAGTCAAGGAGAAAAACTGAAAGTCGTGAAGCTGATGATCAAAGAAATGGCAGATGAATACAGGACCAAAATAGGGGAGGAGTTACGATAAGTGAACTGGAATGAAATGGATCTGGACAGCCTGTGGAATGATTATAGGGACTGCTTAGTTAGGAATGTGGCAAGAGTAACAACTAAGAAGACGGCATGGTGGGATGAAAAGGTTAAGAGAACAGTGGAGGAAGAGAGAAAGAAGTAGCCAGAGTGTTTGGAGGACATGGGTTCAACTGAAATAAGAACTGATTATACTGAGAGGAAGAAGCAAGTAGAGACTAGTGAAGAGGAAAAAGAAAGATAGGATGAAAAATGAATGCAAAATACTCTGAAAATAGGAAGTTATTCTGGAAAGACGTGCGGAAATGTATAAGTAGCAGCGGAAAGAAATGTGAAAGTATATAGGATGTAAGTGGTACATTGTTAACCCATGGGGATGAAATAAGGACCAGATGGACAGAATATTTTGAAAGCCTGATGAACGGGAATGGAGACAGCATAGCCACTGTAAACATGATCGGTTTCGGGGATGTGTAGAGAAGAAATGCAGTGCCAGGAAACGTGACTCGCTCACATGAAGAACGCTGTGAAGCTGCTGAAAAATGGGAAAGCAGCTGGGGTTGATGATGTGTATGCAGAGATGATTAAGTGTAGTAGAGAGAGCATAATTAAGTGCATGTTGGCGATATGTAAGAAGGCATGGATGAGTGAAATTGTGCCAGCAGAGTGGAAAAAGGCTGCGATTGTACAGTCATAAGAAAAACTATCGTTACCACCAGGAATCTTCGATGCAAAATGAACGTTAGCTGGGGTATGTGGGTGGGTCCTTGCTGTTCGCCCCTCCCCTACCTAGTGTTGCCGTATCACAATCCCATTACAAGAGTTGGAATAATGAGCAAGAATGAGTCATATGGCGAGGACGTATTTGCGTTACCCTGAGCACCCCGTCGGGGATTAATAATGAAACTTGGCACGTTTATTATTGCCCTACTATTCAAGAGTTATTATCTATACTTCTGTAGAATACAACAAATGAATTATTTTGAAGGGTATTAAATTTAGAGGCACCAACTCTTAATTTTTTTTAACCCATAAACCGTGGGGTTGTTTCGTCTCGACTTAGGTGTCCCACTAGCATATTTGCGCTCCGACAGACTCTCTAAAAATATTTGCCAAAAATCAGTTATTGGTCCTAGAATATTATAATTAAATATACTTATGGCACATACCTTTAGCTTTCTCCAGGGGTGTTTATTGAGCCTTCGTCAAGTACCGTAGGACTTGTGGAGACTTCTGAAGTTGGGTAACGAAGTCTCCACTTTACACTTCCCGACTCCCCGTAATATGATTACTACAGCCTGATATTATTACTAGAAACACTATTCTATGATTTTCAAATAGTTTGGAATCCATACTCAAAAAAAAAAAAAAAAAAAAAGCAGTGAAAGCAATGAAAATTATGGGTGTGTATGACCTTCCCACTTGCGCTCGTTCGCCACTGGTATTCTGTCATTTATTATTCATAAAAACACTCACACTTTATATTTCTATTACTATATAACACATATATATCTGCAGTCTTTATCCATAAGTTTCCTTCGTAATAGTAGTTTATTTGTCACTGTAGGCATTCAACTTCTTTTTCAGTAAAATATGTAGCATTCACTTTCTTGTCCTTTATACTAGCGCTGAGAGCGAATCTGTCACTTTCACTTCCACTTTCATAACTCATAATATTCATACATGCTACAGTGAAACTTTCCCTTTCATTACTCCTAGTATATATACTCGTATTCTTATATTACTACTCATTTACATTTCTGTTTACATTCTCTATTTTATTAACATTGTTTACATTTCAGTTTTATTTACATTGTTATGCACTGTCACTTGCAGAAACTTATAAAACTATTTTCCACTGTTCACATATATTTACATTCATTGCTTTCACTTGCTGTTTACACATTATTTACATATTATTTACATTTCCACTTGCACTGTTTTACTCACCAAAAAGATCGTAGTCCCTGTCCATCATTTTCATTGATAAATTAGCCAGTTCACGTTCCACAGCAGTCACTTAGCCCTTTACCCCTTTCCACACGAGGTTTAGTAGGGATAGAGGTCACAGGGCCCTTTTGCGTGGGGCTACAAAGCAGAGGAATTGGACAGGCGCGAATCCGTCGTGGTTTCACCTTGAAAGAAGACAGTAAACTGAATGCTCTGGTGGCCTAGGGGGAGTGCAATGCTGCCAATGTCAGAGTGGTGACAGCTGCTGATATATACGCTATGAAATGATTGGCAGGAAATCTAGACAATACATAATAAATTAGTTAGTTCCAGGTGAATGTAAATATCAATTAGGCTTCTCCCTTCCTTTCTTATATATATTTTTATTACGAGAATAGATTATACGGCATATTTCAAGGGGAAATAAACAGCGAAAATTAGTGAACGAGTGCATGTGAGGTGTTGTCAGGTGATAATTAGGCAATTCCAGGTGTATGGCACTATCACTTACTTTGTTTCTTTTTTGTATACATTATTAGGTATAAGAATAGGGCAAAGGGCTTATTTCAATGGATGAAATCAGTGGAAAATTCCGGGGAAGATTTACTTAGTGCAGCGTGGCCAGGCAGGCGAGAGGAGAGGGTAATGGAGGGGAGGTAGGGAGGGGAGTCAAGAACAGGGAGAAATGGCTAAGTTGTCAACAATGGATGGGAGTACAGATGAGATTAGGAGTGCTGACTAGTGTTGGACATTGGCAGTACTGATAAATGATACAAGCCACCACTTGAAAGCCCGGGCGAATTCAAAATAACACAAAATCACAAAAGTGACACCCCGCAGTATGATCCCTTGCTGCCAAGCATCACGAAAGTGATGCCCTGTGGTTAAGGGGTTAATGATAGTCTACCAGGGGTGCACGAGTTTATTTGTTTGCTGTATATGGATGGTTCAATGCTTCAGATGGATGCTTCAGATGTCTAGAGGCTGTTTTGGAAGCAGGGGGTGGGTATACAAAATATTAAAGCAATGACGCTGAACATGTGTTATTATTTTCATTCTACTCAACATTTATTTTATGTAGAAAGCAATACATATCATTATTACATTGAAATTTACTAACTTGGCTTGTATCGGCTGAAGTACCATCATATGTCCGGCATTGGTGGACATACTCATTGCCCGTCTGCATGTATATTGCCAACTTTACACCATTTTGTTATATTTTTATTTAATGAATTCGGTGCCGGATAATAAAACATATTGTCTCTATGCCGAGAGGCCAAACGATCTAATGAGCTTTCATTACCTCTAGCACAACTTCTAATATCTGTGTACACATAACCGACATTGCCGGGTTTGTGGCACAAACTTTCACGTCCCTTCATTCCGCAACACATCATCGTTGTGTCATAGTGCATAGCTCTGAAGGGTAACGATAGTTTTTCTTATGGCTGTACCTCTGTACAAAAATAAAGGTGAGTGAAATGAGTGCAAGAATTATCATAGTATATGTTTATTGAGTGTTGTAAGGAAGGTATATGGATGAATTATTATAATGTAAGAGAGATATCAAATGTCCTAGAGGGTTTTAGGAGTGGAGAGGATGTGTGGATCAAATATTGGCACAGACAGTGGAGAAGGTTTGTGAGAAGGACTGTAAGGTATTTATGGCATTCATGGATCTGGAAAAAGCATACGACAATGTAGACAGAGAGGTATTATGGAAGGTTTCGCGCATGTACTGTGTAGATGGTGAGCTGATTGGAGCCGTGAAGAGTTTCTATGATGGTAGTGAAGCATTTGGAAGGGCAAGTGGGCATCTAAGTGAATGGTTTATGATAGGTTTGGGCGTGCGACAAGGTTTTGTGATGTCCCCATGGTTGTTCAGAATATATATAGAATAATGGAGAGAGCAAGAGGGATGGCGTTGGTAGTGAATGGTGATGGATGGAATATCTCAAATTTGTTGTATGTTGGTGATGCAGTACTACTTGCAAATACCCGACAAGAACTTGGTAGACTAGTGTAGAGTTTTGCTGATGTCTGTGAGCATCTTGCCTTGAGAGTATATGTAGAAATGAGTTAAGTAATGGTTACTGAGAGAGAAGGTGACTCCCAGTGTGATGTTACAGTGAATGGAGAGAGGTTGGAATTGGTGAGAGAGTGCAAATGCCTGGGTACAGTGATAGAAAAGGGAGAAAAGTGTGGAAAAGAAGTGGAAAGTAACGTGACATAAGGAAAGAATGTAGCTGGTGCTACGAACGCCTTGATAAAAAACAGAGGTTTGAGCATTACAGCTGAGTGAGGCTTACATGGAAGAGTGTTAATGCCAACTTTAACATATGAATGAAACTATGGTGTGGAATGAAAATGAAAAGTCAAGAGTATGACCAGTGGAGATGGAACTGCTGAGGAATGTATGTGGACTACAGAGAGTGGATATGATACAAAATAATGTGATTCGTGAAAAATGTCGAGTAAGGAAGTCTGTGGAAACCAGATTTGGAGAGAGTGTGCTGAGATGGTTTGGTGACGTGGAGAGAATAGATAACAATAGAGTGGTGAAAAAAAAAAAAAAAAGGTATATATGAGCAAATTTGAAGGAGAGAGGAGGCGAGGTAGGCCAAGGAAAAGGTGCAGGGATATGGTGGATTGACAGGATACTAAAGTATAACACACTACATTATAGCTAGTAACATTTATATGTAATCTGGAGGTTAGAGGAAAGTCGTACCTAAGCAAGAGGGCTGGAAGAAACAACATTGCACATTCTTAGTTAGGAATTTCACACACAATACAATGACGCCTGATCGGAAATTCCCCAGGCTCGGGAAACTTCCACACACCTTTCCTTACATGTGATACAACCAGTTATATACAGGGAAATGAGACAGAAAGAGCAGAAGGGGTTAGCAGAGAACAGAGGCACAATAAGGAGAGGCAGGAAGGAGCGTGCGGGGTCAGGCAGCATCATAAAACCGCTCTCACCTCAGTACTGCACTTGTGAGATACTCCCATTTGAAGAAATAAACTCATCTCAGTACTGCTCTTGAGAGATCCTTCCTTTGAAGAAATAAACTGCAATCAAACCCCAGAGTCATCTTTAACTTTCTCCTGCCATCTACGACAAGTACAACAAACTTTCCCTTTTTCTGAAAATCCCCACAATTCAACACATTGTTGCAATAGCTCGGGGATTACTACTTTTATTAAATAGAATATAAGAAGTCATCGCCAAGCTATTGCAAGAATGTCTTGAATTGTGGAGATTTTAAGAAGAGAAAGTTCGTTGTACTTGTAAATGTCAGGAGAAAGAATAAGATGACTCCTGGGTTTGATTGCAATTTATTTCTTCAAAGGGAGGCTTTCACAAGAGCAGTACAGAGATGAGTTTATTTCTTCAAATGGGAGTATCTCATAAGTGCAGTACTGAGGTGAGAGTGGTTTTATACTGGCTAACCTACAGCGCTCCTTCTTACCTCTCCCCATCGCGTCTCAATTCTCTCCTAACCCCTTCTGCTCTGTCTATCCCACTTCCCCTGTATATGACTGATTGTATCACATGTAAGGGCACGGGTACGAGGAGCTTTCCCGATCCTGGGGAATTTCCGATCAGGCGTCATTGTGCTGTGTATGCAATTCCTAACTAAGAATATGCATTGCTGTTACCTCTAGCCCTTTCGCTTAGGCACGACTTTCTTCTAACCTCCGAATTACATATATTACATATATACATATATACATGGTTGGAGTAGACTGTAGCACCAGTCGAGCAGGGCAGTACTCCCGAGGTGGATGGAAAGCTGATGACAGGGAGTGCTGGAGCTCCCGTTTCATCAGCCCTCAGGACTAGTTCCTGACCATCCCCCTTTGCTGAACTTTTTCAGTGTCTCAGTTACACAGAGAGTAGGCCAGCATGCTCTCCAGTACAAATTTCTCTATCTATCTTCACCAAACTACATGCACAGTACACACTACACTTCCTATTCAAAATTTACCAAAATGGCGTCAATTCACCTAGCCTCGGAGTCCCCAGGGGGGGGGGACCATAAATGCCCCCGCCATCTGCCCCTCTCCCGGTGACGACTCGAGGTGTCTGGAACCACTGTCTGACTCTCTTCTTCTTCATTTCTGCAACATTCGCGGCCTTTCATCTAACTTTCGCTCTGTTGAGCACCACCTCTCCTCCTCTAAACCTCACCTTCTTTTTCTAACGGAGACTCAGCTGTCTGAGGCAACTGACAGCAAACCCTTTTCTGTATCCTCCTACTTTCTCTATACTCATTTCAAAGCCAAAGGTGGCTGTTGTGTATACATACGCAACGTCTTATCTTGCTCTCGTGTTCCTGAACTTAATTCTTCTGAATTCTCCACTCTCTGGCTTCGGCTTTCCTGTCATTCTCTGACTAAATATATCTGTGCTGTTTACTTATCCCCTAATTCTACTGACTATCAAAAATTCTTCGACTATCTTACTTCTACGATGGAACACATTCTGTCCATTTCTCCTTTCTCTGAAATCTCCATTCTTGGAGATTTCAATGTTCACCACCACCTTTGGCTCTCCTCTCCTTTCACGGATCCACCTGGTGAACAAGCCTACATCTTTTCTATCCTTAATGACCTAGAGCAGCTTGTACAGCACCCTACCCGTATCCCTGACCGCCTTGGAGAGAGCTCCAACATACTTGACCTCTTCCTCACAACTAATCCTTCTGCTTACTCTGTTAATCTTTTCTCTCCGTTGGGCTCCTCCGATCACAACCTTATTACCTTAACCTGTCCTATCGCTCCAGTACGGCCTGCGGACCCTCCAGGGAAACGTCGTCTCTAGCATTTTGGAGCTGCGGACTGGGAGGCCCTCAGGCAGTACTTCTTTGATTTTCCCTGGAATGATTATTGCTTCCATGGCCGTGAGCCATCTGAGTGTGCCTTGCGCATTACGGAGGTTATTCTCTCGGGCATGGAAGCATACATTCCTTTCTCATATCCTTTGACTAACGCAAGAAAGCCTTGGTTTAATCACGCTTGTTCTAATGCTGTCCGCAACAAGGAGAAGGCCTACAAAAGGTACCGGAGCCAACCCACCCCTGAATCACATAATCTTTACGTTTCTGCCCAGAATCGTGCTAAGTCTGTTCTTCGCTCCACTAAAAATAATTTCATCCATACTAAATGCTCTCAACTCTCCAACTCGAATTCTTCCAGCTCCTTCTGGCACCTTGCCAAAAATCTTTCTAACAACTTTACCTCATCATCCTTCCCTCCTCTTTTCTACTCTGATGGTTCTGTAGCTATTTCTTCTACTGATAAAGCAGATCTCTTCGCACAGACTTTCTCCTCCAATTCCACCTTAGACGATTCCGGTGCTGTTCCTCCATCACTTCCCCCCTCTGACTTCCTCATGGCTGACATTAAAATTTCTTCAGTTGATGTATTTTCTGCCATTACTGGCCTCAGTACTAACAAGGCATATGGGCCTGATGGGGTCCCTCCTGTTGTTCTCAAAACTGTGCTTCTGTGCTTACACCCTGCCTAGGCAAACTATTTCGCCTTTGTCTGTCAACTTGTATCTTTCCTTCTTGCTGGAAGTTTGCTCTCATTCAGCCAGTCCCAAAGAAGGGTGACCACTCCCAACCCTCCAACTATCGTCCAATTGCTTTAACGTCCTGTATTTCAAAAGTTTTCGAGTCAATTCTTAATAAAAAAATTTTAAGGCATCTTTCCTATCACAACCTTCTTTCCGATCGTCAGTATGGGTTCCGTCAGGGACGCTCCACTGGCGATCTTCTCACCTACCTTTCAGACTCCTGGTCATCCTCCTTTCGGGACTTTGGCGAAAGCTTTGCCATTGCACTTGACATCTCAAAGGCTTTCGATCGAGTCTGGCATAAATCTTTAATTTCCAAACTGCCCTCCTACGGTTTCTATCCTTCTATCTGTACCTTCATCGCTAGCTTCCTTTCTGGTCGTTCTATAGCTGCTGTCGTAGACGGCCATCGTTCTTCTCCTAGATCTATCAACAGTGGTGTTCCTCAGGGCTCTGTCCTATCACCAACTCTCTTCCTTTTATTCATCAATGATCTTCTAAGCTGTACATCTAACCCTATCCACTCATACGCTGATGACTCCACCCTTCACCTTTCCATTCGGTTCCCGCAACGCCCATCTCAACAGTTACTTCAAGAAACAAGGGATGAGGCTATGGCACACCTAATGTCTGACTTGGCTCATATCTCTGACTGGGGTAAAAATAATATGGTTGTCTTTAATGCTTCTAAGACTCAGTTCTTACACCTATCAACCCGACAAAATCTTCCACAGGTATACCCACTAATGTTTAATAATATTCAGATTAATCCTGCATCATCCTTGAACATGCTTGGGGTTTCATTTACTCGGGACTTATCTTGGAAAGATCATATTACATCTCTTGTAAAATCTGCTTCCAAGAGATTGGGTGTGCTAAGCCGACTCCGCTCTTTCTTTACCCCTGCACAATTGTTGACTCTATACAGGGGTTTTATCCGCCCCTGTGTGGAGTACAACTCTCATGTGTGGGGAGGCTCCCCACATACAGCTCTTCTCAATAGGGTGGAGTCAAAGGCTTTTCGTCTCATTAACTCTCCTCCTCTTACTGACTCCCTTCAACCTCTGTCTCTTCGCCGCACTGTTGCATCTTTATCTCTTTTCTATCGCTACTTTAATGGTCACTGCTCCTCTGAACTGTCTGCTTGCATTCCTCCACCTCTACGACGGGCGCGTAGCACCCGTCTGGCAGCAAACTCTCATCCCTTTTCTGTCCAACTCTCTAATGCAAGAGTTAACCGTTACTCCCAGTCTTTCATTCATGCAACAGGTCAGCTCTGGAACTGTCTCCCTCTGTCTGTATTTCCTCCTGCCTATGATCTCCAGTCTTTCAAACGCAGTGTGTCCAGGCATCTCAAAATGATCGGATCTTGAATTTGGCTCTCTATTGTATTTTGTTTTTCTCTTGGAGGGAACTGTTACTGCGGGCTCATGGCCTTTGGTTCCTTCTTCCTCGCATAAAAAAAAAAAAAAAAATACCGGTACGTTTCTAGTTATTATGTAGTGTGTTTTGATATTTTAGTGTCCTGACAGGATGAGTGTGTGAAGATGAGAGGTATGGACGTTGGTGAGGCTAGGGGACTGAAAAGAGATCGAGCTTGCTGGATGAAGGTTGTGAGAAGAAGTGCATGATCTGGGATCTGGCATCCCCTTTTAATGTGACAGCATCTGGAATTACCCCGCTGGATACGTTTATGTCAAGCTACAGAATGTGATGAATGTTTTCGGTGTATCAGATAAAGCCAAGATTCCGGGGGCTTGAATGATAAGTGAATGTGAACGTGACCTATTGGACTCGGCAAACTTGGGCTGTCTGGATGTTGCAACTTCTCATCCTACCCTAGGGTGGGAAAGGAGGTCTGGATGATGATGATGATGATGATTCATTAATACAGAGAAATGGCCAGCATGTACTCATAATACCTCTGCCTTCAACTGTCTACACCACACTACATGCACATTAGATATCACACCTATTTCCTTCCCCACTTCGCAACGGCTGCCGCAGTATTATCAGCAAATATCTTTGACATCTCGGATTGCCACCACTAGCAGCTTAGGACTGGCAGCACAGGGTCCTCCTGGTTGCAATCAAGTGACTGTGCTGATAGTGGTTGCTGCAAACACTGCTCATACTCGTCAGCGGACAAGCACAGATTCAGCCTTATATTTCACTAATATCAGTGGTCTTTGTACGAGTCTGAATTCTGTTCACTTTTTCCTCCAATCTTTATCCCTTTAGCCCTGTTCCTCACAGAAGCCCAAGTCTCTCCCAAAACTGAAATATCCTCATTTCGTTTTCCCGGGTACCATCTCCTCACAAACTTCCGTAACAAGAGTGGCACACGTTGTTAATCAAATCCCAACTGTTTTTTATTATCATCATCATCATCATCATCCGGACCTCCTTTCCCACCCAAGGGCAAGGTGAGGAGTAGCAATGTCAAGAGAGCGCAAACTTGCCCAATCCAAATAGGCCACACTTCCATTTACTCATCATTCAAGTCCCCGGAATCCTGGCTCTACCGGATACGCCAAAAGACATTCACCACATTCTGGAACTTCACACAAACGTATCCAGTTGAGTCAATCCGGATGCTGCCATGCTCACAAGGGGTGCCAAAATCCCTGATCATGCATTTCTCCTCACAACATTCATCCAGCCAGCTAGATCTCTTGTCAGTTCCCTAACCTACCTCACTGACTTCCAACCCTCTCTTCCTCAAACACTCATCCACCATATCGCTCCACCTTCTTGGCCTACCTCGTCTCCTCCCTCCTTCAAATTCGCTCAGGTAAACCTTTTTCACCGCTCTATTGTTATCCATTCTTTCCACAAGACCATATCATCTCAGGACACACTCTTCGATTCTGTTGTCCACCGACTTCCTCACTCCACACCTTTCACGAATCACAATATTTCGTATCCTATCCACCCTCTGTACTCCACATACATTCCTCAACAGTCCCATCTCCACTGCTCTTACTCTTGACTTTTCATTTTCATGCCACACCATAGTCTCACACCCATATGTTAGAGTTGGCTCTAACACTCCCTCATGTAGGCCTCGTGCAGCTGCAACACTCAAGCCTCTGTTTCTTATTAAGGCCTTCATTGCACCAGCCACTTTTCTTCCTTGTGTCACCCTACTTTCAACTTCTTTTGCACATTTTCCTCTCTTTTCTATCACTTTACCCAAGTATTTGAACTCTCTCACCAATTCCAGTCTCTCTACATTCACTGTGACATCACACTGGGAGTCACTTTCTCTCTCAGTAACCATCACTTTACTCTTTTCTACATTTTCTCTCAATGCACGACGCTCACAGACATCAACAAAACTCTGCACTAGCTTACCAAGTTCCTGTCCAGTACTTCCAAGCAGTACTACATCATCAGCATACAACAAATTTG
This sequence comes from Coenobita brevimanus, assembly GCF_032717465.1. Classification (NCBI taxonomy): domain Eukaryota; kingdom Metazoa; phylum Arthropoda; class Malacostraca; order Decapoda; family Coenobitidae; genus Coenobita; species Coenobita brevimanus. The sequence goes on from NC_137003.1 coordinate 27,330,703, forward strand.
AGATATTCCACCCATCACCATTCACTACCAACGCCATCCCTCTCTTAATTACTCGTGTTTTCACTTCTCTCATCAACCCCATCGAACAACCATGGGGACATCATACAACCTTGTTGCACGCCCACACCGATTGTGAACGATTCACTTTGATGCCCATTAACCCTTACACATGCTTCGCTACCATCATAAAAAATCTTGACAGCACCTAGCAGCTTACCATCTACACAATTCATGTGCAAAACTTTCCACAATCCCTGTCTGTTTACTTTGTCGTATGCTTTTTCCAGATCCATTGAATGCCATAAACACCTTATGGTCCTCACAAGCCTTCTCTGCTGTCTGTCTCACTGCAAATACTTGATCCACACATTATCTGCCACTCCTAAAGCCACCCTGTTCATCACGCACTAGGACTTCTGATATCTCACTTACTTTCTCTATAATAATTCTTCCATATACCTTCCCTACCACACTCAATAAACTTATGCCACGATAATTCTTGCACTCAGTTTGTTCACCTTTATTTTTGTACAAGGGTACAATCACAGCCTTTTTCCACTCTGCAGGCACAGTTTTACTCATCCATGCCTTCTTACATATCTCCAACAAGCACTTCTTTCCCCTCTCTCCACTGCACTTAAGCATCTCTGCATACACCTCATCAACCCCAGCTGCTTTTCCATTTTTCAACCTTTTCACAGTGCTCTTCACCTTTGTGAGTGTCACGTTTCCTGGCACTGCATTCCTTCTCTGCACACCCCCCAACACCGATCATGTTTACAGGCGTTCTGCTCTCTCTATTCCCATTCATTAGGCTTTCAAAATATTCTTTGCATCTTGTCCTTACTTCATCTCCATGGAATAGTAACCTACCACCTGCATCCTTCATACTATCACATTTCTTTCCCCTTTCACTTCTCCATTTCCGGACCTCTTTCTAGAATAACTTTCTATTTTCAGAGTTCTCATCCATTTTTCTTACCAGATCATCATTTACCTCCTTCTTTTTCCTCTTCACTAGTCTCTTTACGTGCTTCTTGCTCTCGATATACTCAGTTCTTATTTCAACTGAACCCCTATCCTGTAACCACTTTAGCCACTTCTTCCTCTTTTCCTCCGCCGCTCTCTTAATCTCCCCATCCCACCATGCCGTACCCTTCTTTTTTGTTGATACTCTTGCCACACCACACACCTCTTTAGTATTCCTAACTAAGCAATCCCTATATGTATTCCACAGGCTGTCCAGATCCAATTCATTCCAGCTCACTGAATCTAACTCGTCCTCTACTTTGGTCCTGTACTTGTCTGCCACTTCTTTGATCCTCAGCTTCTCAACTTTCAATTTTTGACCCTGACTGCTCTTCTCTCTCTTGGTCCACCTCACTCCTCTCAGCTTGATCTTGCATACCACAGTCATAAGATCTAACAGACTTCCACATCGTCCTCTCACAGCTCTCGTATCAGCAATCATTCCCGTTATCGACCTCCCTACGAGCTTGTAATCAATCAGGCTTCTTTCATCACGATCCCCGTTTCCTTTATACCATGTATATTTGTGTGCATCTTTGTGTTTTTTATTATTCAATATATAAAAAAATAATCTACATACTTCCAAATATATTTGTATAGTTTATTGCTCCCCCAATGCATCTTCAGAACCCAGAGTATTTCACTCCATATCCACACAGTTGACAAACAATAACCTCATCCTTCCCGTTTTGTGTGGGTTTAACGTCTACAGTGTAGAATGGTTATTGCATTCTGCCAGGACTGACAATACTAATCTAAAATGTGAGCTGTATGCAGAATCGTTTAATCTTACGCAATTAAAAAAAAAAAAATGAATACCAGATAATCCTCACCTATCGGATCCATTCTGAAAAATAATCCAGATCTATTCATGATTGAGGTACTGTCATCACATAGATCCTTCAACCACAGTCTCCTCAAAGCCACATTAGTCAGTAGCCCGAAACTTCCCTGTTCTGAACCAGTCAGGGTGACCAATGGCACTTTGATGGGCAAAATGGGATGGATTTCGAAATAGTCTTGCTGATATTCCATGGTAGTCTTTCATCTCCAATGACATCATTTCTACCCAGTCGCACGTTAATGATTTAATAAAAGCTTGATATGGAGTTTTTTATATCCAGTCAACAGTTCACCAAAAGATCGGACTCCCCAAATTGGTTTGACACCAATTATGCTACAGCAATGCCCCAAAAGTCCTTAGCATACAACTTTTACTTAAATTAAGAATAAAGTAAATCAGTCAATTGCAAATGGCTAGAGACTATGCAAAAGCAGTATTAGATCTCGCTATATCAAACTTTCTTTACAAAACAAACATCCAGGCTATTACATAATCCTATTGACAATAGAACATTCTGGTCAACTTTCAATTCAATAATAATTTTAACAAGTCGTCTCCCATTCCTTCACAAAAATTTTCTGATTATAATACTAAACATGACCTGTGTGGTAAAGCGCACATCCTTGCCAATGCATTTCACAGAAATTCTACCTTAGAGGAAGTCAGGCAGAACGTCCCTGTACTAGAACTTTACTCTCCTGAAATTGCCTAACAAAAAATACAAACTAGATACATAAAATCCATTCCAGACAATAACTTGCCAGACAATAAAGCTCCAGGTCCAGATGGAATTCCTCCAACTTTTTGAAAAAGTGTTCCCCAGAACATGCTCCTGTTCTAGCTAAATTATTCAGACTATGCATACGCACTTCTTCATTCCCTGATTCTTGGAAAGATGCCAATCAGCACTCAATTCCGAAGAAAGGAATTCCTCTGACCCCTCTGATTACAGATCAATAGCTATCACATCTTTTCTTGGTAAAGTATTTGATATAGTAATTAACCCTCCATTGGTGCAGCAGGGTATGTCATACCCACAGTGACATTTCCATGCATATACAGTATATACCTTTTGTCTGGTGGCAGTGATACTGCCACCTGCCCATGTAATTTCTTGTTATCCTACACCGAGCTGATTCATATGTGCTCTCAGTTTCCTACTGATCACAGACAGGAGTGGACGACAGGTAAATACAGCTGGGTATATAACTAAAAGTTACAGTAATTTGGGGACAGTGCTACGTCCCAAAGCAGAACAATCGAAAACGTGAAAATTTTGATAACTACCTATTTTTCTTATTGAAACAGGTCATTTTAAAGTGTTTTGTTACACCAACCATGAAAACAGGTGCATGTAGGTGTGGGGAGATTACTAGGCTGTGGGAGATAAAGTAGGCTGTGGGGAGTAGGCTGTCACGGGGTTTTTATAATATCACGGTAATTTTGGAATAAATGGTTAAATGTTATTTAAATTGATAATAATATTCAATAATACTGAAGAGCAGGGACAATGATTGTCTTGCTAAATCGTGCAACGATTCTCTAAGAACGAGAATTCAAAAACTTTCTCAACAGTATACAGCAGAGACTAATTACTCACAATTGCTGACTTACTGTACTGTTAGCCTCTGGAGAAAGTTACTTCACCCCTGACAATAAATAACTAATACTAATAATAATATCAGGCTCTTGCTGATGCTTTAACTCCTATCTGGCACAACGGATTTTAAGTTAATACAACAAGACTGGTCTAAGTACCAGTTATGAAAGCAAACGTTTATGCAAGCTAGGAGCTGTATGGAAAATAAGCTTAATTATGGAGAAATGAAACAAGATTTTACTTTACATTGAGCTCAAGAAAAAGAACTGTTAAATTTATTAATTACAAAAAATAAATTTAACGTTACAATTCAAATCAAATTAAATGAGACGCACTCACTCACTCACACAAAAGCTAAATACTTACGCCTAGGAAAAAACACCTTAACTAAACTCTTAAAACTAGGATTATACAAACAGGAAATACCAGTCGATGAATGCTATGTATCACCCGGGGGGTGGGAGGACTGGATTAACTGTCTCAGTGGAGCTTGGGTGCTAGCGACCTCTCACACTTCGGAGCACAGGACCTTCCTCCGTCACAACAAACACTAGACTGCATTCAAATGCATTGTATGGGCAGGACGCACAAGCCACCGGAAGAGGGCGTGGCTAACGGTTTAGGCAAGCAGACGCGAACGATAAAGAAACAATTGTATCGCTCAGTAGAGCACTTAGTGACGTGCATTAAATCGGTCACTTTTGAAAGTGACGAATGTTTTGAAAAGTATACTTCGAAATGGAGGGAGAAACGGTTAGCTGAGCGATACACAGTGAGTTTTCCACTAATAGTTCGTGGCTTCTCACAAAAGGGAAATGTCACGAATTGATTCGTGACATTACGCCCCTACAAAATTAAATTTTTTTCTTATGGGAAAAAATTTGTGGATATATATATATATGTACACATCCTAAGTCATTCACACAAGATTCACACTGTGGTGTGTGTGCTATCCTGCTACAGGAGAAAGTCGCAGTCGCCAGTGAGCGAAAAAAAAACTCGTATTTACGTTAATAGAAGCAAGCTTGAGGGAAAAACTCCGTGACGACGGTGAAAATCCTGTACTCAGGTCAAACTGAGCGAAAAGTTGCTACATTTACACTGACAACTAATTGTTGTGTAGCGTGGTGTATGTAATACACGGTGTAGGTGTGACAGTTGCAGTGTAACTGTACCTACGTGTAAAATGACATAGTAAATAATAATATGGCGACGACGAAGGCAGAGGAGAAGAGGCGGCAGCGTGCGGCAGACGATCAGCTGGGCCGCACAGCAAAACTGCTACCCCCATTGCTGAACCTGCAAAACCAATTGAGGTGGAGCATCAAAAGTGTCAATGAGACAAAATTTTATTATGTTACAATTACTCTCTGCCTAGCAGTCAGTGCTACGACGTACATTCGAGGTCGCCATTAATTATAGCACACAATTATGGTCGGCAAGTTGAGAATCCTTGTGCAAACTCGGGTCTTCCATAGCCTCAAGTCGCCTCTGCGGAGTTCTCTCTCGAACTTCCCCCTTAACCTACAGTACTTATATTAGTATCGGGAAGCTGAGAATCCTTGTGCAAACTTGGGTCTTCCATAGCCTCAAGTCGCCTCTGCGGAGTTCTCTCTCGAACTTCCCCCTTAACCTACAGTACTTCTATTAGTACCGGGAAGCTGAGAATCCTTATGCAAACTTGGGTCTTCCATAGCCTCAAGTCGCCTCTGCGGAGTTCTCTCTCGAACTTCCCCTTAACCTACAGTACTTCTATTAGTACCGGGAAGCTGAGAATCCTTATGCAAACTTGGGTCTTCCATAGCCTCAAGTCGCCTCTGCGGAGTTCTCTCTCGAACTTCCCCCTTAACCTACAGTACTTCTATTAGTACCGGGAAGCTGAGAATCCTTATGCAAACTTGGGTCTTCCATAGCCTCAAGTCGCCTCTGCGGAGTTCTCTCTCGAACTTCCCCCTTAACCTACAGTACTTATATTAGTACCGGGAAGCTGAGAATCCTTATGCAAACTTGGGTCTTCCATAGCCTCAAGTCGCCTCTCAACTTCCCCCTTAACTTACGTTACATAATATGTATGTACAGGCCCTGGACATGATGTGTCCTGTGGGGCCAATGGGCGAGACGTCAGGTCTGCACCCACATCACCACTACCCTGTCTCTCAACTGTCTCAGAGATTACGGGTGTGGTTACAAATGGCACAGGAAGGGCATGTCCCTGATTAGTGGTGATACTTTGGCACACACTGCAGGAACGGACAAAACTATCTATGTCCCGTCCCATTCCTGGCCAGAAAAAGTCAGCTCGGATACGGCCCTGGGTCTTCCTTTTGCCCATGTGACCTCCTGAGGCTGAACAATGACCCCATTGTAACACTGCTAGGCGGTACTTGGCGGGAACGACAAACTGCAGTCGAACCTCGCCCTCGGGTGTTCGTGACTCACGGTAGAGCCGTCCTTGTTTGCGAAGGAACTTGGCTCGACCTCCCCGTGAATACTTTATCACTCAACCCTTTTGTTTGTTCCGCTCGGCAGCAAGTGTCGGGTCAGAATGTTGTTCTTGTACAACAAGTTGACTACACATCAGCTCTTGCGGCGATTCAATGATCACTGGGGTGACACAGTCTGGAGCCTCAGCCATGGCTCGTGTTACCGCAGCAGCCGAAGTCTGAGTAGTGTCATCGGAGCAACTATCCTTGACTCCATTAATATTGCCTACTATAAAGTCAAATAGAGGCTCTGGCATGACAACTGCAAGTGTCGTACCAGTATAAAATGGAGATGCCACCTGGATACATGCCTCAGGGAACAATCTCACTGATCCATCAATAAGGTTTGCATGGATCTGTCGACCTGTATACTGCTCAGGCCGAACTAGACTCTGCTTGACAGAGCAACCTGAGGAACCATTGTCTCTCAGGACCTTCACAGGAATGTCTCCCACAAACCCTGGCTGAACAAGGAAGGTACTGTCACCTGTGGGAGGGCCTGTGGAGGAAGCAGCTAGCCACTCATGAGGCTGCTGAATTGATGTGGCAAACATTGTGCCTTGTGAATTATATTGGAAAGATGGAACATTGGCCATCTGTGGAGGGGGATTCAGTGTCACTGTGGGACTAGTGAACTGTGGGGAAGTACCCACACTGGTAGGGACGTGACCACCGTGCTGCTGCTGAGGAATGAAGGCTGCATTCGCTTCCTGCCTCTTTTGAGCTGGTGGTGAAAAAGTTTGTCCCGACGGTCGGTTGCGTGGCTGATACTGCTGCTGGTTAGGGTACTTGTTGTACCTTTTCTGCTCAGGTTTCTGAGTGTTTTCCCCCTGGTCCTTCCACTGAAGTTTTGGACCTTGGCCATTACTCTGAGCATGGCCTTGGTGCTGGAATTCAGTCTGAGACGGCTTCCCAGACTTGGCAGTATCTTTTCTGCTCCAGGTGTTTTGCTTACGAGCTTGATACCCGTATGCAGTAAAGAATGCGTCAGCCTTCTCTGCCATTTGGCTGGCATCTTTCACCTGGCAGATCTTAAGCTGTGCTATGAGCTCAGCAGGCCACGACCTCTCTAGCTGTGTACGCAGCATAAGGTCAATTATCCCCTCATGCGTGGAAGGAGTTTCATCTTTCTCCATCCACTCATTTAAGTAAGCTGTGAGACGATCAAGGAACTGAACAGCTGTCTCCTTGTCTTGGAGACGAGCTCGCATGAACTGAACTTTGGCGTCGTCTACTGTGAGACCATACGCCTTAATGAGTGCAACTTTCATCATCTCATATGTAAGATTGTCTCCACGACTTCTGTGGAGAATATCGAGGGCAGGGCCCTCAAATAGGCTAAGAAACTGAAGCCGCTTAGCTGCCTCATCCAGTTGATACATGTCTGCCATGTCCTCAAAACGAGCTATGTACGGCTCGATTCGCTCGCTTTCCTTGTATGAAGGAAGCTTGATGCGTGGGGTCGCCAGGACATGTGCAGGGAGAACGCTCGTGGAGCTTGGACCAACTGCACCAGACGTGTCTGAAGCCAAGGAATCTCGCTGGAGCTTCAGCACTTCAAGTTCATGTTTTTCTCGTGCCTCACGTTCGGCACGCTCGTATTCGCGCTGTTCTCGCTCGCGTTCATGTCGTTCACGCTCGTATTCGTGCTGTTCTCGCTCTTTTTCTAACTCGTGTTCGCGTTGTTGTCGCTCTTTTTCTAACTCGAGCTCGCGTTGTTTCCGCTCGTGTTCGCGCTGTTCTCGCTCGTACTCGCGCTCCTTTTAGCGTTCCTCACGCTGTTCTCGCTCGTATTCACGCTGTTCCCGCTCGTATTCGCGCTGAATCTTACGCTCTTCACGGGCATCATTCTCGCGCTGCTGCTCCTGATTATGCCGTGAGAGTATATACTCTTTAATTTCGGTTGGGTCCGAAAGACCCATTTCTTTGGCTTCCTGTAAAAATACAGTAGTAGCCATGGCGCTAATTTATTAAGCAAACCGAAATTGAGTACTGACTGCTTAGCGACGAATACTAATAAACACAAGTAAAGAATACAGACACAAGCTAGTGGTGACCAGTCTTATCTAGTTAACTGGCAAAGATAAATCAAAAATGTAAATGACTACGAACTCTCAATAATTAACACAATGGGTACGGCGGCTACCCAGGAGCGAATAAAATCGTGTGGCGTTACCAAGAATAAACTAGAGTTAAGTACTCTATTGATTAATAAAGCAAAAATTCACTTGCTAAATCAACGGTAACCACCAGTAAACTTGTGCCTATAAACTTTAATAATAAATACCTAAATATGAATGAGTGAGCACTATCTCGTGAATAGCTTTAGAGCTAGGAGTTAATATCCTGGAATGAGGTCGCCAATTGTCACGGGGTTTTTATAATATCACGGTAATTTTGGAATAAATGGTTAAATGTTATTTAAATTGATAATAATATTCAATAATACTGAAGAGCAGGGACAATGATTGTCTTGCTAAATCGTGCAACGATTCTCTAAGAACGAGAATTCAAAAACTTTCTCAACAGTATACAGCAGAGACTAATTACTCACAATTGCTGACTTACTGTACTGTTAGCCTCTGGAGAAAGTTACTTCACCCCTGACAATAAATAACTAATACTAATAATAATATCAGGCTCTTGCTGATGCTTTAACTCCTATCTGGCACAACGGATTTTAAGTTAATACAACAAGACTGGTCTAAGTACCAGTTATGAAAGCAAACGTTTTTGCAAGCTAGGAGCTGTATGGAAAATAAGCTTAATTATGGAGAAATGAAACAAGATTTTACTTTACATTGAGCTCAAGAAAAAGAACTGTTAAATTTATTAATTACAAAAAATAAATTTAACGTTACAATTCAAATCAAATTAAATGAGACGCACTCACTCACTCACACAAAAGCTAAATACTTACGCCTAGGAAAAACACCTTAACTAAGCTCTTAAAACTAGGATTATACAAAAGGAAATACCGGTCGATGAATGCTATGTATCACCCGGGGGGTGGGAGGACTGGATTAACTGTGAAGTGGAGTTTGGGTACTAGCTGACCTCTCACACTGCTGGCACAGGACCTCTCTCCGTCACAGCAAACACTAGACTGAATTCAAATGCATTGTATGGGCAGGACGCACAAGCCACCGGAAGAGGGCGTGGCTAACGGTTTAGGCAAGCAGAGGCGAACGATAAAGAAACAATTGTATCGCTCAGTAGAGCACTTAGTGACGTGCATTAAATCGGTCACTTTTGAAAGTGACGAATGTTTTGAAAAGTATACTCCGAAATGGAGGGAGAAACGGTTAGCTGAGCGATACACAGTGAGTTTTCCACTAATAGTTCGTGGCTTCTCACAAAAGGGAAATGTCGCGAATTGATTCGTGACATGACATAGGCCCATAGGTACGGGGGTTGGAAATAACTAACTTTTCGCATGAAAAGAAAGCACCTCAGTGTGTTCTGTAACATCCACCATGATAACAGGTGTGTATGTTGGTGTGGGGAGATAACTAGTGTGGGGAGCAGACCTACAAGGCCTTGACGGTACTTGGGGGAAAAAATTTCGGCAACAACCAAATTCTCATGTGGAATCCCTCCATTTCAATGGGATTTGTCATACCAACCATGAAAGAAAGTGTGTATGTAGATGCGGGAAGATAAAACAGGGATGGGGAGTAGCCCTACAAGGCCTCATAATCATTCAAAAACTAACTCAGACATAATGTATGTAAATGTTTATAACTACCAAGGACATCAAAATAAAGTTGAATGATGCTATAGATAAATTTTTCTGGTACAAGTCGTTCAAGGAAGGACTAATGTTCATCGAAGACGATGACCGTATGACCGTTCTGGACGACCGTCAACGGCAACAACACCAGAAGACGTTGGAAATGTTCGTCAGGCTATCCTTGCAGATCGTAGATGAACTATCCATAATGTTCCTGATATTGTAGGACCGTCTTACGGGAGCGTGCAACACATTTTGTCGGACGTGATTGGCATGAAACATGCATCGCTGCAAAATTTGTACCAAGACTGCTGAGTGAAGAGCAGAAGGCACAGCATGTTGAGGTCAGAGATGACGCCACCTTCATCTCCAAAGTCATAACTGGTGATGAATCATGTGTTTATGTTATGACCCAGATACAAAGCAGCAGTCATTGCAATGGAAGTCTCCTAATTCACCGAGGCCGAAAAAAGTGCATCAAGTTCACAGCAATGTCAAGTCAATGTTGATTGTTTTCTTCGATATCCAAGGGATTGTGCACAAGGAATTCGTCCTACCCAGTCAATCTGTCAGCGGAAAGTTTTAGTGTGAAGTGTTGCAACATCTGAGGGAGAATGACCGTCGCAAATGTCCGGAACAGTGGAAGAACAAGGACTGGGTCCAGAATCATGACAGCGCCTTCACCCACATATCAATTGTTGTCCGGCAGTTCCTGGCTTCCACAAACACGGTAGTCATTCCTCACCCACCCTTTTCGCCTGACCTTGCCCCCTGCGACTTTTTCTTGTTTCCCAAGCTGAAATTACGACTGAAAGGGCGTCGATTTCACTCAAATGAGGAGATCCAGACAGAATCGCAGAAGGTGCTCCAGACCATCATGCCTGAAGCCTTCCAGGGATGCATGAACTCGTGGAATAAACGGTGGGGCCACTGTACACATGCCCAAGGGGACTACTTCGAAGGTGACAGTGAAGAACTAGGAGGTAAGGTGACTTATCTTCCTACAATATTCAAATTACTGGAACTTTTGGGTAGCACCTGACTTTCTCCTCCAATTCCACCTTAGACTATTCCGGTGCTGTACCTCCATCACTTCCCCCCTCTGACTTCCTCATGGCTGACATTAAAATTTCTTCAGTTGATGTATTTTCTGCCATCACTGGCCTCAGTACTAACAAGGCATATGGGCCTGATGGGGTCCCTCCTATTGTTCTCAAGAACTGTGCTTCTGTGCTTACACCCTGCCTAGGCAAACTATTTCGCCTTTGTCTGTCAACTTGTACCTTTCCTTCTTGCTGGAAGTTTGCTCTCATTCAGCCAGTCCCAAAGAAGGGTGACCACTCCCAACCCTCCAACAATCGTCCAATTGCTTTAACGTCCTGTATTTCAAAAGTTTTCGAGTCAATTCTTAATAGAAAAATTTTAAGGCATCTTTCCTATCACAACCTTCTTTCCGATCGTCAGTATGGGTTCCGTCAGGGACGCTCCACTGGCGATCTTCTCACCTACCTTTCAGACTCCTGGTCATCCTCCTCTCGGGACTGGCGAAAGCTTTGCCATTGCACTTGACATCTCAAAGGCTTTCGATCGAGTCTGGCATAAATCTTTAATTTCCAAACTGCCCTCCTACAGTTTCTATCCTTCTATCTGTGCCTTCATCGCTAGCTTCCTTTCTGGTCGTTCTATAGCCGCTGTTGTAGACGGCCATCGTTCTTCTCCTAGATCTATCAACAGTGGTGTTCCTCAGGGCTCTGTCCTATCACGAACTCTCTTCCTTTTATTCATCAATGATCTTCTAAGCTGTACATCTAACCCTATCCACTCATATGCTGATGACTCCACCCTTCACCTTTCCATTCGGTTCCCGCAACGCCCATCTCAACAGTTACTTCAAGAAACAAGGGATGAGGCTATGGCACACCTAATGTCTGACTTGGCTCATATCTCTGACTGGGGTAAAAATAATATGGTTGTCTTTAATGCATCTAAGACTCAGTTCTTAGACCTATCAACCCGACAAAATCTTCCACAGGTATACCCACTAATGTTTAATAATATTCAGCTTAATCCTGCATCATCCTTGAACATGCTTGGGGTTTTATTTACTCGGGACTTATCTTGGAAAGATCATATTACATCTCTTGTAAAATCTGCTTCCAAGAGATTGGGTGTGCTAAGCCGACTCCGCTCTTTCTTTACCCCTGCACAATTGTTGACTCTATACAGGGGTTTTATCCGCCCCTGTGTGGAGTACAACTCTCATGTGTGGGGAGGCTCCCCACATTCAGCTCTTCTCAATAGGGTGGAGTCAAAGGCTTTTCGTCTCATTAACTCTCCTCCTCTTACTGACTCCCTTCAACCTCTGTCTCTTCGCCGCACTGTTGCATCTTTATCTCTTTTCTATCGCTACTTTAATGGTCACTGCTCCTCTGAACTGTCTGCTTGCATTCCTCCACCTATACGACGGGCGCGTAGCACCCGTCTGGCAGCAAACTCTCATCCCTTTTCTGTCCAACTCTCTAATGCAAGAGTTAACCGTTACTCCCAGCCTTTCATTTATGCAACAGGTCAGCTCTGGAACTGTCTCCCTCTGTCTGTATTTCCTGCTGCCTATGATCTCCAGTCTTTCAAACGTAGTGTGTCCAGACATCTCAAAATGATCGGATCTTGAATTTGGCTCTCTATTGTATTTTGTTTTTCTCTTGGAGGGAACTGTTACTGCGGGCTCATGACCTTTGGTTCCTTCTTCCTCGCATAAAAAAAAAAAAGTACCATTATATGGTTATTTATGAATTAATGTTTTCTTTATGCACTTACATTGAATATGTTGATCTATGAAGAGAGTACATTGGAAGGTGTTGCTGTGTCAATGGAAATATGTCCGATTATGATAAAACAAATGAATGTATGATAGTCTGTGCATTCATTACATGAAAAGTATAATTATGAATTAAATTTCATAAATTTTGTGAAAATACATTTGTTTTCTTATCCAATTAGTATAATAAAATAATTATCTCTTTTAAATAAATTGTGCAAAACAACAAGTTGTTAAAAACAAGTGAGAATAATACAAAAAAGAGCCTGGGGTATATCATACCCCATCGCACTAACGACGATAAATTTCGAGCCGCACCAATGTAGGGTTAATAACTTTTGCACATGCTTAAACATCTTGAATTGTACGACTTAATTAGTGATAGACAGTTTGGTCTCGCCACGAAAAATCCACTGTTGATATAGTCATTCACCTGACTCATATCATTCATCAGTCAACTGAATAAATGGAGAAACTCATGCTCTTTCCCTTGATATTTCTATAGCTTTTTACAGAGTGTGGCACCGTTCCCTGCTATCCAAACTCCCTTGCTATGGCCTACCATCTTTTGTTTCTGTGAAGTCCTCATATCTCAGTGACAGAGAGATAGTAGTAGATGATGTATATTCCAGTTTCCACTCGATTAATGCCGACCTATCACAAGGATCAGTTCTGGCTCCAGCCATATTCCCAATTGATATTAATGATCTCCTTTCTGTCACCCATATCTTCACTCATTCATATGCAGATGACTCAACACTTCACAGCTCATTCACACTTAAACACCCATTGACAAAGTTTATTTTCTCTACCAACTTAGTACAGCAATCTCCATAAATCAAGAGATCCAAGATCACTGAATGGGGATAAAATAACATTTTGTCACATAATACTAGAAAAACCAAATATATACAGTTTACTAGTTGACAGATATTGTTTGATTCCTATATTACCTTCAGTGCTATTAATATGCCTGTCTCTTAAAGTACTGAATCTCTAGGTGTTTCACTTAACAATGCCCTCAGCTGGACCTTTCATGTTAGATCTCTTGCTAAACCGCTTAAGAGAAACTTAGATTATTCTACACAGTCCATAACTTCATCACTGATGAGCGGTTAGCTATAATTGACAAGAATCATGTGTGCTCTCAGCTGGAATATTGCTCACCCTTGAGGAATGGATGTGGAGAGGCTGCAGTAAAACATCTGAACAAAATTTAGAACAAAGCTATTAGAATGATTGATAACCCTATTATTGCAAATGAACAACATCCCCTACAAGTAAGAAGAAATTTTGCCACCCTTGCATTATTTTACAGATACTTTTATGGCAAATGCTCAGATGTGGTTGCATCCATTGCATCACCTCTTCACGCCTTCCCCCGCACTATACGGGCATCTGGCAGTGCTCATGGTTGGACTGTCACACTGCCATATTGCAGAACTTTTTCCTATCAGAATTCTTTTATTCCCCAAACTGCATCTCTTTGGAATTCGTTTCCCCAGAGTGGTTTCCTTCCCAACTTCAACCTTCGGCTGTATGTGGGTACGAATTATTTTTTCATTCTTTTGTTTTTCCTTCCTCTATCCTGTTATTGTAAAAAATAAAAAATAAACACTGGCCATAGTTATAATGTGATGTCCTAAACGGTCTGTACTTCCTACAGTGCCATTTCAAAAAGTTGTTAAATACTCTACATTTGTTGAGAAATATCAGATGACATGTTGAATAGTGTATAGTCACGATAACATAATATTCAGAAATACTTAAAATAAGATACAGAAATAAGTACAAAAAAGTAGAACAGCTGGAAAATTATCAACAGTGTTTTTCTGTGTGCGTATGTATATACTGTAGGGGAGGGCGGTGATGGTTCGGACATTTTTTTTTTTTAATATTAATAAAAATTCAGGTTTAAGCAGGAGTGTAAACTGGTTTATGTTAGAATGTTGCCACATCATTTGGCTCTTTAAGTTGAAAATATGAAATTATTAGCTCTTTTTAGCTTTAAGCTATAGTTAACGAAACACAAGTGACTAAATCGTCCGAACCATCCCTACCAGTGGTGATGGTTCAGACAGTAGGGTGGGATGGATCGGCCATATGTATTACTCAGCATATTCTTAAAATTATGTGAGTTATATTGGATAAAACCAAAAATTAATTAACTCAAAGATATTTCATTTTCCTAATGTACAATGTTAAACTTCAGAATCCAAATGAACTACTTGATATCTGTTAAAAAATAATATATATATATAACTGAAATAACCTTCACCAGATTTAATAGTAAATGACTAAACCTCATACTTTCTGCTACAAAATTATGCATAATTAGCCTTTTCTCTCTCTCTTTCGTTCGCTCGCGCGCGCGCGCGCTGGAATATTGACTCCACTTTTCACTTTCTCCGCCTTATTTCAGACGGACTAACTTAAGACTTTTAATAGAAGCTGTAATACCCCTTCCTTCTCTTAACACTTTGAGGAATAGGTTAAACAAACGAAACTTAATATAGTTCTCTGATAACTATTAAGAATGGTGTTTCACTGTGTGTTCAAATATAAATGATCAAAAGTAGCGTTATCATTTCATAAGGTCATGACTTGGTATTAGTGGAGGGATAGTTAGGACTGTTCGAACCATCCCCCTCCTCAACTGTCAGTCATCCCGAACCTATGTAATTAGTTCACGGGTACTCTCAAATTTCACCCGAGAGAGTTTAATATTTGTTTTTCATAGCAATATGATCTACATGCAACACAGATTCACCCTGATAACGCACAGTTCGATGCTTGGTATATTTATAAAGGTAGAGCTTACGATATACACTCAAATTATTACGTAGGAGATGCAAAAAAACATAAAATCTGACTTGCATCAAATGTGAGGGATTTCTAACTTGGAGGTTCCGTGTGGTCGAAGTAAATAAACTCTCCCACTTTCACACAAGATCACACGACCCTATGGTCCCATACGTTTCTCAGGGAATGCACTGTCCGACCCATCCCACTGTCCGAACCATCACCGCCCTCCTTTACTTTTTACTTATTCTTCTAATCCGGTCACATAGCAGAAATTCCACCCAAGAAAAAAAAAAAAAAATCACGGCCATTTGATATTAGCTGCATTAGATATTTTCCTTTTATAATCCTTACTGGCGAAAGCATGACATGTCTTCTTATGTATATCGGCCTGTAAACAGAAGTACATACGATTTAAGGTTTGTTTTGTTACTAGATGGTGATTACGAGAGAGCAAGGGAGCAATGTTTAGTTAAATTGGGAAATGAGTTGATTGTCCCGACTCAACCGTTATGCTAAGCAGTAACTAATATCTTTACTCCTATGTGATACAGAGCTGAAATTCTTTCTGCATGTGATACATTCAATACATTTTGTTATCAACTAATAATTCATCCATAAAAGCATAGGAATCCCTTGGAATCTCGAGTTTTCCAGTGCAATGTAACGCTCTAATCGGTGAACACCTCAATTACGAAAACAGATTTTAAAAGATTTTCCGTTGTAACACTGATTTGGGCATCAGCTCTAGCGATTAAATATAAGAGAATCAGCCTATTATTTTACATTAACATTTTTGCTGCTATGATGGCGAAATCTCTATCTATCTATATACCTAGGCTGCTTCACCCAAGGAAAGGGAGGTAGCTGAGACAGGACGACACACTCCCAATTTACTTATCCACTTAAACGCATTCATTCACATCTTAGCCCCAAAGGGGAGAAGGGACAGATCCTCACCGCACCACACCGCACGAGGGTTAACTGCACAGTGCAATCAGTGACATCCGCAGCAGAGCCTGACAGCAGAGCTGGTTTACCCCTGCCACATCATATTGGACCCACCCCCTTATCCACATCTGACCTGATCAGCTGATCAGACAAAATGCGGGAGAATATCCCCAAAGGCTGAGTCATCATTTTTTTCATTCACAATTTCTCTCCATTCATTTCTATCATGCACAACCACTCTTCTTTGCTCAACAGACATCCTTCTCGCATCCAACGTTCTCTTCACACTGCCCATCCATCCTATTCGTTGTCTTTCTCTTAGCCTTACACCTCTCACATCAGATCTAGTTATCTTTTTCACCAATCGCTCATTATCCATCCTCTCCATATGCCCAAACCATCGCAACACCCTCTGCTCAACTCGATTAGCCATCTCCCAAACAACTCCAGTTCTCCTTCGCACTGAAACCATTTCTACTCGATCCATACGCATCACTCCACACATACTCCTCAGACATCTCGTGTCCGTTATATTCAAACTTTTCCTCTCTGCTACACCCATATTCCCATATTCAATGTTTCAGCCCCATATAATGCAGTCGGTACCACAAAACCCTCATACAGCCTTCTTTTTATATTCATTCTAAGCAAACGACATCTGAACACTTTTTTCATTCCTCCCAGCATCTTTCCTACATGATTCATTCTAAACTTCACTTTTGCATCTGTTCTTCCATCCACATCTACATGTGACCCTAACTACTTAAAACACTCTACCTCCTCAAGCAACTCAGCATTCAAAAGTATATTCATCCTCCTACCATCTACCAACCTAGTACACTTCATCACTTTACTCTTATTCTCATTTACTTTCAATTTTCTCCTTTCACACACTGTCCCAAACTCGTCTACCAAGTGTCTCAATCTCTTCTCTGAATCAGCCACCAGTGCAGTATCATCCGCAAACAGCAGCTGCTTCAGATTCCACTCGCTACCATCAACATTCACCAGACTCAAACCTCCACCTAACACTCTTGCATTCACTTCCCTTACAACACCATCCATATAAATATTAAACAACCAAGGCGATATCGCACAGCCCTGCCACAGCCCCACTCTCGCTGGAAACCAATCACTGATAGTATTTCCCACTCTTACACATGCTCTGCTGTTTACATAAAGAGTTTTCACTCCTGTTAGTAACCTACCATCAAGTCCATACAATCTTAAAACAGTCTACAAAGCCTCCCTATCAGTTCAGTCATACGCTTTCTTTAAGTCACTGAATGCACCTGTCTCACAACTAACACCTGATCCAGGTATCCTCTCCCTCTCCTTAAGTCACGCTGCTCGTCACCAATCACTCCCTCTGTACCCTCTCTAACTCTCTTAATTAACACTTTACCATACACCTTACCTACAGCACTCAACAGACTTATACCCCTAAAGCTAGTACATTCATACTTATCAACCCTTGCCTTTATACAACGGGACCACACAAGCACTTGCCCAGTTAACTGGCACCATACCTTCCACAAAGCACACATTCAAAAATCTTACTAACCAGGCAGCAATAGTCGCTCCACCACCTTTCAGGCATTCCACAGCACACCCGTCCATACATGCATATCTCCCTGTTTTCATCACCTTCACTGCCTCCTGCACTTCCTCCATCGTCATCAAAGAATCATTCATCTCTTCCAACACATATATTCTTTGCATCCTTCCATCTCCCACAATCGCAGCCTCCCGTTCCTCCTCTACATTTAACTATCTATCTATCTATCTATAGCCCGACGCCCTAATCCCGCAAAGGGTGGCCGCAGACAAAACGCCTCCAAGTCACTCTGTCACCCACCATTTGACTCCCCTCCCCCCAACTCACCCCCCCCTCCCTCATATACCTCTCAACTCCATTCCTCCACCTCATCCTCGGTCTACCCCTCCCTCTCCCTCCCTCCACCTCACCTACATACACCCTCTTAGTCAGTCTTTCATTCTCCATCCTCTCCACATGTCCAAACCACCTCAGTGTATTTCTCCTAATCTTTTCAACAATCTTTCAAAATACGCCGCCCATCTTATCCTTACTGCATCCATCTCAGTTAACATCCTTCCATCCTCTGCTTTTACTCGCTCTTCCTTCCCAGACTCTCCCTTTCACACCCTTTTTACTTCCTTCCAAAACATTTTCTTATTCTGTTGAAAATTCTCAGTCAACCGCCTACCCCACCTCTCATCTGCTGCCACTTTAGCATCATGTACAGCCCTTCTCGCCCTATTCCTCTTTTCCTTATATCTTTCATATGACACCTCATTCTTCCTCTGCAGCCACACTTCATATGCACGTCTCTTCTCAGCCACAGCCATACTTACTTCCTCGCACCACCATTCACTTCTCTTTCTTACACCACCACCCACTCGTCTCACACCACAGACTTCTTCCACATGCCCCACCACAGCACTCTTTAAAAACTGCCACCTCCACATTGCCATTCTCCTGATCTTTCACTGCGTTCCACTCATCTTTCAATTTCTCCTGATACTCTATCATTTTTTCTCTTTTATCCAACTCACTCACTTTCAAAAAATCTCCCTCCCACACCTAACTCTCCTAGCTCTCACCCATCTCTTACCTACTCTTAACTTTCCCTCCACCAGGTAGTGGTCAGACATACCTCCACCCTCTCCTCTCAAAACTCTCACATCCAACAATCTTCCTATTACATTCCTGGACACAACCACATAGTCCATCAATGCTCTATCAACAATTCTTCCACCCTCCTGTCTCACCCATGTATACTTTTAAATATCTTTCTTCTCAAACAAGGTATTTCCGATCACCATCTCTCGCTCAATGCACATCCTATCATGTGTTCCCCTTTTTCATTTCTTCCAGGCACATTATGCATGCCGACTACACCTTCAACTGGTACATTTCCCATTCTAGCATTCAGATCTCCCATCATTACAACATTCACATTCGCTTCAAAACTCTGAAGACACTGATCAACATCATTCCAGAAAGACTCCCTCTCTTCTTCATCCCGTTCACTACCATGCCCATATGCACTCACAAATAACCAAACTCACGTTCAAATCTCGCTTTCACCCACATCAGTCTCGATGACACTTCCTTCCTTTCAGTCACACACTGCTGTACTTCTGGGCTCACTAACAAGGCTACACTTCCTTTTGCTCTTCCTCTATCAACACTTGACAATCTTCCATTCACACCTCCAAACTTAGACTCACCTTTCCCTTTCATCTTTGTTTCACTCAAATCTAACACATCCAATTTTCTTCTCACAAACATTCTCCCAGTCTCCTCTCTTTTAGCCTCAATCGTACTACATCCACATTCTTAGACCCAATCTTTAGAGTGCGGGGATAACTCAATCCCGCATCCCTCTCTATGGCCTGTCTCTTTTTCAGGAACTAAAAAACAGAGGTAGGGGTCCCTGGTCCCCTCACCCGCCCTTTTTAGTCGCCTTTTACGACACGCAGGGAATACGGTGGAGGAATTCTTCCTAACACAACCTGACGGCAGAGTTATTGTATCACCCCATAGTACATCCAGATTGTGTCCCAGCCACCAAAGGGGAGAACACTCCATTTCTGGTTTTAATAATCTCAACAATAGCCAAGTTTTTATCGTTTCTTTTTCGTCAATACGGCATGTCGGCTGCGGAGATTGTAGAACGTTGCACTCCGCGTGTAATGAATGCTACGGCGCCTTCAATAACATCAGCACTCGTGTACTAGTGGAACTTAGTGTATGTTGCTCACACAAACCCTGAGCAATAGTAAGAACTTCGTTTTATTTTGCTTCATAATATGTGCTCCACAATACTAAGTGAAGAAATCTACATTTAATCAACAGCCAAAAATCATCCAGGGTGAAGTCATCCAAGGGAAACGCCCTGTTTCATACCTTCATCCTGTAATTGATACATCACTGGGAAACTGTGATAACATGGCGCTCGCTCACTCGGCACAAGTTCACAAAGCTCACCTTGCTGGTTTTATGAGCACATTTTAAGATAGCAGTTATAATATAAGTCTTACAATCATTGCGGTAATAATAATGTGTTATACCATTTAAAAAAAAAATCTTTTACTAAACCAGTGCTGCAATGAATCTTTTCTTAACTATATATCTGTTGTTAGATTCGTTCATCTCATGCACTGATGAGAATACTGAATTAGAAAATCGCTTGACAATTAAATTTTGTTTTCCTGATTATGAGTTACCTGAAATACCAACATTCTTTTGCCATTCATAAAGTGACATGATATGTTATTGTATTTAAACACTGACTCATAAGCATACGCATTTCTCAATCTTATCAAACACATTACGATATTAAATCAACTTTCATTGCCAGAATGTAAAGTATATCCATTGCGTAGGAGTGATTGTACTGCATGTCCTTACCACCTAAATTCAGAATTCATTTTTAACTCCTCCAAATTTATTACAATAATATGACATGATTTTGTGGACTCGTATTTGCAGAAATAGGAATGGGTTGTGTATGGTACCTGAACTAACCCTGATTTTAGCCTTTTTTTTTTTTTATGCTATGTAACACACGATACCAGCTTAGGTATTCGTTTATTTGACAAAGAAGTACTGTACATAATACGGTCATCATGTAGAAGGTTGATTACAAGTCGCTCTCTCTTTTCAGGAATTTCCATATTTTGTTTGTTGATGTATTTGTTATATTTCTTCATAGTTTTCTCTTCTTCTTTTTTTTTTATCTTTCTAGTATCTACACAGTTTTCATCATTAACAGATGGAATGGAATGGTGAAGGTTGTTACGAAATTTAACCATAGGAGAATACGGCCCAGTAAACGTAATACGTGTTAAAAAGATTTAGTTGTAACACAAATATTTTGCTCAATGGCCATTGACTTATACTGATTGGTGGGCTTTGCAGTATCCCAGCTAAACTGAAAATACTGAGCGGACAGTAATGTTTGTTCCTGTTCTTTTGACTGAAGAACCGTATCTGCCACGGTCTTCCCAGCGCCCCAGCACCTGACGTAGGGATGGTAAGGGCTGCAGAGGTGGTATTTCATGTTCCAGCCACTCATGAACATGGTCCCATTCTGCCAGCTTCGTATCCATCGGTATACCGTTGAGAGACTGGAACCCGTCTTTTTGGCAATCTCCCGTGGAGACACCCCTCCCAGCCACAGCAAAACCATAATCGCCGCTCTGCTTTGGTTCCAGTGCTTGTTCATCCTACTTCTCTGTTGGCAGGATAATCGCTCAGTCACAGTTTCATTGGCTCCATCCTTTAAGAACTAGATTATCAGCAATGCTAAAGTTGTTCAACTACTGACACAGAAGTCGTTTGATAGGACCCAGAAAGAGGAATAAGTAAAAAAAAATGATACCATTCCTGATCAAGAAAGTTCCTTTCGGCATACCCATCAAGGAATGTAGGGTCTGTCATCTTGCACTGCAATAAATAAATAAAGAAAATTAATCATCACCATCAACATCATTACCATCATCACGAAGTCCTCCGTTCCCTTCCCAATGTTGGGTGAGGTAGGATCCGAGAGACAGAAAAACAAATAATAATTTGAGATATTAACTAAATTTTGTCTAGGTGAATGAGCCAAACTCCAGTCACTCACTGTTCTACCCTCGGAATGCTGGCTCCACATGACTGGTCAAAAAATGTTTTGCAAGTGACTTCTTGCTCACCTACCTAAGACAGTCCTATGACATCAAGTTACAAAGGGTTGACCAGATCCGGTCATACACTCCTCCTCACATAATTCATCCAGACAGGTCAGTAGCTTGTCAGTTACCTAGTCTCGTTAGCTCCCATTCCTTCCGTTACCACACATTCATATACCATATTTATTCACCTTCTTCTAAGCCTACAACCCCTCCTCCGACGTTCAAAGTCACTCACGTGCACCCATTTCACCAATGTATTTACACCCATTCTCACCACATGCCCATATCATCTAAGTACAAACTCTTCAGCTGTGGTATCAACAGACTTCATTACTCCGAATCTTACAGGTATCACAGTATTCCTTATCAACACACACACACACACACACACACACACACACACACACACACACATACACACACACACACACACACACACACACACACACATACACACACACACACACACACACACACACACACACACACACACACACACATACACACACACACACACACACACACACACACACACACACACACAGGGGATTCAAACTAGGCGGACGTGTGACACCGGCGCTCCGTACCAAATCATCACGGCCAGTGGCATTACCTAAATAGTATCTTTGTATGAGTCAAGCTCAGTACCAGGTTAGACTAAATGATTGTTCATTATTAAAAGGAAAAAAATAATAAGTTTAAACAAGACTTGTACAAACAGGAAATAGAACCAAGACGAAAGAATACGCTGAGTCATCCCTGAGGTTTGTTTAGACTACAAAACACGGAGTTTGTAAGTACATGCTTTGCACTTTAAGTATTGCAAAATGGATACATACTTCAGTAAAACAAATTTGGAAAAGAAAAGGGATAAAGGTAAAAAGCAAAATGATGATTTCTACCAAGAACTGGTTGAAGTAGAGACCCACAATAGACTGGTTGAACGTGTAAACAAACTAGAAATGGCTTTCAAAAATGAAATTGATGAAATAAAGAAGCAGATGCACTTCCAAAGGAAAAAATAGAAAAACTAGGAAGGGAGGCCAATAAGAAAGACACAACCATCAGTGAACTAACAGTGGAATTGAGTACACTTAGGAAGAAAATGAGTGAAACGGCAAGTACAGTAGTCAATCACGAGAGTGTTATGGAAGAGTTCAAAAATGACACAGAGACAATTAGGCAAGTTAGTAGTCTTATTGACCAGAGCAGTGATATTGAGGAGAAGATAACACAAGGGAATGAAGCTGTGCAAAGCTACAAAAATGATGTAGAAACCACGTATGCTGAAATGGTGAAAGTAAAGAAAGACTTAGAAACAAGGGTGGAGGAAAAAAAACATTAAAAAGGAGGTGAAAAGAATAATTCAAAACAATCCAAAGTTAGTCAGAGATTCAGTAGAGATAAACAAATCAATTGTAATCACTGGTATAGAAGAGGAAGAAGTTAAAAACAAGATCACAAGAGACAAAAAGGAGATGGCAAATGTAATGAGCTTACTGAAAGAAGTATCAGAGGAAATCTGTAGTAAAGACATAGAGGAACACAAAAGGTTAGGGAAATACGAGAAAAGGAAGACAAGACCTCTAAAGGTGACTTTCCAGAGTGTAAACACTGTGGAAGAGATACTAAAAAATGCAAAGAATCTTAAGGAAAAAGAGGAGTTCAAAAATGTATGGATAAAAAGATGCCTAACACAAGAGGAACTGGAATTACTGAAAGAGAAAAGGGACGAAGCAAAAACAAAAAATGAGGGAAGATCAGAAGAGGAGAAGAAGAAATTTTTTTACAAAGTAATAGGACTGCAGGTACGAAAGTGGTAAACAAACAGGATGGAAGAAAAAGGAGGAAGGTAGTAGAACCATGTCATGACAAGTATATAGACAAGATGATAAAGTTGATGTACTCAAATGTGGATGGAATGGTATCTAAATTACTAGAGATGAATGATTATGTCAAGAGAAAATGAACCACAAATAATATGCCTAACTGAAACAAAATTAATACCTAGGATATCAAATGACATACTAAACTTAGAGGAATACAATATATGGAGAAGAGACAGATATTTAAAAAAAGGAGGAGGAATTATAATATTAACTAAAAAAAATCTAAAAGTCAAGGAAATAAAACTAGATATACCATCACAAGTAGAACTGATTGCAGTAGAGATCGACACATCTGAAGGTAAAGTAATTGTAGCCAATTTGTACATGCCACCCAGATCAAACACATGGGAAAGAGACGAATATGAGGACCTGGCAGAGAGTACAATTCAGAGTGTAAGATCATTGCTACATAAAATGGAAGAGAAATCGGAAAGAATTATACTAACTGGGGACTTCAATACAAATATAAATTGGAATACTCTAGATATAAATAGCCAAGAAAGCTGTTGGGACCAAAAGCTCCTGGATCTCGTACAAGAGTTTTTCTTAATGCAACATGTGAGGGAAACCACCAGAAAAAGAGGACTTGTACCTTCAGTGCTACATCTAATATTTACAAGGCAAGAAAATGATATTGACAGTTTAATATATCACCCTCCACTCGGCAAAAGCGATCATGCAGTACTAAATTATAACTTCAGGATAGCATATGACATAGTAAACAGCAATGTGAGTTACAAAAAGAGCCTAAACTATAAAAAAAAGAAATTATCAAGACCTAAAGAAGTATTTCTTAGAAGTTGATTGGGAAAATGAGCTTACAGGACAAGATTTAAATGCTGTATATAAAAAAATTTGTGAATTTTATGAAATAGGAGTCCAGAAGTACATCCCACAGCACAAAGAAGCAGATAAGAAAATACAGAAATGGTTCAATACAGAATGTAAATAATCAAAAGAAAGAAGAGATTTGTTTTGGAATAGATACAGAAGACACAATAGTGAAAGGGCGTATAATAATTACAAACAGGCAAGAAACGACTATACAAGAATAAGGAGGGAAGCCCAAAAACAGTTTGAGGAGGATATAATAAATAAAAGTAGTGATCAACCAAAGCTGTTTTACAGCTATATCAGAAGCAAAACTAAAGTAAAAGATATAATACAATCCATTACGGACGAGGGAATCACTTATACACAAGAGAAAGATATTTGTGAAGCACTAAATAAGAATTTCCAATTAGTTTTTACAGAAGAAAAAATTTTTGAGAAGGACTATGTGGAACACGCATGTCCACACATACTACCAGATATACAAATAGCAGAAAAAGTAATACAGGAGGAGTTAAGTAGATTAGACAGAGGAAAAGCAAGTGGTTCTGATTAAATTTCATGTTGGGTATTACGAGAATGTGCAAAGGAGTTAAGTAAACCATTATTTTTAATTTTCAAGAAATCCTTGAGTCAAGGTAAACTACCTGATATTTGGAAAAAAGCAAATATTGTTCCCTTATTCAAGAAAGGAAATAGACAAAATCCACTCAACTACCGACTGACCAGTGTTGTAAGCAAGGTATTAGAAAAACTTATAAGAAAAGCGTGGGTAAATCATCTAGAAGAACACAGTATGATAACAGAAAGACAGTTTGGTTTCAGAAAATGAAAATCATGTGTTACTAATCTGTTGAGCTACTATGACAGAGTAACAAACACAATACAGGAAAGGGAAGGATGGGTGGACAGTATCTATTTAGATTTCAAGAAAGATTTTGACACAGTACCACACCAAAGACTTTTATGGAAACTGTACCATCAAGGAGGAATTCGAGGCAAACTGTTTTGTTGGATGCAAGACTTTGTCATAAAAAGAGAAATGAGGACAGTACTAAGAGGAAACTACTCATCATGGAAAGAAGTGATTAGTGGAGTACCACAGGGTTCAGTGCTGGCACCAATCATGTTTTTAGTGTATATAAATGATATAAACAGTAACACTGGAAATGAGAGCTATCTGAATATGTTTGCAGATGATGCAAAAATACAAAGAAGAATTACTAACACAGACTCTTGTAAAGAGCTACAAGAAGAATTAAATAAACTTCATGAATGGAGTAGTACATGGCAAATGGAATTCAATGTGGACAAGTGTCATGTAATCAAGTTTGGTAAAAGTGGAAAAAGACCTGATTGGGATTATAAGTTAGGAAATAAAACCCTATACACATCAGAAAGAGAGAAAGACCTAGGTGTGATTATCAATAACAGACTATCTCCGGCTGACCACATCAGCGAGAAGGTACGGAACATGTATACACTGCTTGCAAATATGAGAATAGCATTCACATACATAAATGAAGACATGCTAAGAAGGATAATAACATCATTCATTAGACCAACCCTGGAATATGCATCAGTAGTCTGGAGTCCTCATCTCAAAAATCACATAGACAAGATTGAAAAAGTTCAAAGGGCCACTACAAGATGGATACCAAGCTTAAGGGACCTAAGCTACGAAGAAAGACTAAATAAACTGAATCTACCAACACTACAGAAGAGAAGGAAGAGGTGACATGATAATGCTATATAAATGCATATCAGGAAAGGAGAAAATAGACATAAATGATTACTTAACATATGGAGAAGCATCAGCAAGAGGACACTGCAAAAAAATTGCATAAGAAGAGAGGTGATAAACACGTAAGGAAATTCAGTTTCCCAAACAGAGCAATTGATCAATGGAATGCACTACCGAATGAAATAGTGTGTGCCAAAACAATTCACAAATTTAAGGATATTTACGATAAATATGGTTTAAGACACGGGACAGTACGAGCTTGACTCATTCCTGTAAAGATACAATTAGGTAAGAACAATTAGGTAAGGTAAGAACCTCAAACGTCCTTCCTTCATTGCTCCCACCCTTGACTCTTTATTTCATGTCAAACCATAATCGTCTCACACCCAAGTATTAGAATAGACAGTAAAAGTCTTTCACGCAGACTATTCACAGCTGCCACCCACATATCTACTTCATAAAAAGACCTTAATGGGACCAGTAACTTTCCTTCTAATACCACTCTGCTTCCACTTCTTTTGCACATTTGACTCAGTGGTAGGTGAGGGCGCCCATCATCCACCCACTTAGTGCAGCGGTGTTCAAATTTATGGTAGCGATACACTGAGTGGCAAGCTAAATGATTTCCTGCAAACCAGGGATTCATTTACAGTGCTGGATGGTAACCTTTTAACGAACCAACACGTGTTCCCTACGTGACAGCAGTTGGGTTGGCGGAGGGTTAGTGCCCCTCCCTGGAAATAACGAACTAAAAATATAAACAAGAAGCTCAGAACAGGACTGACCAACAGGTGATGGCTAAGGACCAAACAAGGGACATGGTACCGATTGCGACATGGAATGCAAGGGGTGCAAATGATGAGGTGAAAGTGAAAGTCCAGGTGCTTGAGGATGCAAAAGTTGAAGTATGTGGAATAGTTGAGACATAATGGAGAGGTGAGACTGTGAGAGAATGAGAATATGGATGGGGTATATGTGCTAGAGTAGATGAGAATGAGAGGGCAAAAGTAGTAGTTTGAATTGCTGTGTGCAAGAGATGGAAGGAGAATATAAGAGATGATGGATCTGTCAGCTCATGGATTAAGTGGGTAAGATTTAATGTTGGACTACAAATGTAGGCCATTGTGTGTGTGTGTATGCGCCAATGCAAGATCGTGCAAGTAGAGTGAAAGAATGAAAGAGTTCTGGGCAAATGTGAAGGTGGATGGAGTAGTTGGAGAGTTGGGTGTGCCTCCAGAAGTGGATGAGAATGAAAGTGCTTTAGTGGACATTTCTGCAAGGGGGAGGTTAGTGATAGCCAATTGTCACGAGTCGGCTAGTGACATTGGCTTTTGTGGGAAACCGCGAACTTAAGTGGAATCCCAGTTTATCGTTCAGTTAACCGCTCATTCGGACGGAAGCTTTGTCAAATCAATTTTTCATTGTCATACGTGATCGTCTTTGTGTGAGACATTAGCGCTTCCGCTGAGCGATTTGTTTTGGGCGCGTTTCGCTCACTCGACCGTTAAAAAATGCAGCCTAGTGCTCCGCTTTTCTTTCCCACGACTTAGTCAGTCAAGTGTCTGTTGTGACGGAGAGAGATACTGTGCTCCAGAAGTGAGAGAGAGAGGTCAGCCAGCGCTCAGACTCTACTACTGTAGATTACAGTTCTCCAGTGCTCCCACCCTTCTTTGGGTGATACACCACATTCATTGACCAGTATTTCCTTTTTGTATTTTCCTAGGTTTAAGAGTTTAGTTACGTGAGCTGTTTCCTTACATGCTGGCCGGCTGCGCTCATGTTGTGTTCTTTTCTAGGCATAAGAATTTAGCTCTTGTGTGAGTGAGTGAGTGCGATCTCATTAATTTGATTTTGAATTGTAATGTTAAATTTATTTTGTAATCAATAAATTTAACAGTTCTTTTTCTTGAGCTTAATGTAATGTAAACTCTTGTTTCATTTCTCCACAATTAAGCTTATATCTCATAGCTCCTAGCTTGCATAAACGTTTGCCATTCATAACTGGTACTTAGGCCAGTCTTGTTGTATTAAGCTTAAAATCCGTTGTGCCTCCTAGGAGTTAAGCATCAGCAAGAACCTGATATTATTATTAGTATTAGTTATTTATTGTCAGGGGTGAAGTAACTTTCTCCAGAGGCTGACAGTACTAGTAATCAGCATTTGTGAGTAATTAGTCTCTGCTGTGTACTGTTGAAAAAGTTTATAAATTCTCGTTCTTAGAGAATCGTGCGAAGCAAGTCAGCGTTAAGTAATCGTTGCTTGATTTAGCAAGGCAATCATTGTCCCTGCTCTTCAATATTATTGAACATTATTATCAATTAAATAATATTTAGCATTTAATAAAAAAAAAAAAAACGTGACAATTGGCGACCTCATTCCAGGATATTAACTCCTAGCTCTAAAGCTATTCACGAGATAATACTCACTCGTTCATATTTAAGTATTTATCATTAAAGTTTATAGGCACAAGATTACTGGTGTTTACCGTTAATTTAGCAAGTGAATTTTTGCTTTATTAATCCATAGAGTACTTAACTCTATTTAGTACTTTATTTTTGGTAACGCCAGACGATTTGATTCGCTCCTGGGTAGCCGCCGTACCCATTGTGTTAATTATTGAGTCTTCTCAGTTATTTGCATTTTTGCTTTTTTCTTTTCCAGTTAACTAGATAAGACTGGTCACCACTAGCTTGTGTCTGTATTCTTTACTTGTGTTATTAGCATTCGTTTGCGAAGCAGTCAGTACTCAGTTTCGGTTTACTTAGTAAATTAGCGCAATGGCTACCACTGTATTTTTACAGGAAGCCAAAGAAATGGGTCTTACAGACCCAACTGAAATTAAAGAGTACATACCCTCACGGCATAATATGGACCAGCAGCGCGAGAATGATGGCCGTGAAGAGCGTAAGATTCAACGCGAACACGAGCGAGAACAGCGCGAATACGAACGAGAACAACGCGAATACGAGCGTGAACAACGAGACAGAGAACGAGAACACGAACGTGCCGAGCGAGAAGCACGTGAAAAACACGAATATGAAATGCTGAAGCTCAAGCGAGATTCCTTGGCTTCAGATACATCTGGTGCAGTTGGTCAAAGCTCCATGAGCGTTCTCCCTGCACATGTCCTGGCGACCCCACGCATCAAGCTTCCTTCATACAAGGAAGGCGAGCAAATCGAGCCGTACATAGCTCGTTTTGAGGACATGGCGGACATGTATCAACTGGATGACGCAGCTAAGCGGCTCCAATTTCTTAGTTTATTTGAGGGCCCTGCCCTCGATAATCTCCACAGAATTCGTGGAGACAATCTCACATATGGGATCATGAAAGCTCCACTCATTAAGGCGTATGGTCTCACAGTAGACGACGCCAAAGTTCAGTTCATGCGAACTCGTCTCCAAGACAAGGAGACAGATGTTCAGTTCCTCGATCGTCTCACTGCTTACTTAGGTGAGTGGATGGAGAAAGATGAAACTCCTTCCACGCTTGAGGGGATAATTGACCTTATGCTGCGTACACAGCTAGAAAGATCGTGGCCTGCTGAGCTCATAGCACAGCTTAAGATCTGCCATGTGAAAGATGCCAGCCAAATGGCAGAAAAGGCTGACGCATTCTTTACTGCATACGGGTATCAAACTCGTAAGCAAAACACCTGGAACAGCAGAAAAGATACTGCCAAGTCTGGGAAGCCGTCTCAGACTGAATTCCAGCACCATGGCCGTTCTCAGAGTAACGGCCAAGGTCCAAGCAAACCGCAGAAGGACCAGGGGCAAAATACACAGTAGCCTGCTTGGAAGCGGTACAACAAGCACCCCAACCAGCAACAGTTCCCCAAGCAGCAGCAGCAGCAATACAAGGACAAGCCATGTAACCCTCAGTCAGGTCAATTAGTGTATCAGAGGCAGGAGGCAAATGCAGCTTTCATTCCACGACAAGTACACGGTGGTACCATCTCTACCAGTACAGGTACTTCCCAACAGTTCACGAGTCCCCCTCCGACCATGAACTCTCCTCCACAGGTAGTCAATTCTCCACCTCAGATGGTGAGTATGACTCCTCAGACACCTAGTTCTCGGGGCGCTACGTTTGCTGCATTGGTTGTTCCGCAGTCTCATGAATGCCTGGCTGCTACCTCCTCAGACCCTTCCACCAGCATCACTGCCTTTCTTGTTCAACCAGGGTCCGTGGGAGGTGTTTCTGTAAATGTTCTGAGGGACAATGGTTCCTCAGGTTGCTCTGTTAAGCAGAGTTTAGTTCGACCTGATGAGTATACAGGTCGACAGATCCAAGTTAGACTTATTGATGGATCAGTGAGATTGTTCCCTGAGGCACGTATCCAGGTGGCGTCTTCATTTTTCACTGGCCTTACAGCTGCAGTTGTCATGCCAGAACCTTTATTTGACCTCATATTAGGCAACATATCTGGCGTCAAAAATAGTTGCGCCATAGATGTTGCTACTCAGACTTCGGGTGCTGTGGTAACACAAGCCATGGCCAAGGCTCCAAATCGCGTCACTCCGTTGACCGTCGCAATGCCGCGAAATCTGATTTGTAGTCAAGATGTTGTCCAAGAGCAACAGACTGACTCAACACTTGCCTCAGTGCGTAAGAAGCTGGAGGGTAAAGTGATTAAGTATTCACGGGGAGGACAAGCCAGGTTCCTTCGTAAGCGAGGACGGCTGTACCGTGAGTCACAGACACCTCAGGGTGAGATTCGACTGCAGTTTGTCGTTCCTGCAAAGTATCGCCGAGCAGTGTTTGAATTAGGTCATTGTTCAGCGATGGGAGGTCACATGGGTCAAAAGAAGACCTCTGACCGCATCCATGCTGACTTTATCTGGCCAAGAATGGGACGGGAAATAACGAGGCTCATACGTTCCTGCAATGTATGTCAGCGTACCACTGACCGGGGACGTGTCCGTCCTGCGCCATTGAAACCAATGCCCATAATCTCTGAACCGTTCGAGAGAGTAGCAGTTGACATAGTTGGGCCAATCTCCCCTAGGGCTAGTGATGGATCAAAGTATATCCTCACTATTGTTGATTTCAGCACACGGTGGCCTGAAGCCGTGGCCCTTAGGAATATAGAGGCCGTCACTGTTGCTGAGGCATTAATTGAAGTGTTCTGTCATGTAGGTATCCCTAAGGAGATCTTAAGCGACCAGGGTTCGCAGTTCACTTCAGCAATGATGAACGAAGTGTTCAGGTTGCTGTCCATCCGAGGCTTATGGACTACGCTGTATCATCCCATGTGTAACGGGTTGTGTGAGAGGTTCAATGGGACTCTCAAGAAGATGTTGAGGCGCATGACCGCCGAACAGCCAAAGGAATGGCCGCGGTTCATTGCTCCTCTTCTGTTTGCTTATCGAGAAGCCCCACAGCATTCATTGAAATTCTCACCTTTTGAACTGGTGTATGGAAGGTCGGTCCGTGGACCACTTCAAGTCCTTCGCAAGGTGTGGGACGATGAAGAACCTGACCCTGAAGTCAAGATCACCTACACCTATGTCTTTGATCTAGCTGACCACCTCCAGTCGACATGCGAGTTAGCTAAGGAAGAATTGATTAAGGCGCGCGAAGTTCAGAAAGCCTATTATGATAAGAAGGCAAAACTACGGAAGTTTAGTCCAGGCGATAAGTGCCTGGTGTTAATCCCCACTGCTCAGAACAAGGTGTTGGCGCAATGGAAGAGTCCATTTGATGTAGTAGAGCGCATTTCAGACCTCAACTACATAATTCAGATGGGGAATCTTCGTAAAAGGTTCCACATTAACGTGTGGAAGGCTTATCATGAGTCAGACCCCGAGGAGACTGGCCTACGAGTAGCTGACGATAGTGACCAGCTACTGGAAGAAACTGGGGCAGCCGTGGTGATCCCAGCTGATGACCATGATGATGAGCCCTTAACCGCTCAGTCCCGTCAGGAAGAGACTTTTATTTAACCCTGACTTAGCAGTAGGAGACCAAAATGCCTTAAGGTCACTGCTCTGTCAGTATGCTGATGTCTTCTCAGACCAACCTAGACTTGCAAAGGTTGCGTGTCATAAAACTGAGTTGACCAGCAATGCTCTCATAAAGGTTAAGCCATATCCGATTCCCATGCGACTACAGGACGCAGTAGACAAGGAAATTGCCGAAATGGAGACTGCAGGCATTATCGAAAAGTCCTCATCTCCTTATTGTAGTCCGATGGTAGTAGTTCACAAGAAAGATGGTGGAGTCAGGATTTGTGGTGATTATAGGAGGCTAAATGCAATCACCAAAGTGGATGCTGAGCCAATGGGTGACCATATTGCCATCTTCTCTAAGCTGGCAGGGTCACGATATTTCACGAAGCTCGATCTAGCGAAGGGATTCTTCCAGATTCTCCTTCACCCTGAGAGCCGTCAGTTCACTGCCTTTGCTACTCCTGTGGGGGTTGTACCAGTATAAAGTCCTCCCATTTGGACTTACCAATTCCCCAGCAGTATTCAATCGTGCCATGAGACAAGTGCTCCATGGTATTGTAGGAGTAGAGATGTTCGTTGACGATGTCCTCGTTCATTCCGCCACGTTCGAGGAGCACCTCAGACTCTTGGAGATTGTCTTCAGTAGACTCCAGAGTTTCAACATGACTGTGAAGCCTAGGAAATGCAAGATTGCTCACAGTGAGGTGGAGTTCCTCGGACATATTGTTGGCAACAATCACTGCAGGTGTCAGGGTGACAAGATCAGGAATGTTAGAGAAGCCCCGAGACCTGTGACCAAGAAACAGGTTAGGGCATTCCTTGGCCTAGTGGGATATTATAGGAGTTTTATCCCCAACTTTGCTCTCATTGCCCAACCGTTGTACGAGGTGCTACAGAAATATGCTCCAAACACCATTGAATGGGGAGAAGCGCAAGAGAGATCTTTTATTGCTCTTAAGAACATGTTGTGCAAGGAGCCTATCTTGCAGTTGCCTGATTCCAACAAACCTTTCATACTGCGCACTGATGCTTCACAAGATGGAGTAGGTGCCGTATTGATGCAGGAATCGGAAGGTGGAATCTTCCCCGTGGCATACCACAGCCGTAAGCTAAAACCCGCCGAGAGGAATTACAGTATTGTTGAGAAGGAACTCTTGGCTGTGGTTGATGGTGTTAAAAAATATTATTATTATCTATTTGGGGCACCATTCGCTCTGGAAACTGATCATATGCCACTCACTAGTCTTAGCACGACCAAGACGGCTAATGCAAGGTTGACACGCTGGACACTGTATTTACAGCAGTTTGACCTTGTTGTGAGATACATCAAGGGAAGTGATAACGTAGGTGCAGACCTGATGTCTTGCCTGCTAACTGCAGACTAACACGGGCAACTGTTGTATGCTGAGTTCTGTGATAGGTGTCCTCAGAGATTTGAGTAATCCAAGGACCAGCCTGGTTCCCAGTCAAAAGTGTAGACCTGACGTCTCACTTGTTGGCCCCACAGGACATAGTATGTCCAGGGCCTGTCCATACTTATATACCATAAGCTAAGGTGCTGTTCCCTCACATGCTGGCCGGCTGTGCCGCATGTTGAGCGAGGTGGACGCCAGGTTAGAGTTTTCCCTAAACTGGGTGATGGGATGTTGTTAAGGTGCTGTTCCCTCACATGCTGGCTGGCTGTGCCGCATGTCGAGTGAGGTGGATGCCAGGTTAGAGTTCCCCCTAAACTGGGTGATGGGATGTTGTTAAGGTGCTGTACCCTCACATGCTGGCCGGCTGCGCTGCATGTTGAGCAAGGTACATGCCAGGTTAGAGCTTCCCCGCTAAGAACCCTTATGACTACGTTCCTAGTTAATAATGTATCTAATAAATTAATGGCGACCTCGAATGCACAAAGCTTAGGCTGTCACTCGTATTTTTCAGCTAGAGCGTACCTTTCATAGCATGTACTGACTGCTAGGCAGAGAGAATAATTGTAACGTAATAAGAATTTTTGTCTCATTGACACTTTTGATGCTCCATCTTAATTGATTTTGCAGGTACAGCAATGGGTGTAGCAGTTTTGCTGTGCGGGCGAGCTGATTGTCTGCCGCACGCTGCCGCCTCTTCTCCTCTGCCTTCGTCATCGCCATATTATTATTTACTGTGTCATTTTACACGTAGGTACAGTTACACTACAACTGTCACACCTACACCGTGTATTACATACACCACGCTACACAACAATTAGTTGTCAGTGTAAATGTAGCGACTTTTCGCTCAGTTTGACCTGAGTTTTCACCATCGTCACGGAGTTTTTCCCTCAAGCTTGCTTCTATTAACGTAAATACGAGGTTTTTTCGCTCACTAGCGACTGCGACTTTCTCCTGTAGCAGGATAGCACACACACCACAGTGTGAATCTTGTGTGACTGAGCTAGGATTTATATGTATGCATATTGAAATCTTTTTTCTGAAGGAAAAAAGATTTGATTTTCATGGGGTGTAATGTCAAGAGTCAGCTAGTGACATTGGCTTTTGTGGGAAACCGCGTACTTAAGTGGAATCCCAGTTTATCGTTCAGTTAACCGCTCATTTGGACGGAAGCTTTGTCAAATCAGTTTTTCATTGTCATACGTGATTGTCTTTGTGTGAGACATTAGCGCTTCTGCTGAGTGATTTGTTTTGGGCGCGTTTCGCTCACTCGACCGTTAAAAAATGCGGCCTAGTGCTCCGCTTTTCTTTCCCACGACTTAGTCAAGTGTCTGTTGTGACGGAGAGAGGTACTGTGCTCCAGAAGTGAGAGAGAGAGAGGTCAGCCAGAGCCCAGACTCTACTACTGTAGACTACAGTTCTCCAGTGCTCCCACCCTTCTTTGGGTGATACACCACATTCATTGACCAGTATTTCCTTTTTGTATTTTCCTAGGTTTAAGAGTTTAGTTAAGTGAGCTGTTTCCTTACATGCTGGCCGGCTGCGCCGCATGTTGTGTTCTTTTCTAGGCGTAAGAATTTAGCTCTTGCGTGAGTGAGTGAGTGCGATCTCATTAATTTGATTTTGAATTGTAACATTAAATTTATTTTGTAATCAATAAATTTAACAGTTCTTTTTCTTGAGCTTAATGTAATGTAAACTCTTGTTTCATTTCTCCGCAATTAAGCTTATATCTCATAGCTCCTAGCTTGCATAAACGTTTGCCATTCATAACTGGTACTTAGGCCAGTCTTGTTGTATTAAGCTTAAAATCCGTTGTGCCTCCTAGGAGTTAAGCATCAGCAAGAACCTGATATTATTATTAGTATTAGTTATTTATTGTCAGGGGTGAAGTAACTTTCTCCAGAGGCTAACAGTACTAGTAATCAGCATTTGTGAGTAATTAGTCTCTGCTGTGTGAAAAAGTTTATAAATTCTCGTTCTTAGAGAATCGTGTGAAGCAAGTCAGCGTAAAGTAATCGTTGCTTGATTTAGCAAGACAATCATTGTCCCTGCTCTTCAATATTATTGAACATTATTATCAATTAAATAATATTTAGCATTTATTTATAAAAAAAAAAAAAACGTGACACCAATACTCTCTTTAGACACAAAATGATCCACAGGTACTATGGTGAGTGATGAGAAGGGTGGGTGCCGAACAGAATGAACGGAAGGCAGTGATTGATTATGTGTCTGTGGATGATAGAATGAGAAGTATAATGGATGCAGGAGCATGCAGAGGTTGAGGGAGTGGACTTTCCAACCACCACATGGTGCTGGTGAAAGTCAGTATTCAAATGAAATGGAGGAGTATGAGACGGGAAGGACAGGTGGAAGTAGTCCATACAAGGAGGGTAGAAAGGTTGCAAGGTGATGGAAAAATAGGCAGAGTATAAGAGAGGAGTGGAGGAGAGATTGGGTAAATACAGTATAATTTGGAGCAGATGGGGGGCCTGGAAGGTATGTGTAAGATTTTCGCAAAAGAAATCTGTGCAGCTTGTGAGGTGGTGTGTGGGGTGAAGAGAGTATGAGAGAGGGTGCAAAGAACAGCATGGTGAAATGAAGAGGTGAGACAGGCTGCGGCGCTAAAGAAGAATGCATATAGTGAGTGCATGAGGAACAGGGGCGTGAAGGAAATTGAGAGACAGAAGAGAGAGTTATATGTATTGAAGAAGAGAGAGGTGAAAACATTAAGGGAGGGAAAGAAAACAGTGGATGATGAATTTGGAAGGGATTTAAGTGCAAAATGGAGGGAAATAACCCGCCGCATGCTGGCTATTTGTAGCCCTATGGGTCAACCCAGTGCCAGCCATTTTTTTACCTTTTTTCACAAAGATGATAGATTTTGATATGGAGACAACGCATTTCGCCATTAAAATGCTCATCGAGGCTCGGAAATGGGTTTTATTGAGTCCTGCAGACTCGTGTACAGGTATAGCCACTCTCTCATGCTCACCACGTACGTGAGAGAAAGCCTTTTACTGTGTAAGGT
Organism: Coenobita brevimanus; assembly: GCF_032717465.1. Lineage (NCBI taxonomy): Eukaryota > Metazoa > Arthropoda > Malacostraca > Decapoda > Coenobitidae > Coenobita > Coenobita brevimanus. Next base: position 27,367,533 of record NC_137003.1, read on the forward strand.
ATATTCAGGTATTTATGATGGGAAGGTATAGCAATGTTCAGTACATTTTTCTAATTACTTATTACTTCGGCATCTATCACAATTTGTGTGTCTTTCTCACTGTAAATGCATTATCTTACACTTGAAGACAGGTACAACCTGACTTCATTACATACAGTCCTGGCACTTACAAGAAAGTATTTACAACTTGTCTTCACTATATTGTCCTTACACTTACAAGAAAATATTTACAACTTACACTTGCACGAAAATATTTACAGAATGCCTTCACTATGTACAGCACTGGGTGAGGCACACAGGCAGAGTGAGGCAGAGCGAGTGTGAGGGGAGGAGCGAGTGAGTGTATAGCCTTGATAGCCTGGGGGATGGTAGAGGAACAGTTACCATACATGCCTGCCAATTTTTACCCACGAATCTTGAAAAATGCAGTCACAGTGAATTTATTTATTGTAAACCATTTTAAAATGGCACTGGCACTGGCTGAGGAATTATGTCAGACCATTTTAAAACGGCACTGGCATGCGGCGGGTTAAAGAAAATATTATGGAAAGAGGTAAAGAGAGAGTTAAATGGGGTGACAAGGAAGTAAGTAGAGTGAAAGGTAAAAATGGTAGATTGCTAGTGGAGAAAGGAGAAACTGTGAGCAGATGGAGAGAACAATTTAAGGAATTGTTGAGCGTAGTGAATAAACGTAATGTGAGTGTAAGTGGTTGGAGAATGGCTGGAAGAAGAAGGGAGATGAGAAGAGAGGAAGAAATCAATAGGATGGAAGTAGCGGAAGTAATGAAGAAAGTCAAAATGTGAGAGCCCCAGGAATTGATGGAGTGTGTGGTGAAATGCTGAAGCATAGGGGAAAAATAGTAGTAGAATGGGTATGGAAGATGTGCAGATTGACTTGGGAGGAAAGTAGAGTCGTGGAGGATTGGAAGTGGGGTACAATTATTCCCCTGAACTAAGAAAAATTGGAATAAAAAGTGTGGTAATCTTAGGTGCATTTGCATTCTTAGTGTAACAGGAAATGTATATGGTAGGATACTAACTGACCAAATGAGGATAATAGGAGAGTAATTAGTTGGAGATGAACAAAGAGGATTTAGGATGGGAATAGGTTACGTAGATCAAATATTAATTATTAGGTTTTTAGTGGAAAAGTTTCTAGTGAAGAGATAAAAGTTGTGCAGCCTCCATGGATTTGGAGAAAGTATATGACAGGGTGGATGGACAAGGAATGTGGAAAGGATTGAGAGTATATGGAGTAATGGGAAGTTGTTAAATGCCGTGAAGGGTATGTATGAGGGGCCTAAGGCTACCGTGCATGGGGATTGTGAACTGAGTGAATTTATTCATTTGGATATTAGATTGAAATATGGATGTGTCATGTCCCCATGGTTGTTCAGTCTGCATATGGATGGAATTATAAAAGAACTACAAAGTAGGGCAATGGATGCTGAAGCGACCCTAATGAGAGAGGGTTGTGTCTGGAAACTCCCTACACTGTTTTTTGCAGATGGTACTCTATTGTTAAGTGAAGACGAAGGCGACCTGCAAGGCTTGGTGAATGAGTTTGGGAGATTGTGTATGACACGGAATCTAAATGTGAATGCAGGGAAAAGTAAAGTTATGGTCTTCGAGAGAAATGGAGCCACTGAATGTACAGTGAGGCTGGGTGAGGAGGAAATGGAAAATGTGAGTACGTTTAAGTATTTGGACAATGAGTAAGGATGGAAGTTTAAAGGGTGAAGTGCTTGAAAGGGTTCAACAAGGAAGAAAGGCTGTTGGTTCTTTGAAAGCAGTGATATGGAACAGGGAAGTGAGCATAGAAATAAAGCGTCATCGCATTACAATATTGTGATACCAACCCTAACTTATGGAAGTGAAGCTTGGACCTTGTTGGAAGGATACAAGTCAAGAGTGAGAGTAGTGGAGATGAGTTGAGAGGAGCATGTGGAGCTGCGTGAAGAGACAGACTGACAAAGGAGGAAGTGAAAGAGCATTGTTGTGTGCATGTGGATGTGACAGAAGGCGTTAGGAGAAATATATTGAGGTGGTTTGGCCATATGGAGAGGATGGAGCGTGAGAGACTGACGAGGAAAGTGTATGCGAGTTGGGTGGAGGGGGGTAGAGGGATGGGGAGGGTGAGGATGAGATGAAGGGATGGAGCAGAAAGGCATAGGAAAGACGGGTGTGTGAGCTGGGAGCAGTGCAGTGAAATGGCTTTGGACAGGGCGAATTGGAGGCGATTTTTTTGGCGGCCACCCTTTACGGGAGTGAGGTGTCTGCCAATAGATAGGTAGATAAACAGACTCTCAGTTCTGTCACTGCACGCATGTTCAGTACTTATTATCTCACTATTTCTTCTTTCTCCTTTCACCTCAGCATTTCACTTGAAATCACCTGGTTTCTCAACAACCATCACTAAACTTTTATCTCCATATAGTTTTGTGCACTGCGCACACACAGCGACAAAACTCTGCATCATTATTCCAAACTCTTGTACGCTATTTTTAAGCAGCACTGTGTTATCTGTATACATCCATTATGAAATCCTTCATCCTTCACCGTTGATTACGAACGTCATGCCTCTCTGCTTTATTACCGTTGACTATATATATATATATATATATATATATATATATATATATATATATATATATATATATATATATATTTATATATATATATATATATATATATATATATATATATATATATATATATATATATATATATATATATAATTCATCGCCTTGGGGACAACACACTACCTAGTCTCCTGCCAATACTGAGCTTGAACTATTCACGTAGATGTTCACTTACCCTTACACACGTTTCACTACATTTGTCAAAGCACTTAACAGCACTCACCTTTTTACCTTGTACACCATACAAACGAGGAGCATTCCTCAGTCCTTCTCTATTTACCATGCCTTATACATTTTTCAGATCCATAAATGCCATAAATACATTACAATTCTTCTTAAAAGCCTTCTTCACCTTCTGTATCGTTGTAAATATATCACGCATCTTCTACCATTCCTAGAACCACCCTATTCGTCACCAGTCAGGCATTCTGGTGCACTATTGTTCTTACTTTCTCCGTGATTCTTTGATAATTCTTTAATATACCTGTCTTACAGCACTCAAGACACCACGATAATATTTGCACTCTTTTCGCTCGCCTTTGGTCTCGCACAGGGTTTATTATTATTATTTTTTTTTTTACTCTACTCGTACAGTTTCACTTGTCCATCACTATTTCCTACAAATATAAAACACTTCCTTGGGGCTCAGATACGAGTAAATATGTGTGTGTGGATAAGCAAATTGGGAATGTGACGTCCTGTCTCGGCTACCTTACTTTCTTTGGGGGAAGCAGCCAAGGTATATAGATATATAGAAAAAAAAAATCATTTCACTCTCTCCATTACACTTATTTATCTCCGAACACATCTCATCAACTTCTGTTGCTTTCCCATTCTTCAGCCACAACATAGGATTCTACACTTTTCTTCCAGTTCAGGTTTACAGAAATTACATTTCTTCCCCACACACACACACACACACACACACACACACACACGGCTAGTGGTATATATATATATATATATATATATATATATATATATATATATATATCTATATATATATATATATATATATATATATATATATATAAATTTCATAACCCATTCATTAATATAATGTGTGAAACTTCATACATACATACATACATATATATATTGTTACATAGCCTATGATTTCATCATCCTTTGTGTAATTCTAACGTACAGTATGCTGCATGTTTGATCACGAGCGTGTTCTACCTCACTCCCCCCTTCTACCCTTATCGTAGAGTAAGTCGTTCTTTCTGTTGTTCAGAGCAGGATTGTCAACTCTTTGTCCCCTATGGCTTCATTTGCGCGTCCTTCTTACAAGTTGTATCAAGCTCTGCTGGCCCCTATATAATGAGCTCAGTCTCTACATTAATTGCCACTTATATCTACTCCTCATTTTGTTTACATCTCTGTCCTCCCCTGTACAGTTATTATTTTTGTGAGTGCTCAGGAAGTCTCCAACCATCTAGCAGCTGTGTAATTTGAGTATACGTGTTGTTGCATTTTTTCCTTGTACTGTGTAGCATGGGGTGTTGATTTGTGGGCCTAGTGAGGCTTTTGTGATTCATGTGTTTTTATGTCAGTCATTTTTTGATAATATTTTGTATCTGTAATAATATATCTTGCATTCACTGAGTATTATCTGGTTTTCTCATTTTTATCAGGGCTGACTTAGATAAATTTACTCTTGCTAATTTCGTGTTAATAGAGGCTATTGCAGTTAACCATATATTTAACCTTTTTTTTTGCCATTACATTATCCTTATGAGTCCTGAATGTTTTGTTGTTAGTTTGAGCATTAAACTTTAACTTGTAATTTTACCTAACTCTTTTGTTTTGAACCTGGAACTTTACGGGACAGTAGTGATTTTTAGTATTCTCATTTAAAGAGTACATTATCTTTCTCTGTTCCGTAACATAAATTTGGCGACCTCTTATCAGGATATTATCATAAGGATATTGCTTGATATTTTGTGACTGTGATTTATTCATGATGTCTACTATTACTACACTTGATGAAGCCAAAGATTTTTTGTCAAATGTGCAAACAGTGTGTGATGTATAAAGCAGAACAAAGAATGAACTTAAGCTTGTTGCTCAACAATTGGGAATTGCAGTTCACTCTCATCGTTCTAAAGATCAAATTGTTGGCATGATTAATTAAAGCTTGTTTAATGTAACTCCTCCAAATGAGCAAACGCAGATTGAAATAGCTAAGTTACAGCTAGCTCTGCAGGAGGCTCGTGCTAAGGAGGCTGAATTTCAGGCAAATGCTAAGGAGGCGGAGTCTCAGGCTCGTACTAAGGAGGCCGAATTTCAGGCAAATGCTCGTATTCAGGAGGCACAGGTACAGGCTCAGGCACAAATTGAACTTGCTAGGATTCAGGCAGACCATGAGTATCGCATGAAACAAGGTGGAACTGGATCATCTAGCTCTGATGATTTTGATGTGGCTAAAAATGTTAAACTTGTCCCTCCTTTTAATGAATCTGATTTAACAAAGTATTTTCAGTTGTTTGAGAGGGTAGCTACAGGTTTTAATTGGCCCAAGGAGTATTGGCCAGTACTCCTTCAAACTGTTCTCACCGGTAAAGCTCAAGTAACTCATGCATCTTTGCCTCAGAATCAATCTGATAATTATGTAGTTAAGAGCTTGATTCTTAAGGCCTATGAGCTTGTTCCTGAAGTCTATAGAGTAAAATTTAGGACAACTTATAAGCAAGATAAGCAATCCCATGTTGAGTATGCAAAAATCAAAGAAGATCTGTTAGAGCAGTGGTTAAATTCTAAGAATGTGGATTCTGTTTTTGACAAATTTAAGCAGATGATTTTGCTGGAGGACTTCAAAAGGTGTATTGATAAAGATGTAAGCCTATATCTTGATGAGAAAAGAATAGATAATTTGTCTGATGCTGCAGTTTTAGCTGATGAATATGTTCTCACTCACAAGAGATATTCTAGAGAAAAAGGGAAAGCTGAGAGTAAGTACGTTGCCTCTACTCAGAGTACAGGTAACAGGAAAGAGAATGAAGATGATGTTTCTCAGGAAGTAAATACCAGCTTCACCTCTAGATTTCAGAAAAGTAAATGTACTTATTGTAGTAAGCTTGGTCATACTACGGAGAAATATTTCAGGAGACAGCGTGATGTGAACAAAAGGGAGTCTTTAAATATTCAGTCAATTGGTCTAGTGTCCACTCTTGAGAGTTCCCAGAATTCTTTAACTGAGTTAACTGAACCTGCTTTGAGGGGTAAATTAAATCCTCATGATGAAGCTCCTCTTTTGAGCAGTAACGTGGGTGACACTCTCAAGAGTTCATGTGCTAATTTCCTGTCTGATGGTTTTGTCAGTCCTCTGGACAGTAATGACAGGAAATCAGTTAAAATATACCGTGATACAGGTGCCTGCCAATCCCTTATGCTGACCAGTGTTCTAGGCTCTAATGTTAATTCCTCTGATGAAACTGTAATCTTACAAGGTGTAGGGAATAATTACTTCTCTGTCCCTCTGTGCAGAGTGAATTTAGAGTCTGGTTTTGTTAATGGTTCCGTCATGGTTGGGTTGGTTGAGACACTCCCAATGTCAGGTGTAACTTTCTTACTTGGAAATGATATTGGTGGAAGTCAAGTGTGTCCAGCTCCTCAGTTCTCTAGTGAGCCAGTGGCTGCGGCCCAGGATTGTGATGTCCCTGATGTGTTCTCTGCATGTGCTGTCACTAGGGCTAAGTCTAAAGTTACTGGTGACTTAGAGGATAATGATGATGATGTTATCCTAGCTGACACTTTTCTTGCTAATTTGGACCACTCACCAGATGAGGCAGTACCCCGTAGTGTTGATAATTTGTCTCGTCAAGAGTTGGTTGAGTTGCAGGTTGCTGACCCTGAGTTGAAAGGTCTAGCTAACTCTGCTTGCAGTGACGAAGAGTCAGCCGGTGCTTCTACTTGTTATTATATAAAGTCAGGAGTACTTATGAGGAAGTGGAGACCCCCAACAGCATCAGCCGACTGTGAATGGGAGGTTGTTCATCAAGTTGTCATCCCTCGTGTTTGTAGGCAGGATATCATTAGAGTGGCTCATGATTCCAGTTTGGCAGGACACCTCGGAGTGAGGAAGACTGTGGCACGCATTTTGAGACACTTCTACTGGCCAGGTATCTTCAGGGATGTTTCCTGGTATTGTAAGTCTTGTCACACCTGTCAAGTTGTGGTGAAGTGTAATCAGACCGAAAAGGTTGCACCTCTAGTTCCCATTCCTCCTTTTGAGGCGCCATTCACCCGTGTGTTGGTGGATATTGTGGTCCCTCTTCCTAAGACTTCTTCAGGATTTTCTTATGTGTTGACCCTGATTGATATGGCTACTCGTTATCCTGAAGCCATTCCACTTAGAAATATCTCAGCAAAGAACGTGGTTAAGGAAATGCTAGGGTTCTTCACAAAGTTTGGTCTGCCCAAGGAGGTACAGTCAGACCAGGGAAGTAATTTCATGTCAAATGTTTTCAAGCAGTCTCTGAAAGAGTTGGGCATCACCCAGATCACGTCTTCAGCTTACCATCCCCAGACCCAAGGAGCGTTGGAGAGATATCATCAAACACTCAAATCGATGCTTAAGAAATACTGTTTGGAACATCAGAAAGACTGGGATAAAGGTCTTCCATTCGTTGTATTTGCCGCAAGAGAATCTCCAAATGAATCACTGGGCTTCTCACCCTTTGAACTACTGTTTGGCCATGAAGTAAGAGGACCCCTTAAGCTACTCAAGGAATGCTGGCTGTCGGAGGAAGATGACGTCAACCTGCTGGAGTATGTGATGAAGTTCAAAGAACGGCTGTCCACTGCTTTACAGCTGGCGAGAGAGAATTTAGGAGCTGCTCAGGAGAAGATGAAGACTTGGTATGATAAGAAGTCCAGGTTACGCCACTTTCAGCCAGGAGATCAGGTTTTGATTCTGTTACCAGTGCATGGGCAACCTCTTCAAGCCAAGTTTAGTGGTCCTTATTTCGTGGAGAAGAAACTCAGTGATGTCAACTATGTCATCGCCACACCAGATCGTAGAAAGAACAAGCAACTTTGTCACATCAACATGATAAAGTTATATCACAGGCGGGATGAAAATAACCCAGTCTGCACTGTAGCTGTTCCACCCGACTCTGCAAGTGAAGCTCTCCCATGCAGCATGAGCCTGAGTGATAGTTTGGGGAAGAATCCTGATATCATGAATGATCTCCAGACTAAGCTTTTTCATCTAGCTCCCGAGGAAAGGCAGGAGTTTTCAGCATTACTGCAGGAGTACCCGCAAGTGTTCCGTGCCACTCCAGGAAGAACCACTGTGTTGATGCATGATGTCGATGTTGGAGACGCAAATGTCATAAAAGACTTTGTGGTTCCTTTGTGGTTGAGTTATATATATATTAGACTTGTGGACGAGAGGGTTTTATATCTCGGAGTAGCTTGTAGTAGATTATCTTCTTTCCCATTTGTCATGTAGTGACAGGAGAGGTAAAGAATAGTATGGGACTATTTTTATTTGTCTTGGAAATATTAACAAGTCTCTCACACAGAGCGGAGTATAGAGTCCAGTCCCGCTAGCTATCTCTCTGTCTCGCTCTCTCTGTCTCTCTCTCTCAAGTTGCCAAGCCCTTCTCCTTGCGACCTGCCTCTTGTATGGCTTGTCTCCTTCTCGACCTGCCTGTTCTGTGGCTAACCTCCTTCTGAGCTCTCTTTCCTAAATTCTGGTGAAACAGAAGATGTATCACGTGTGTTCCCTGTGATGGAAAGTTCTAGAAGTCTGTGTGTGAGTATGTGTGTGTATGGTCACTAGGCGCTGTCGTGTGCCTATCAAGCATTCCTTGAGTTAAGAGTGTGTAAGCATGTTTAGCATTGCTCGATTCTCGCAGACACAATACCTTCTCAACATCTGACTCCCTGCTTCTATCTGTCTCTCTATCTATCTAGTTATCTATCTATCTATTATGATTTGCAATTATAATATGGAGTCCCAACATACTGCTCGGCCGCGCGAGAATGGCGTACCATCGACAGTTAATAGTCATAACATATTAATACATAATATATACACATTATAATGAACTTATAAGCTAATTAAGTGAAATACATAATATTGTAAAAGTAACATAATTGTATGAATATTGTATATAATATTCATAGTAAATAGTGATTACTCAGTAATATTACATTTTAAACAATTTGTATACATATTTGAATAAATGCATTAAAGTAAATTATTGAACTGTAATACAGTATGTACTTGGGTTATTGTAGTGAAATGCATAACTGTGTTGGCCTTAAAACTGTAGTTACATTTTGTTAATGCAACTGTTACATAAGTGTCTTGGCCTTATAATTGTAGTTAAAGTTACATAAAAGTTACATCTTGTTAATGCAACTGTTAATTGGCAAAGTGTAACATAATGCAATCGTTTGTCGTTACATAATTGTTACATATCGTTTGTAGTTACATAATTGTAGTTAAAGTTACATAAAAGTTACATCTTGTTAATGTAACTGTTACATAAATGGTATATATTGTTTGTAGTTACATAATTGTAGCAAGTGTAACATAATGCAATCGTTTGTCGTTACATAATTGTTACATATCGTTTGTAGTTACATAATTGTAATAATTGTAACATAATGCAATCGTTTGTCGTTACATAATTATAATATGGAGTTACATAATTGTTACATATCGTTTGTGGTTACATAATTGTAGCAAGTGTAACATAATGCAATCGTTTGTAGTTACATAATTGTTATAATTGCAGTCCTAACATATGCTGCGGTCGATGATAGTGATGATGTGTCATGCCACTTGCTTGTGGAGACAACAATTTGCTTTTTTTGTTTGTAGTTTATGTGGTATTTTGGCATATGAAGTAACACTAACAGTTATTTTCATTTGTTTGTTATGTGATCTTACTCTATTTCTCTTTTTTCTTGCTTACTTTTTCTTTCTTTCTTTCTTTTTTTTTTTGTATGTATTGATTTTCTATAGTTTGTTTTTCTTCGCTTGTGTACGCTTTTTCCATGTTGTTCATGGTTGCATAATTACTGGCTAATTTCCTTGGGATACTTTTTTTTAAAGTTTAGTTTATATTGCACAGAGATTATAAAATGATGTTATATAGTCCCATATTTTGTTATTTTATATGAAAAATATATACACGATATACAGTATTAACTATATACACTGACTTGTTGTTCACTTGTACCTATCGTGGGTAATATGTGTGTCAGCAATGTGTGGAAATCATTGTCTTCACGATTGTGTTGAAGATGTTCACTCTTGCTAACGTCATTTGTGTTGGCCATTTTTTTTTTTTTTTTACCTTGTAACTTAATTTATATGTTTCCACTAGGTAGCTTTAATTAATAAATGTTTAACACAGTTCTCTTAATCGCTCACTGAGTAACTGTGATGGTATATTTTCTTTATCACTTTGTAGATGTAATAATGTACAGTATAGTTGTATGTATGAAACACGTATTTTACGTAGGTATAAATGGTAACACTCGTTGGTAGTAAATAAATGTTATAATAAATGAATGAATATATACAGTGTAGAATATTTATTGTTGGTGATTATTTAGTGTTTGAGTTATGCAGATAACTGAAGTAAGTATGTGTATTTAAGTTGTAACTATACAGCACGTTTTATATGTTTGTGCAGAAGCTTATTGTCTATCACTGTGTATTGTAACTCACTAATTTTTACCGTGGTGGGAATGGTGTGAGTGGTGGTGCAAGTGGTGAGTTGACTGACGTGGCGTCTTTTCAGCAAGCACGCATGATGACCTCAACTTCCCACACTGGTAACTGTGGTGAGTGAATGAGTAGCGATGAGTAACTTGAGTGAAGATGAGTGAGTAAGATGAGTTATGAGTCGTGTCTCACTCTTCATTTGTTTGTTCCGTTTTTCTATGTCGATGTTTTCTCAGTCCTTTTCTCTAGTGATTTACTCGTTGTGGGATGAAGACTGCCGCTACTTGTAGGTGCGTGTAGAAGATTATACAGACGACATAGAGTTGTTAATTGTAGTTGATTGTAGATGGTTGTAGTTCGCTGATTCGTCGTAGAAATTGCAAGATCGTATCAATATCCTGTTAAACTACTTGCAAGGCGTCGTGTGATCACTTCTAAATCAGCGTGATGATCGTGGAGACGGAGGGGGCTGGTTGGAGAGAATACTGTCAGGAGCTGGTTGTAAGTTGTTGGTTGTGAGAGGTATTTTTTTATTTTCAATCTTGATATTTTGTAGGAATTCACTGTTGATTCGTAGACGAGGTTCGTATACGTTCGCTGCTACCAAATGTCATAAAGACTTTGTATTTACTTGTAGTGTAGTTTTCTTTATATTAGACTTGTGGACGAGTGGTTTTTATATATTGGAGTAGCTTGTAGTAGATAATCTTCTTTCCCATTTGTCATGTAGTGACAGGAGAGGTAAAGAATAGTATGGGACTATTTTTATTTGTCTTGGAAATATTAACAAGTCTCTCACACAGAGCGGAGTATAGAGTCCAGTCCCGCTAGCTATCTCTCTGTCTCTCTCTCTCTGTCTCTCTCTCTCAAGTTGCCAAGCCCTTCTCCCTGCGACCTGCCTCTTGTATGGCTTGTCTCCTTCTCGACCTGCCTGTTCTGTGGCTAACCTCCTTCTGAGCTCTCTTTCCTAAATTCTGGTGAAACAGAAGATGTATCACGTGTGTTCCCTGTGATGGAAAGTTCTAGAAGTCTGTGTGTGAGTATGTGTGTATGTGTGTGTATGGTCACTAGGCGCTGTCGTGTGCCTATCAAGCATTCCTTGAGTTAAGAGTGTGTAAGCATGTTTAGCATTGCTCGATTCCCGCAGACACAATACCTTCTCAACATCTGACTCCCTGCTTCTATCTGTCTCTCTATCTATCTATTTATCTATCTATCTATTATGATTTGCAATTATAATATGGAGTCCCAACACAAAGCCAATTAAATTGCCTCCTTACCGTGTGAACCCAGTGAAAGTTCCTCTCATCGAGAAGGAGCTTGGCTACCTGTTGGACCACAAGATGATTGAGCCCTGTCAGAGCGAGTGGAGTTCTCCTGTCACTCTAGTCCCTAAGCCAGGTGGGTCACAGCGGCTTTGCATCAACTACAGACGTGTTAATCAGATAACCAAAACAGACACTTGCCCTCTCCCTCGTGTGGAAGATTGCATAGACAAGATCGGAAAGGCTAGGTACATAAGTAAGTTTGATTTGTTAAAGGGATACTGGCAAGTACCTATGACTGAACGTGCTAGGGAGATCTCATGTTCTGTAACACTAGGAAAGACTTTTGCATGTTCTGTAATGCCATATGGTATGATGAATGCACCAGCCACATTTCAGAAGCTCATGAATGTTGTAACAGAGGGTTTGGCAGGGTGTGTTGTTTATATTGATGATGTATTAATCTTCAGTGACAACTGGAAAGATCACCTATGCCATGTCAGTAAATTTCTTGAGCGTTTGGTTCAGGCTAATCTTGTAGCTAATTTATCAAAGTGTGAGTTTGGTCAAGCTAAAGTTCAGTACCTTGGGTACGTAATTGGTGATGGACATGTTGCACCACGAGCAGCTAAGGTTCAGGTTATAAGTGATCTTCCCAGACCTAAAAGTAGGAAAGAGCTACAAAGATTTTTGGGAATGGTAGGTTATTACAGGAGATTTGTTCCTAACTTTTCAATTCTTGTATCACCGCTTACAGACCTACTGAAAAAGGGAGTTAAATTTGTCTGGACCGACAACTGCGAATCCTCTTTCAGCAAACTTAAAGCTATCCTATTAAGTCAGCCAGTGCTCGCTACTCCAAATTTTGCTAAGCCTTTTAAGATGGCTGTTGATGCAAGTGATACAGGGCTGGGGCTGTTTTGCTGCAAGAGGATGATCAGGGTATTGAACACCCTGTATCTTATTACAGTAAGAAGTTCATTCCACCTCAAAAGAACTACTCAACTATTGAGAAAGAGCTTTTGGCCTTGATTTTGGGTTTACAGCATTTTTCATTTTATTTGTGTTCTGGTTTTGACCCCATAGTCATTCATACCGATCATAACCCACTGAAATTCCTTAGCAAGTTTAAAGATAAAAATCAGAGATTGACAAGATGGAGTCTACTTCTTCAGGAGTATTCATTAGACATACAACATGTCAAGGGGAAAGAAAATGTTATTGCAGATTGCTTATCTAGACTTTAGACAGATTGTTTTATAGTTATAAGAAATTTCCTTTGTAAATTTCTTTTTCTTTGTGGGGAGGTGTTACATAGCCTATGATTTCATCATCCTTTGTGTAATTCTAACATACAGTATGCTGCATGTTTGATCACGAGCGTGTTCTACCTTACTCCCCCTTTCTACCCTTATCGTAGAGTAAGTCGTTCTTTCTATTGTTCAGAGCGGGATTGTCAACTCTTTGTTCCCTATGACTTCATATGCGCGTCCTTCTTACAAGTTGTATCAAGCTCTGCCGGCCCCTGTATAATGAGCTCAGTCTCTACATTAATTGCCACTTAGATCTACTCCTCATTTTGTTTACATCTTTGTCCTCCCCTGTACAGTTATTATTTTTGTGAGTGCTCAGGAAGTCTCCAACCATCTAGCAGCTGTGTAATTTGAGTATACGTGTTGTTGCATTTTTTCCTTGTACTGTGTAGCATGGGGTGTTGATTTGTGGTCTTAGTGAGGTTTTTGTGATTCATGTGTTTTTATGTCAGTCATTTTTTGATAATATTTTGTATCTGTAATAATATATCTTGCATTCACTGAGTATTATCTGGTTTTCTCATTTTATCAGGGCTGACTTAGATAAATTTACTCTTGCTAATTTCGTGTTAATAGAGGCTATTGCAGTTAACCATATATTTAACCTTTTTTTTGCCATTACATTATCCTTATGAGTCCTGAATGTTTTGTTGTTAGTTTGAGCATTAAACTTTAACTTGTAATTTTACCTAACTTTTTTGTTTTGAACCTGGAACTTTACGGGACAGTAGTGATTTTTAGTATTATCACTTAAAGTGTACATTATCTTTCTCTGTTCCGTAACTATATATATATATATATATATATATATATATATATATATATATATATATATATATATATATATATATATATATACACAGTATATATATATATATACATACTTCTCACGTTGTTCATCATATAAACTGTTTCAGTGTTATATGCGGGGCATATCTTACAGTGACTGCCCGTCTGCCACTCACTAACGATTATCAGACTCTTAGTTTTTCGCTCCCGCAGATTTTTGCTGCTTTAATGAAGCCACACCGCACCACACTCCATCCCAACCCACCTGACACTGTACCAACAAACTCAGTGTACCTCACGACACCAACCACACACCCTACCAAAAGAATTACCTCACCCTACCACAGCAATCACACTACAGGTATACCAACAGAATCACCACATCTCACCACACTACGGCTTACTTTATACCAAGAAAATTACTATACCACACCATATCCCACCACATCACACCAGGGACATATGCTGAAATACCCTTTATTGTCCCGAATCTATGACTTTTGTAGCTGTTACCATTCTGACGAAGTTTTACAATCCACGGTATCTTATTCTTACTCACTCTAAGGCAGTGCTTAAAAGCTTAGGATGATACAAATTCTTCAGAGGCAGATCCTCTTTCCAAACGTTAGAATTTACTGACCATGTCACAGATGTGGTGGCAGGAATAACAGTAGCAGTGTATGCTAATGAAGGAGTTCAGCAGGAACAGCACCAAACACAATACGAAGCTTTACTACCTGTCCGCGTTAATTGCTCAATAACTCAAAAACTGTATTATGAGATCCTTCTCTGCATCATGTGTAAAGAAACTGTAATTTTGACCTGTATCCTTTATCAGCCACCTATCGTCTTCGAAAGTACTGAGAGGAAATGAAGCAAATTGGGATAAATAACTAGCATATAGAGTAAGCTTCCATTGCTCACATACGAACCATATTTCGTGCTATGTTCTGTGTCTCTCAGCGACTTTATTTTTCTTATGATCAAAGAAATGTGTCAGCGAAATTCGTCACATCCCCAAAAGAAAAAGTGCAAACTTGTTCATTTGGAGGTGACTGGAGGCAATATTTTAAATCCAGGATCTGCATCTGTTCATCGCCTTTTCACTTAGCATCAGAAATTTCATCACTGACATAGACTACTTTCGAATATCAAAGTATGAGACATGCAAAAGCCAATACACCTTTAGAGAGTAAAAATGTAAAAAGTTCATTCATCCTTTAATCCGCCGAGTGCCGGAGCCATACATGTACGGTGGTGCTTATATCTGCGGACAGTGCCGGAGCTGTACATGTACAGTCACGCGTACTAATTTCTGCTCAGGGGTTACCCCTTCCTTCCCCCCTCTACCCTGGACAGAGGGAAGGGGGGAATCGCGAACAAGTCTACCCCGCCTTCTGCCCCCAACTCCCCCACCCTCCACCTCCAGCTGCCAGTTACTGATTAGACGCAAATTTTCTCATGTCCTGTAAACATGACTAAACTGTCGTCGCACACGCTTTCAACGGCCAAGATTTGGACTATATTTTTAGAATAAATTATTACCGTATTAAACAGCATTCTCAAATTGAAAATATTCACCATCATTATAATCCAGTGTCGTCCGCTGCACAATTCTGGGTTCCAGTGCTTACCTTTTCACTTCCCCCAGCTCTCTCTCTCTCTCTCTCTCTCTGAATTTACTTTTCCCACTCACTTTCTTTTTAAATTTATATAACTTTCTCTTTGCTTCTCTCCCTCTCCCCCTTCTCTCTCGTTCTTTGTCTTAAGTCTTCCCCGCCGCTCCCCCTCCCCTCACCTTAGGCCTGATCAGCAGTCAGTTATACCGTCACCGCTCCTTCGTATATCGTGTGCAGGCAACATTTATCACACACACTTAGGTCAGATGTATGGAAAGCTAATTTTTATATAATTATATATATAATTGTATTTCTCATTATGTGCCAAGTTCAAATAGAGAACACCAGACCAATATTCGTAATTTTTATTAGAGTGACCGTTCCACTTCACATAGCTTGGTAGCTGGGCTTATAAACTGCGCGCACACACACACACACACACACACACACACACACACACACACACACACACACCGCTGGCGCAGTGGTAACGTTCTCGCTTGCCATCTGGTAGACGGGAATTCGAGCCTCGCTCAGCTTGCGAAAAGTTTCACTGACGAAGTGGGTGGTTACTGTCCCCCTGGAGCAAGGGGACGGGCGTGTGCGTTTGTGAAGGTCACAGCCTTGCCCTTAGATCAGACTATATGAGCTCTCAGCTCCCTTCCAGGAGGGTAAAAAGCTGATGATCACGACCATCAAGTGATCCTGACCGACCCGGTGAATTACACACACACACGACTTAAATTTTGCACTGACAGCGTGGCGACTACAAATATAGTCATTCTAACAACTGGATCTGCTGGCTCCAAACCATCCATGTCCCAGTCAAACTCCTCATTCAATAACCGGTTATTGAATGAGGAGTTTGACTGGGACATGGATGGTTTGGAGCCAGCAGATCCAGTTGTCAGAATGACTATATTTGTAGTCGCCACGCTGTCAGTGCAAAATTTAAGTCGTGTGTGTGTGTAATTCACCGGGTCGGTCAGGATCACTTGATGGTCGTGATCGTCAGCTTTTTACCCTCCTGGAAGGGAGCTGAGAGCTAATATAGTCCGATCTAAGGGCAAGGCTGTGACCTTCACAAACGCACACACCCGTCCCCTTGCTCCAGGGGGACAGTAACCACCCACTTCGTCAGTGAAACTTTTCGCAAGCTGAGCGAGGCTCGAATTCCCGTCTACCAGATGGCAAGCGAGAACGTTACCACTGCGCCAGCGGTGTGTGTGTGTGTGTGTGTGTGTGTGTGTGTGTGTGTGCGCGCAGTTTATAAGCCCAGCTACCCAGCTATGCGAAGTGGAACGGTCACTCTAATAAAAATTACGAATATTGGTCTGGTGTTCTCTATTTGAACTTGGCACATAATGAGAAATACAATTATATATATAATTATATAAAAATTAGCTTTCCATACATCTGACCTAAGTGTGTGTGATAAATGTTGCCTGCACACGATATACGAAGGAGCGGTGACGGTATAACTGACTGCTGATCAGGCCTAAGGTGGGGGGAGGGGAGGGGTGAGAGGCGGGGAAGACTTAAGACAAAGAACGAGAGAGAAGGGGGAGAGGGGGAGAGAAGCAAAGAGAAAGTTATATAAATTTAAAAAGAAAGTGAGTGGGAAAAGTAAATTCAATGAGAGAGAGAGAGAGAGAGAGAGAGAGAGAGAGAGAGAGAGAGACAGAGACAGAGAGCTGGGGGAAGTGAAAAGGTAAGCACTGGAACCCAGAATTGTGCAGCGGACGACACTGGATTACAATGATGGTGAATATTTTCAATTTGAGAATGCAGTTTAATACGGTAATAATTTATTCTAAAAATATAGTCCAAATCTTGGCCGTTGAAAGCGTGTGCGACGACAGTTTAGTCATGTTTACAGGACATGAGAAAAATTTGCGTCTAATCAGTAACTGGCAGCTGGAGGTGGAGGGTGGGGGAGTTGGGGGCAGAAGGCGGGGTAGACTTGTTCGCGATTCCCCCCTTCCCTCTGTCCAGGGTAGAGGGGGGAAGGAAGGGGTAACCCCTGAGCAGAAATTAGTACGCGTGACTGTACAGCCAGCATTGGCAGCCTGCGTCAAAATTTTCTAATTTGGTGAGAGATGCCTGACATGAACATGGATGCACCCTTCCTGCAACTGTTGACAATTCTTATATCATCTATATGCCTAACAGGAGTGTCCTTGGCTCGAATAGCATAGCTACCAATGACGAAAAGGAAGATCTCCTACCTCAACTCAGTCCGTGTCAGGGGCGGCCGATAAATCTATGGAAGTTTTCAGCAGCCTGGTCAGGGAGAATCGACCTCAAAATCGACCTTAATGGCTTCTGTGAGTACTTTTATGGTTGTTCCCCACGTTTTCTCATCATTTTTTACCTATCTAGCAAAAAAAAAAAAAAACAGTCGAAAACTAGCTGGCACCACTGCTCCATCAAAGTCCAAAGTCTGCTGGCACATAGTGGTTAAAGAGAGGGTTTGAAATGTTCTTAGCCCATTTTCATCTAAATAGTGTTGGTAGTGGCCAGCTAACCCAACACCCGAATCTGAACACACACACACACACACACACACACACACACACACACACACACACACACACACACACACACACACACACACACACACAAGAGACACCAAGGAGTGCAGACGCAGGCCGACAGCGCTCCATACTGAGCCAGCATGGCCAGTGGCATTACCTAAAATAGTATCTTTATGAGTCAAGCTTTGTACCAGGTTAGACTAAATGGTTTTTTATTATTTAAAAAATAATAATAAGAAGTTTAAACAAGACTTGTTCAAACAGAAAAGAGAACCGAGTAGCGAAAGAATGTGCTCAATCAGCTGATTGTTTGTTTAGACTACAACTGTCCCAGGGAATGTAAGTACTCTGTGCTTTTAGTATTGCAAAATGGCCACATGCTTTAGTAAAGCATTTTTGGAAAAGAAAAGGGATGAAGGTAGAAAGCAGGATGATGATTTCTACCAAGAACTGGTTGAAATGGAGACCCATAATAAACTGGCAGAGCGTGTACACAGACTGGAGATGGCCTTCCAGAATGAGATTGATGAAAAAAAGAAGCAGATGCACTTGCAAAAGGAAGAAATAGAAAAACTAGGAAGGGAGGTCAACAAGAAAGACACAACCATATGTGAACTAACAGTGGAATTGAGTACACTTAGGAGGAAAATGAGTGAAATGGCATGTACAGTAGTCAACCATGAGAGTATTATGGAAGAGTTCAAAAATGATACAGAGACAATTAGGCAAGTAAGCAGTCTGCTAGACCAGAGCAGTGATATTGAGAAGATAACACAGGTGAATGAAGCTGTGCAAAGCTAAAAAATGATGTGGAAACCACGTATGCTGAAATGGTGAAAGAAAAGAAAGACTTAGAAACAAGGGTGGAAGAAAAAGGCATTAAAAAGGAAGTGAAAAGAATAACCCAAAACAATCCAAAGTTAGTCAGAGATTCAGTAGATATCAACAAATCTATAGTAATCACTGGTATAGAAGCGGAAGAAGTAAAAAACAAGATCTCAAGAGACGATAAGGAGGTGGCAAATGTAATGAGTCTATTGAAAGAAGTATCAGAGGAAATATGTAGTAAAGACATAGAGGAACACAAAAGGTTAGGGAAATACGAGAAAAGCAAGTCAAGACCTCTAAAGGTAACTTCTCAGAGTATAAACACCGTGGAGGAGATACTAAAAAATGCAAAGAATCTTATGGAAAACGAGGAGTTCAAAAATGGATGGATAAAAAGATGCCTAACACAAGAGGAATTGGAATTACTGAAAGAGAAGAGGGAAGAAGCAAAAACAAAAAATGAGGGAAGATCAGAAGAGAAGAACACATTTTTTTTTTTACAAAGTAATAGGATTGCAGGTACGAAAGTGGTACATAAACAGGAGGGAATAAAAAGGAGGAAGGTAGTAGAACCATGTCATGACAAGTATATAAACAAGAAGATTACGTTGATGTACTCAAATGTGGATGGAATGGTATCTAAATTATTAGAGATGAATGATTATGTCAGAGAAAATTAACCACATATAATATGCCTAACTGAAACAAAATTAACACCCAGGATATCAAATGACATACTAAACTTATAGGAATATAATATATGGAGAAGAGATAGAAACTTAAAAAAGGAGGAGGAATTATAATATTAACTAAGAAAAATCTAAAAGTCAGTGAAATAAAACTAGATATACCCTCACAAGTAGAACTGATTACAGTAGAGGTCAACACATCTGAAGGGAAAGTAATTAAAAGAGATGACATGATAATGCTATGTAAATTCATATCAGGGAAGGAGAAAATAGACATAAATGATTACTTAACATATGTGGAAGCATCAGCAAGAGGACACTGCAAAAAACTGCATAAGAAGAGAGGTGATAAAGACGTGAGGAAATTCAGTTTCCCAAACAGAGCAATTGATCAGTGGAATGCACTACCGAATGAAATAGTATGTGCCAAAACAATTCACAAATTTAAAGATATGTATGACAAATATGGTTTAAGACACGGGACAGTACGACCTTGACTCATTCCTATAAAGATACAATTAGGTAAGAACACACACACACACACACACACACACTACACCGCTCGCTGGTGCAGTGGTAACGTTCTCGCTTGCCAACTGGTGGACGGGAGTTCGAGCCTCGCGCAGGTTGCGAAAAGTTTCACTGACGAAGTGGGTGGTTACTGTCCCCCTTGAGCAAGGGGACGGGTGTGTGCGTGTGTGAAGGTCACAGCCTTGCCCTTAGATCGGACTATATGAGCTCACAGCTCCCTTCCGGGAGGGTAAAAGCTGACGATCACGACCATCAAGTGATCCTGACCGACCCGGTGAATTACACACACACACACACACACACAGACACACACACACACACACATACACAAACACATTTTGTATAGATTTACTAACGTGAGAAACGTTTGCAAATTTGCCAATGTTTATTCGTACACATAGAGTTGTGTGAATTTTGAGGTACGTTATTTGCATAATCTGGAGTGTGAAAACTTCTTTGGTTTCAGTGATGCTGGAGTGGATGCGAAGCCATAATTACTGGCAATACTGTTGTTACTTTCTTGTGCTATTCTGTTTTCTTTTCCTCAGTTAAAATAGATTATTTTCATAATGTGTCCCACTCTGGATAGAGGATTAGAGGACTCTTCCCATAAGCGAGGAAGCCCCAATATGCCAAATACGTTCAGCCACCAATTCAGGATTAATAACCAATGTCAGTTTTGATTAAATGCCATGCTGTATCACTCAGGTTGGTGCATTGGTTTTACCGCAGATCCTTTTTCTACTCCACAGCTCCATGTGGGTGAGCAAAAAACGACTTGTCTCGAGAAGGATGAGGAGGAAAAGGATTAACTACTAATGGAAAGCTTCGGTACAGAAAATATTTTTTACAAATAGCTACGGTAATGTTTTGTGGAGTAATGTGGTTATTTACTCGCATTGTACTTACGAGATGTGTTGTGATATTCTGCGTTCCATAATATTCTGCTGAAGCAGCTGCCGTTTGCAGATGATACTGCACTGGTGACTGATTCAGAGGAGAGATTGAGACAGTTGGTAGAGGAGTTTGGAAGGGTGTGTGAAAGGAGGAAATTGAAAGTAAATGAGAATAAGAGTAAAGTGATGAAGTGTACGAGGTTGATAGATGGTAGGGGGATGAATATAGTTTTGAATGGTGAGTTGCTTGAGGAGGTAGATTGTTTTAAATATCTAGGGTCACATGTTGCTGTGGATGGAAGAATAGATGCAGAAGTGAAGTTTAGAATAAATGAAGTAGGAAAGGTGCTGGGAGGAATGAAAAAAGTGTTTAAATGTCGTTCGCTTAGAATGGATGTAAAAAGAAGGCTGTATGAGGGTGTTGTGGTACCGACTGCGTTATATGGGGCTGAAACATGGAATATGGGTGTAGCAGAGAGGAAAAGTTTTGAATGAAATGGAGATGAGATGTCTGAGGAGTATGTGTGGAGTGACGCGTATGGATCGAGTGCGAAATGATGAAGTGCGAAGGAGAACTGGAGTTGTTCGGGAGATGGCTGGTAGAGTTGAGCAGAGGGTGTTGCAATGGTTTGGGCATATGGAGAGAATGGATAATGAGCGATTGGTGAAAAAGATAACTAGATCTGATGTGAGAGGTGTAAGACTGAGAGGAAGACCACGAATAGGATGGATGGACAGTGTGAAGAGAGCGCTGGATGCGAGAGGGATGTCTGTTGAGCAAGGAAGAGTGGCTGTGCGTGACAGAAATAAATGGAGAGAAATTGTGAATGAATAAGTGATGACGCAGCCCTGAGGGGATATTCTCCCGCTTTTGGTCTGATCAGCTAGTCAGGTCAGGTGCGGGTAAGGGGATGGGTCTGTTATGATGTGGCAGGGGTAAACCAGTTCTGCTGTCGGGCCCTGCTGTGGATGTCACTGATTGCATTGCGCAGTTGACCCTTGTGCGTTGTGATGCAGTGAGGATCTGTCCGTTCTCCCCTTTGGGGCTAAGATGCGAATAAATGTGTTTGAATGGATGAGTAAATGGAGAGTGAGTCGTCCTGTCTCGGCTACCTCCCTTTCCTTGGGGGAAGCAGCCTAGGTATATAGATAGACAATAGGGCTACACAGTTTTGTTATGCATGTTGAGGCGTGTTGCTGGGTCTCCTTTGAAAGTGTGTTCGCCAGACTGGTGCGTGTCCCCACCTTGAGTTGAAACCGTGTCATTTCAAACAACAGACGATCACTAACTAGTTATCTTCATCCGTCAGCTATAAATTTTTAATATAAACACATACATTATCAATATAAATGGTCTTTCCTTCATCCCTCGGCTGGAAGATTCTCTCTCTCTCTCTCTCTCTCTCTCTCTCTCTCTCAACTGGGGTCTTACCTTTTCACTGGAATGCAGTCAACAAAACCTTCATCCTATGTGCACCCTAACCCACTATTGCAGTAGTCTCTCAGCTCATGCCTTATATACCACTGGCTTTCCCGGCGTCGATCAATCTGTGTGTGTGTGTGTGTGTGTGTGTGTGTGTGTGTGTGTGTGTGTGTGTGTGTGTGTGTTTATGTGTGTTGAACTCACACTAACACTTTCATATGTCTCAGGTGTATTATTCTGATGCCTATGTCTCTCTTATGCGAGAGATCGGTTTTGTATTCACTAATGTGAAGATTCGGGAGCTATTAAATTAAAAATACCCTACGGTATGGATCATAAACAAATATTCGGTTTTATTTTCTTATGACACGTAGATGTATTATAATCATCAACTTCATTTCCTGTGGCACCCCACGCATGCACTGGGCCTCGATGAACTCTCTATTAATATTTGTCTCCTGCCATCTCCTTCAGGGCCCACCAACACTCCTCTCCTGCTTCTCTTTTCATTGTCCTCAGCCAGGTTTCCCTTGGCCTACCTCTGCCTCTTCTTCCTCTAGCAGTCCACTCTGGCACATCCTGTATTAAACTGCCTTCTTTTCTATATATGTGGACCAGCCATTTCCAGCGAGACAGTCTCACATATTCATCAGCTGGTTCCACTCTTGTCATATCCCTTACTCTTTCTTTTGTAACTCTGTCTTGCCACTTTACTCCAAGAATCCTTCTCAGTATTTTATTCTCAAATCCTAATACTTTCTGATCTGTTGCATTTGTACTGTACCATGACTCATGCCCATAAATTAAAATTGGTTTAACCATGGACTTGTAAATTTTTACTTTTGTATGTACCGAAAGCATATTATTATTCCACACAGTTTTCAACATTCCATCAGCTCGCCAAGCCTGTTTAATCGTCTCCTCAATTTCATTGTTTAATGATCCACTAGATGATACAATCGTTCCCAGATATTTAAAATTTTCCACATTCTTCACTTCATTATTTCCAATTACACTATCGATTTGCTTCTCCACGTTCATATTAATAATTTCAGTCTTTCCACAATTTATTACCGATCCCACCTTTTCTCCTTTCTTCACCAGACAGTCAAGCACTCTCTGCATCTCATAAATACTTCTGCAGATCAGTACATCATCATCAGCATAGTCCAAATCCATCAGCCTCTTATTTTCTTTCCAGTTAATTCCAGCACCTGTTCTCCTTACAACCTTTCTCGTAACATTATCCATAACCAAAACAAACAGCAAAGGCGAAAGAAATCCTCCTTGAACAATTCTTGACCTAACTTCAAATAGATCAGTCATAGAACCACCCACCATTACCTTACAAAAAGTACCTTCATGCGGGCTTCAAATAATATTTACAAACTTTTCTGGAATACCATAGAATCTCATAATTCTTAACATACTGTAGCTCCACGTGAAACTCTATCAAACGCCTTTTCAAAATCCACAAAACACATACGAAGTGGCATTTTCATCTCATTAGCTTGTTGCATTAGATGCCTTACAATAAAAATCTGATCATTACAACCTCAACCTTTTCTAAATCCCGCTTGTTCTTCTCTTAAAATTTTATCGATTACTGGCTCTGTTCTGTTCAACAAAATTTTGGAAAAGACTTTTGCAACTACAGGTGTAAAAGTTATCCCCCTTCAATTTCCACACACCCTTATATTCTCCATTTTTTGGTATTTTTATAATTACTCCACTTTTCCAGGCTTCAGGAATTCCACCATTATCCCAAGTCACATTAAAAAGTTTCAAAAGCGCATTCATCAGCTCATCATTATCCACCTTAAGCATTTCAGGAAATATTCCATCCTCTCCTGGGGTCTTAAAATTCTTTAATTCCTTTAATAGATTTTGCTACCTCTCCCAAGGTTATATCCCCTGTTTCTATCTGCAAATCTCTCACGGCTGGCAAAATATCCTCTTTAGCTAGGATTGGTCTATTTAGAACAGATTCAAAATGCTATTTCTACCTTCCTTTTATACCCAGATCTTTAGTCATCAAGTTACCATTTCTGTCTTGTGCAGGCATTTCCTTCCTTCTCTTCTCTGTCCCAGTTAAGTCCTTTATGGCCTGATACGCTGCTCTTGTGCTCTGACCGTCATTTTTACTTAACTTAATTTCTGTCTTTGTTGTCTTTTCACCATATAGCCTCCTCTTATCACGTCTAATGAATCATTTTAATTCAGAATGTAGAGTCCAGTACTAAGTACTTCAACTACCTGGCCATCAACATGTTGTTCTTCACTTCTTAACTTCGCCTCTTTCCTTTTCTGAATTGCATTCCATGTTTCATCTGACATCCCCTTTTTCCTTCTCGCTTTTCAGTTTTTTTTAATAGTAACCTTAGTACTCTCATGCAAAACCTCTTTTACCATTCTCCACATATGATTAATATCATTGTCTTCAGATTCCATCAAAGTCTGCAAGACTAGAAACCTGTTCCTACATTCCCAACGAAACTTTTCCTTCGTGTTCTCATAATTTATTAGCTCATCAAAATCATATTTATTATCTCCTGTACAAATACTATTAACGTTTCTCTTAAGGTCTGTTTTAATCTTTGACACAACCAGTTGATGATCACTACCTATATCTATACCCCCTTCCCTAAGCAAACATTTTTAAAATAACTCATATGCCTTCTGTTAATTTCAATGTAGTCAATCTGATTACAATATTTACCAAATGATGAAATCCAAGTAGTTTTATGTATTATTCTAAGCTCAAAGATAGTTCCCCCAATCGTAAGGTCGTTTGCCAAATAAAAGTTTTCAAATCGCACCTCATTTTCATTTCTTATACCAACACCCTCCTTACCCATGCAATCTTCAAAGCGATCCCTACTACTACCAACAATCGCATTGACCCTTCATTAATCCTGTGGGGTATTCAAACGTGGTTAGTCAGGTGGGGTGTTACAACACCCTAATACAAAAATACATGTAGTGTTAATGACATGTAAAATATATTCATACTGCCACTTCAGCATATCACTGCAATCACTAAGGAAAATATTGAATGCCTTGTAGGTGGTGCTTATTAATTTATAATAATAAAATACAATAAATCATAATATTAGTAAAAAAATAGCAAATGGACTCATGTCTTATTTGTCAGGCACACACAGGAAAATACATTTTGTGATTTATAAAATCAGTATAATGATAAACAAGATGCAAAAATAAGATAAAAACCAATCTATATCACAATATGATCTAAATGGTTAGTTTGATGGGGTGACTGGACACCCCATGAGGGGAGGAGAAGTGCCCCTCTCTCTCACTACAGCAGAGGCAAGACTAAACCAATCCACATGCTCCCTCCCCTCACTAAATCAGGAGAGTACTGGAATGCAGAGAAAAATTCGAATTACCGGGTAGGAAGTATGAGCTTAAAAAACAAAAAACAAAAAATCGGGGTACCAAAACACCCCACCTGACTAAGGAAGCGGTAAAATCACCAATGCAAACTAACACATCCTTTCTTGCCAGTCTGTTCACTACATCCTGCAGCTTCTCATAAAAGTCATCCTTCATTTCATCAGCAGCCTCATTTGTTGAAGCGTACCCTACCACCATACTGATATTATCATGGTCAGATTTTAAACGAGCATAAAGCAATTGCTCATTAATTGGCTCAAACTCACATAGTGTCTTGCAAGCATCTCTGCTCAACAGTAAGCCTACTCCTTGGTAATGATTTCCATCACTCCTACCAGAAACGAACAAAGTAATACCATCTTCCAAATTCATTTTATCAACTCCAATCAACCTCATTTCTGTAAGAGCACAAATATCTATATTGTATTCCTTGAACATTGAAATAAGTTCTTCCATTTTACCAGCCTGACTGAGAGTTCAAACATTCCAATTTCCTATTCCTATGGTTCATTTTGGATGTATAAACACTTTGGGATTCTTAGCACCCCCTGCCCACTTAAGGGCTGCACGAAACTGAGGGCCATTGCTTCAGAGCCAGAGTTCATCAAGATTTCTTAGGCATAAAAATATTTTACCCTGGAGCCAATGCCAGTGGCTCGCAGGAACCAGACAGTGGAGAGAAGAAATTAACTAAAATAAAATAAAATGGTGAGAGTTAGGACAGACAAAGCACAAGGAAAAGAGAGACAGCAAAAAGAATGTAAATGAAGTGTCCCTTTTAGTCGCCTCTTACGACAAGCAGTAAATACTGGGGAAGTATTCTGTCCCACCTTTCCCAGGGGTTAATTAAGGTTAGGTTGATTTATGCTGCGGTTAGGTTAGCCTGCGATAATCTAGGTTAAGTTTAGTTTATGTCAGGCTACGTTAGTTAGGTTAGGTTAGCTTATACCATTTTATATGAATGCTTAACAAAATTTAGCCTTCATATAAATTAATCTAACTTAACATAACTAACCTAGCCTAACCTAACCTTAACTTAGCCTAGATTATCCCAGCCTAACCTAACTGCAGCCTAAATTAACCTAACTTAATTAACCCACCCTAATTTAAACTCATTTCATGAATTCCCTAGGGATTTCGTGAAATCACTGGTTACACAAATTCCCTGTAAAACACACACACACACACACACACACACACACACACACACATATATATATATATATATATATATATATATATATATATATATATATATATATATATATATATATATATATATATATATATATATATATATATATATATATATATATATATATATATATATATATATATATATATATATATATATATATATATATATATATACCTATCCTATCTCTCTCTCTCTCTCTCTCTCTCTATCTATATCTATATATATATATATATATTTATATATATATATATAAAACCAAAGCCAAGATGAATTCAGAAACGACACTCGAGCTAAAGAAATAAGAAAGAAAATGAAAGTAAAAACAAAGATGAAATAAGATGAGCGGAATTAAATAGGCTTATCAACAAAAGACAAAGAGAAGAAAAAGAAAGAGAAATATGGATCAGATCAAAGAAACCATCAAAAAAGGAAAAAGTCTGAAACAGGTCCGAAGTAAAATGGCACTCGGAGAGCAACAAATTACATCACTAAAAGACAAAAACGGTGAAATCATTAAATGCAGAGATAAGATATTCAGGAGAGTTGCAGAATTTTACAAAGAACTGTATGCATCAAAGACTAGTACCAATAGCTAACTTTTCAGTTGACACAAATGAAATACTTCAGGTTACACCAGACGAAGTAAATATTTCTCTTAAAAATATGAAAAGAGGGAAGGCTCCGGGAAAAGATGGAATAGTAGCAGTTTTACTATTGGATGCAGGAGCAGAAGTACAAAATAGGCTTGCTCACTTATTTACCCAATGAATAAAACAGAAGAAAATTCCCAAAACATGGTGTAATGCAATAGTTATTCTACTTTATATAAAAGGTGACTCAAAAGACCTTAGTAACTATCGACCCATTAGCTTGCTATCAGTCATTTACAAACTCTTCACTAATGTCCTTACAAACAGAATAGCTACAAAGCTGGAGGAAAACCAACCTCATGAACAGGCAAGATTCCGAAGCTTTTTTTTTTTTCTTTTTTTTTTTAATGGCCATCACCCACTATTTTGGGTATTAGGCCAAACAATCTAATATACACAACAAAATTTTAAAATAAAATCCAAAATCATTGAAAACAGTCACTCTAAGACACAAAGGCGAACGAGGCAGGAAGAAGGGCACAGAACGTAAACATGGCAGGAAGAAGGGCACAGGACGTAGGTTAAACCGAGCTGGTGGCCGAGGCAGAGTCGGACGTAGAGATAGACTGCACCCCTGGAGGATATGGTTGAGAATTTTCACCTCGTCAGGGTCCTTGATGGTCTGGAGGGATCCCCGGCGCAGCTCGGTGAAGGAGAACATAGCCCTCCGGAAATCCCACTTGGAAAAGTCTTTCTCATCTGGAGTCACAGGGGCAGAGTCCTCGTACTCGTGAAGATAGCGATACACGGAGTCCATTTCCAACTCATCAAGGGCGGCAAAGTCTGCCCAAGTGATGTGATGAACTGGACTAGAAGGCTCCCGATCCACCGGAGCCAGCCCCGGAGGTAGAGCAGACTCCACCTCGTCATGTACCACGGTAGGAGCAGGGGAGACAAGGGCATCAGAAACAGCAGCCTTAGATGGGGAAGGCGGTGCCGCATCCCCAACCTCCATAGGTACCATGGGTAGTGGCGGCGGGGGGGCAGACTGGCGAGAGACTGAACGTCCTGCCAACTGGAGCCTTGTAGGTGGGGTTGAGGGCTGCAGCTGCAGCACCCTCGCGACCAAGCTGGTGGAGGTCACAGGATGCCCTGAAGGACGACGAGGGGCCCTCCTCCAAGGCCTCTTCCGCACCACAGGCGGAGAGGAGAAAGACTCTGGGATGAGTATGGCAGGAAGCCCATTTGCCTGGAAGATGGCAGGCAGGCGCTGGGCGAGAACTGCCATATCACCCCCTGAGAAAGCCTTAGCAACCTCCACGCACATGGTGACTAGGGTGGAAGCAGAAGAGGCAGAGGCAGAAGCAGAAGCAGCAGAGGGAGACAGAGGCTGACGACGGCGCCGACGACTGGGGAGGGCGTGGTGAGAGCCCCGCACCGCATGGCCAGCAGGGCCGGTGACGGATGCAGCTGCAGGACCCTTATCTCCCACCACCACGATGAACCCCACAACCTCACCAGCCTCAACCGAAGGCATAGGGTGGGAAGGGTTGGGGGCCACTATGGACGAACGATGTATAAAAATGTCGTCCCCCGTGTCCAGGCGAGTCAAGAAGCCAAACCCCTTCCGTACGTGGAACCAACGCACCTGGCCCACAACTTTAGCAGCCATATTTCCAGTTGGAGAGCCTACTCGACCAACCCCGCAGTTCTCAGATGCTCTATCCTCAGATAGAAAGTCTTCTCAGGTCAGGAGCTGGATAGAAAGTCCCATTCCGAAGCGGGTACTCGACTACTGATCATCTACACACAATGAATCAGCTAATTGAGAACACTACAGAATATAATAAACCACTGTGCTTAGGTTTTGTTGATTACGAAAAGGCTTTCGACTCAGTGATGCACATAGCAATTATAAATTCATTGCGAGAACAAGGAGTGAATGAGAACATTGTAAAACTGCACGAAAACATAATTATATAAAGAGGGAACTGCTACAGTCAAATTACATAAGGACTCAGAGAAAATTAAGATTGAGAAGGGCGTGCGTCAGGGAAATACAATTTCACCAAAGTTATTTACAGCATGCCTTGAAAGTATTTTCAGAAAGCTAGACTGGGAAAACAAAGGAGTGAACATTGATGAAGTATAGCTAAACCATTTAAGATTTGCAGATGACATTGTCCTAATCTCAGAAACAGCAGAGACATTGCAAGAAATGTTAAATGACCTGAAGAGAAAGTATCGAAGTAGGGCTAAAGATAAACCGGAGTAAAACTAAAGTAATGTTTAATCCTCAAACACCAAAGAGCGTCATCAGAATTAGTGGAGAAATTCTTGAGGAAGTCGAGGAGTACAATTACCTGGAACAAATACTATATTGAACGAAAAATAATGATAGCGAAATAAAAAGACGCATTACAATTGGATGGAAAGCTTTTGGTAACCATAGAGACATTATGAAAAGTTGCTTGCCAGTTTGTATGAAACGAAAAGTATATAACGAATGTATAATTCCACCTATGACGTATGGTTGTGAGGCTTGGAAACTAACATAATCGATGGAAAATAAATTAATTCGTTCTCAGAGAGCAATGGAAAGGTCAATGTTGGGAATATCTTTAAGAGACAGGAAAAGATCAACTTGGGTGAGAGAGCAGACTAAAGTCAAAGATATTATAGAAGTTATAATAGAACAGAAATGGAGGTGGGCAAGCCATTTAGCAAGAATAAGGAATAATCGATGGAGCAAGAGGTTGGCTGACTGGACACCAAGAGATTGTAAACGCAGCAGAAAACGTCCAGACAGGAGGTGGAGGGATGAGATAGAGAAAATTGCAGGGGAAACGTGGCAAAGATTGGCTCAGTCAAGGAATTCGTGGAGAAGGTTGGGGGGTTTATGCCAGGTAGGGGGACCACTGATGCCATATTCATTGTTCGACAACTTCAGGAAAAATATATTGGTAGGAGAAAGGATCTTTATATTGTTTTTCTTGATTTGGTAAAGGCCTTTGACAGAATCCCTAGAGAGGTGGTGAAGTGGGCAATGAGATAGCCTGGCTTGGAGGAGTGGCTGGTTAGGGTGGTTATGGCTATGTATGTGGGTGCTCACACCCAGGTAAGAGTGAATGGAGATTTGAGTGATGGGTTTTCCGTGAATGTTGGTGTGCATCAGGGGTCAGTTTTGAGTCCCATGTTGTTTATCATGGTGCTTGAAGCCCTTTCACGTGACTTTAGAAATGGACTCCCGTGGTAGTTGTTGTATGTTGATGATTTGGTGTTGATTGCAGAGAACGAAAGGGAGGCGGAGGAAAGGTTTAGGAAGTGGAGAGATGGTAGGGGGCACAAGGGCTTAAGGGTAAATGCAGATAAAACAAGTGATGATATCTAGGGTTGGTGGCGGTACTGTCAAAGACGAAGGAGAGTGGCCATGTGTAGTTTGCCACAAGGGCGTGGGAAGTAATTCCATCTTGTGCGGTGTTTGTGATAAATGGGTGCATAAGAGATGTAGTGGTATCACAGGTAGCCTGTGAGATAATGCTGATTTTATGTGTACAGCGTGTCGGGGAGAGCAGGTGGAGATTGTCAGACGTGAAAGAATTGAACCTGCTGGTGAATCTCTTGAGTGTGTGGAAGAGTTTTGTTATTTGGGAGACAAGTTGTGTGCTGGAGGTGGGGCTGGAGCTAGCTCTGTGGCTAGGGTGAGAAGTGGGTGGAAGAAGTTCAGGGAGCTCTTGCCTCTCCTGACATTGAGAGGACTCTCCCTACGTGCTAAGGGGTCTTTGTATGTAGCATGTGTTAGGAGTGTAATGCTGTATGGTAGTGAGACCTGGGCAGTGAAAGAGGAAGATATTCACCGGCTCAGACGTACAGAAATGACAATGATTAGGTGGATGTGTAGTGCGTCCCTGCGTCCAAGGTCTGGGGGGGCTGGGTTCACGATGGAAGAGTTGAGAAGTAGGATGGGACTGGAGTGTATTGGTGTTGTGATGAGGAGAGGTAGATTGAGGTGGTTTGAACATGTGGAGAGGATGGGGGATGATAATTGGGTGAGGAAGGTGAGAAGTGTTAATATTAGGGGTGGGGTTACGAGGGGTAGACCGAGAAAGACGTGGGACGAGGTCACTAAGTGTGACCTCAGGGTTAGGGGACTGAACAGGGAGGCTGCAATGGATCGTGCAGCATGGAGAGCCGCCATTAGGTGACCAAGGCCGACGCATGCAAGCATGTTGGAGCCTTTAAAAAAGACACGATATATATATATACATATATATATATATATATATATATATATATATATATATATATATATATATATATATATATATATATATATACATACTTCTCACATTGTCTATCAAATAAACCGTTTCAAAATTCTATGCGGGTCGTTTCTTATGGTGACTGTCCGTCTGCCACTCACTAAAGATTATCAGACGCTTAGTGTTTCACTCCCGCAGAAATTTGCTGCTTTAATGAAGCCACACCGCATCACACTCCATCCCACCCCACCACACCCCCTGCTGACACTGTACCCACAAAATCACCGTACCTTACCACACCAACCACTCACACCCTACCCAAAGAGTTACCACACCCTGTAGGCATAATATGTTATGACACAATACTATATGTAACTAACGGTATGTAACTATATAGCTATAGGTAACATTATGTAAAACATGTAGTTATATCTGAAGTTCTCCGGGAAGAGACAACTACACATCCCCTAGCCTCGACTAATCAAGAATGCCAAACACCTCTGATCAGGTGCCGGATACATGACCGAAATACACACGCGCACATACGGAGGCTATGCAAACAAACTTTAGCCGGAAACTAGAGGGGGATGTAAGTCCAATATCACATGTCGACAGAGAGAACCACAGAGAGCACCAGGAAGAACCAGAGAGAGCACCAGAGAGAACCAGAGAGAGACGGCCAGGAGAGAAGGTGAGAGTTTTGCAAAGAACAATAGGGAGGAGAGTGATAATAAAGTAGGAGGACCGCAGCCAGCACAAACTCTTACTAACCATACACGGGTCACACCAAGCTCTTAACTTTTATTCAAGTAACTGTCTCACAATAAACTCCATCGACCCCAATCTGCTTATTTCATCATCCCACTTGAAATACGAAGAGGATAATGAAAGAGAGAAGGCCAAAACTGACATCTCCTACAATTCCTCACCATTACTCTCTCTCCTGGTGCCACTACCATCGATGATACAACCAGAGAACCTTCCCTATCTAATTAGACCCCTCGGCTACCTGTATTAACATTGGTGGCGAGCAGTAACAACGACCCGAACTACAATCAAACCACGCCTTACGAGTTTATACAACGATAAACTACCCTCAACGATAATAGTTTATACGTTCATCGATACTAAGAACAGCGGTGAACAATTGTAAACTACAACAAACGACGTCTATTGAAACTGGTGGCGAGTGGCGAAAACGAACCAACTACAATCATTCTACGCCTCAAACGGTAACAACGAACCGAATGCAATCAAACCATTCCTAACTAGTTTATACGCAACTTAACTTCGCCCCTAACTGCTCCTAACCATCTCAACCACAACTCCACGGTTTATGAGAAACAATAGCAACGATAAACTACTTCTATCGACAACTCTACAAGCCTACAAGTTAATCACAATAAGTAAGGAAAATCAAACACTGCAAATTAAGAAGAAGAAGCGAACAAAGAAAGTGAGAAAGGAGGAAGTGCATCTGTACTGTGCCAGTGATGTTCACCCAGCATGGTGATGTAGCATCAACATATTTCTCACTCCTTGAAACTCCATCACCCTCCACCACGACCTCCACCTTCTCCAGCACTACCACCACCAGCATCTTCACCACAACTACCATATTTTTTTTTTTTTTTTTTTTTTAATAACAGAACGGAGAAAGGAAAAACAAATGGGGAAAAAAAAATATTCCATTCACCAGATTACTGGTGTCCTCTGTTCATAAAATATCTGTAACAGTTAGACTTGAACAGTTGTAGGTTGAAGTTTGGAGGAAAACAACTCTGGGGAAGTGAGTTCCAGAGAGATGCAGTTCGGGGAATGAAAGAATTCTGATAGGCAGCTACTCAGCTGTGTGTCATCATTCGCTGAGTGGGGACAACGACACCACTGACCTACCTACCTACTCACCTACCTACCACCCTAACTACTTTCTCACCTACTTATGTATCTACCTACGACGCAATGGGAAGCCGTGGCACTGACAACAATAATGCAACATCTGGTGATCACCTGACCATCCCTCCTCCACCAGTCGACATCATCAGCTCCCCACCCAGTATTCCCACCACAGGTAATATCAGTGAGTCAAACATTTACTCTATTAGTTTAAATAGTACTACTTCATTTATATACAACCTTACGTACATAGACAATATGTATCCTTACATCAACATATAATACATACATATGAAAATCTAGTGAGATCAGAGAATAAAAATATAAGTACACACATATCCTTCATAATACAGTTACAAGGAACATCAAGTGAGAATGCCTAACACAGATGCAGCTAGCAACAGTATGCCATACTCAACCACACACTTAAATACTTACAACCAGTACCTATAGATGAAACATATCAAGTTGACTTCGCAACCTTTGGAGGACTATAGTACCAAGCGATGTGTGCTGCAAAGAAAACTAAGTGAATACTGTACGTATTGTAAATATTATTTACCCAACTTTATATGAAGTAACAAAATATGGCGGTACATAACATAAATACAAATTGTGCAACATAACTAAGCCAATCTCAAATTAATAAGTACATCAAATACGGCTGATTCATGATATGATTATATTGCTATTATTGTATAAATTGTATACATATGTATCAGTAATATAGCTACAATGACCACACTAGTGATTCCTGCAATTATGTTACAGCTGCTGCAATTATGTAACTACAAACACTAGCATTAATACAATTGTTACAGTTTCTACAATTACGTAACTACAAATGCTAGCATTATTGCAATTATATTACAGTTGCTACAATTATGTAACTACAAACACTAGCATTACTGTGATTATGTTACAGTTGTTATAATTATGTAACTACAAACACTAGCATTACTGCAGTTATATTGCAATTGCTACACTTTTGTAACTACAAACACAAGCATTACTGCAATTTTATTACAGTTACTACAGTTCAGTAACTACAATTTAATACAACCATATTTTGTGATAGTTGCACCCCTTGTGAGCATGGCAGCATCCGGATTGACTCAATCGGATATGTTTGTGTGAAGCTGCAGAATGTGGTGAATGTTTTTGGTGTATCCGGTAGACCCAGGATTCCGGGGGCTTGAATGATGAGTGAATGGAAATGTGGCCTATTTGGATTGGGCAAGTTTGTGCTGTCTGGACATTGCGACTCCTCACCCTGCCCTTGGGTGGGAAGGGAGGTCCGGATGCTGCTGCTGATGATGATGATACATTCATACGATGTGACAACAATGTTATTGAAACCACAAACATGTAACAGTTGTATAACAAGATGTAACTACAATTTCATAGCAACCACATTCATGTAACAGTTGCAATAACAAGATGTAACTACAGTTTTACTGCAACCACAATTATGTAATAGTTGCATTAACAAGATGTAACTACAGTTTTATTGCAACCACAATTGTGTAACAGTTGCATTAACAAGATGTAACTACAGTTTTATTGCAACCACAATTGTGTAACAGTTGCATAAACACGATGTAACTACAGTTTTACTGCAACCACAATTATGTAACAGTTGCATTAACAAGATGTAACTACAGTTTTATTGCAACCACAATTGTGTAACAGTTCCATTAACACAATGTTATGTTACAGTCACACTAGCGTAACAATTGCTTTTACACAATGTAACAACAATTGCATTAACACGATGTAACTCCAATTATGATACAACACCTTCAGTTATGTTACTTTTACAATATAAAATATTTCGCTTAATTAGCTTAGCAATTGATTGCAATGTGTATATGATATTCATTAATATATTATGACAATATTTACTGTTGTTCGTACGACAATGGGCGTGACCGAGCACTATGTAGGCAGAATATGTTATAACACAATACTATATGTAACTACGGTATGTAGCTATATAGCTTTAGGTAACTATATGTAAAACAGGTAGTTATGTCTGAAGTTCTCCAGGAAGAGACAACTACACATCCCCTAGCCTAGACTAATCAAGAATACCAAACACCGCTGATCAGGTGCCAAAACATGACCGACACACACACATACGGACATACTTACGCACACACAGTTTAGCCAGAAGCTAGAGGGGGATATAAGTCCGATATCACATGTCGACAGAGTTAGAAAACCAGAGACAGCACCAGGGAGAACCAGAGAGAGCACCAGAGAGAGACGGCCAGGAGAGAAGGAGAGAGGTTCCAATAGAACAACAGGGAGTAGGAGAGTAAGAATCAAGTAGGAGGACAGCAGCCAATACAAACTGCTACTAACCATAGACAGGTCACGCCAAGCTCTTTACTTTTATTCAAGTAAATGTCTCACAATAAACTCCATCAACCCCAATCTGCCAATTTCATCATCCCACTTGTAATACGAAGAGGATAACAGAACAGAGAAGGCTTAAACTGATATCTCCTACAACACTCCCATTAACGATACAACCAGATAACCTTCTCTATCTAATTTTTTTTTTTTTTTTTTTTTTTTTATGTGTCCGACTCTGGGCATAGGCTTCACAGCCTGCTATCAAGGCCCAGCAGTCCTCCTACATACCATACACCTCTACATGTCACCACTTCGGCGCTAACTCCCACCGTCCATATTGAATACATGCTAGGGCTGTCTCATACAGGACTGGTGTATTGGTATTAGCGGGGGTATTTTTACGACATGTCGGCGGGTCTTCTGGTAGATCAGTAAAGCCTGATTTAATGAAATTCAAATCCTTAAACTGTTCCCTGCCCCAGCCGGGATTCGAACCTGGGTCCGTCAGGACTGCAGGCCACCTCTCGGCTGCGTCTATTAACAACCCCACTACAGCACTCGCACTATACCAACAGAATCACCACACCTCACCACACCATCGGCTCACACTACACCAAGAAAATTCCTATACCTCACCACAACCCACCACACCATCCGCTTACTTTACCTCACCACACCACACCTTGGGCATCTGCTGAAATAGCCTTTATTGTCCCGAATCTATGACTTTCGTAGCTGTTACCATTCTGATGAAGTTTTAATGCACGATATCTTATTCTTACTTGTCTTGTTAAACCCCATTGTTATACAGCAGTGTTTAAAAGATTAGGATGATACAAATTCTCCAGAGGCAAACCCTCTCTCCAACGTTAGAATTTGCTAACCATGTCACAGATGTGGTAGCAGCAATAGCAGCAGCAGTATATTCTAATGAAGGAGTTAAGTAGGAACAGCACCAAACACAACATGAAGCTTTACTATCTGTCCACGTTAATGACTCAATAACTCAAAAACTATACTGACTAACTGTGAGAGCCTTCCCTGCATGATATGTAAAGTACCTGTAATTTTGACCGGTATCCTTTATGTCACTATCGTCTTCGAAAGTACTGAAAGGAAATGAAGCACATTGCCATTAATAATTAGCATTTAAGCTTGCATCGCTCACATACGAACCAAATTTTGTGTCATGTTCCGTGTCTCTTTGCGTATTTTTTTTTCTTATGATAGAAGAAATGTATCAGCGGCATTCGTCCCCCCCTCCCCCCCAAAAAGTGCAAATATGTTCATTTTGAGATGACTGGTGGTGACATTTTAAATCCAGGGTCAGCATCTGTTCATTGCCTTTTCGTTTAGCATCAGAAATATTATCTCCAAAATACTTTCGAGTAACAAAGGACCAGGCATGCAAAAGCCAAATACACCTTTAGATAATAAAAAAATATAAAGTTCATTCATCCTTTAAAGAGAGGGTTTGAAACTTTCTTAGCTCATTTTTGCCTAAATAGTGTTGGTAGTGGCTAGCGAACCCAACACCCGAATATAAACACACACACACACACACACACACACACACACACACACATTCTCTATAGATTTACTAACGTGAGAAACATTTGCAAATTTGCAAATGTTTATTCGCACACAGAGTCGTGTGAATTTTGAGGTACGTTACTTGCACAATCTGCATTGTGAAAACTTTGCTGGTTTCAGTGATGCGGGGGTGGATGTGAAGCCATATTTACTGGCCATACTGCTGATACTTTCTTGTGCTATTTTGTTTACTTTTCCTGTCAGTTTCAGCTAATAGTGTTTATTTGCACTATGTGTCCCACTTTGGATACAGGATTACAGGACCGTTCCCTTAAGCGCCGAAACCCATCTACGTACCAAAACCGTTCATGCCACCAATTCGGGATTAATAACCAATGTCAGTTTTGATTAAATGCCATGCTGTATCACTCAGGTTGGTGCATTGGTTTATCGTAGATCTTTTTTGTACTCCACAGCTTGATGTGGGTGAGCAAAACACCATTTGTCTCAAGACGGATTAAAAGGAAAAGCAGTAAGTACTAATTGAAAGCGTCGGTACGAAAACATTTTTACAAATAGCTACGGTAATGTTTTATGGGGAAATGGGATTATTTACTCGCATAGTACTTATGGGATTTGTTGTGATATTCTGGGTTCTATAATCTCCTGCCATACAGTAGGTTTGGTTATGCACGTTGAGGCGTGTTGCTGAGTCTCCTATGAAAGTGTGTTCGCCAGACTGGTGCGTGTCCCTGCCTTGGGTTCATGTCGTGTCATTTGAAACAAAAGACGATCTCTTACTAGTTATCTTCGTCCGTCAGCTATAAATTTTTAATATAAACACATGCATTATCAATATAAATGCTATTCCCTTCATCCCTTGGCTATAAGATTCTCTCTCTCTCTCTCTCTCTCTCTCTCTCTCTGAACTGGGGCCTTACCTTTCACTGGAATGTAGTCAACAGAACCTTCATCCTATGTGCACCCTAACCCACTATTGCAGTAGTCTTTCAGCGCATGCCTTATATACCACTGGCTTTCCCAGCGTCGATCAATCTGTGTGTGTGTGTGTGTGTGTGTGTGTGTGTGTGTGTGTGTGTGTGTGTGTGTGTGTGTGTCTGTGTGTGTGTGTGTGTCTGTGTGTGTGTCTGTGTCTTGAACTCACATTCACACTTACTTTCGTATAGGTGTATTATTCTGATATCTTTCTCTCTCTTATGCGAGAGCTCGGTTTTGTATTCACTGATGTGAAGATTCAAGAACTATTGAGGTAAAATTACCCTAGAGTACGGATCATAAACAAATATTCGGTTTTATTTTCTTATTGTATGTACATGTATTATAATAACAAAAAAGTATCACCTCATTTACTGCAGTTAACATTCTGTGCCACTGGTGGAATATTCCAGTATGTTAGGCAGTCAAAAAGCCTCTGTACACTTGAAAAGTATGATGTAATGAGTGAAATAAAAAAGAAAATATATCCAGAATTCATTTCAAACTAAAACATAAGATGTCTGTATATTTGAAAACAAAAGCACAACCAAATTTTACATTAACTTTATATGAAATGCCCTTATTCAATTATAATAGCTAATAATATGTCATATCCTATCTAGCACTATGTATGTACAAGCACAGAGACTTCTTGATTACACTATGTAAGGCAACCTGCGAAATAATCCACAAATATTTATAAAGCGCTATGATACAGGATGGTATATAGCTTTAGGTAACACTTTGATAAGTCCATGTGTTGCGGAATTAGGCCACTCTCATATGCATCAGACTGATATAAGGGATGTTGTGTTATGCATTCATTTATTTTGTTTTTACAGCGCAATTCATCCACCAGCCACGCTGTCCTTCCCGCATCTCGGATTAAGGGGGTAAATGAAGCCTCTTCAGTAACACACTTTTATCATGATCCTCTACGATGAATGTAAATATGTAATCATGGCGTCATTATAGACTGTTCCCTGCTTTTCCTTGCCTGACTGCTATTCCCTTACGTTGCCTTACTCGACCTGCCATACCTGTCGTTGCCATACTCTTCTCTTCTATGCAGTGCATGTTCTTCATTGCGCTGACCAGGCGTGCTGTGTCTCGCAAAGCACTGCCTATCTTTCCCTGCCGCATCTATCCTGTCCTGCATTATTCTGTCCTGCTCTGCCCTGTCTGATTTGCCTTGCCATTCCTATCCTTTTTTCTCTGTCCTCTATTGCTTGCCTTGTCCTAGCTGCCGTTTCTTGCCCTATACTGCTAACTGTGGCCTGTCTTTCTCCCTTCCCCTGCTCTGCCGTTTGGATGCTCTATCCTGTCTTGCCTTTTCCCACCATGACATACCCCGCTGTTTCCTTCATGCTCTGGTTTGACATTTTTTTACTTGACCCGTCCTGCCCGCCGAGTCTGCAGTGTTCTATCAAGTTCCGACTTACCATGACTTGCTCTGTCATGCCCTGCCCTGTCCTGGCGTGCCCTCTCTACCCTCTCTGGTTCCGTTTTGCTCTGTACTACCCTTCCTTGAGTTACTTATCTATCTTGCCCTAACCTGTATTAAACTACATAATCCTGCATGGTCTTGAGCGTATCTACCCTACCATATCCTGCCTGCAGTATGCTATCTGTTCTGCTATGTTAGATTTAATTAAGAAAAACCTACACTTAGTTTGATTAGTTAAAAAATCATGATGTTACATACGGTTTGAGATCCATTTAATTTCGAATTAAGAGGCCTATAACGTCTTGGACTGAGTGTATATAGAAACATTCTTATTTACATAGGAGTTCATCTGTAAAGTTTAATCTCTCTCTCTCTCTCTCTCTCTCTCTCTCTCTCTCTCTCTCTCTACTTTTCTGTGGATCTCAATTAAACCTACAATATCCCAACTAATGTTTTCCCATTCAGTCCTTAACTTATCAAGTTTGTAATCTTCTGCGCTGCTTCTTACATTGTTTGTTTAGATCTTCGTGGATTTCAGTTTGTTTAATATCCCAGTTTCTAATCTGCCAAAACAATGCCTCCTTACTTTCGGTGGCACACTGCCCCTAAGCACAGAAGACAATCCGTTGGACGTTTAGTAGATAATCCAACAGGAACCCCCATCAAGTCATTCGCAATATAATTCATGTTTGGTTTGGAGGATTGTGGCGAAATAATCTCACACTCCTGCCATGCAGTTTCTGGTGAGATGTAAGTTTTGTGCCATCTTATTCATTATATTCGGTGGAGTCCTATATATCTATAAGGGGGCCCCTGGTCTACGCCGTCCAAGACGGTACCTCGTATATCTACAAGGCCTTCCCGTATCCGCCACCCGGGGAAGCCCCAGGTAGCAGTGCGGTCTTGCCCCTGGATATATATATATATATATATATATATA